>NC_142024.1:6362500-6662500 GCF_049901735.1 Notechis scutatus | reverse complement strand
TCTCCCTCTCTCTCTTTTCCTCCCTCTGTCTCTTTCTCTCCCTCCCTCTCGGTTGCCTCTTCCCAAATTGCACTGTTGGGGCATCAAGGAGTCCAAAGGCAGCAGTTAGTTCCGAAGGCTGCAACTCGGTGCAACAGTAGGGACTGGCGGGTTTACCGTTGCAGAAGAGCTCCAGGGTGTGAGTGGGGGGAAGGTCCCTCTGGACCAGGCACCCATCAAAGGGGCCGGCCTCTTCCCAGCAGTGAGGCAACAGTTTGGGAGGAGCCATTCCGGGTTGCTGCCTTCGCCAGGAAGGCCCCGGGTGAATCCTGAGCTCCGGCTTTTCCATCCCACAGAAATGCCCTGGTCTGCAGCCACGACCACCTGACACTCTTCCTCACCTTGGTGGCCGGCCTGGAGTTTATTCGATTTGACCTGGACTTGGTGAGGAGACTCTGGCCTCCTGGAGCAGCCAGCCTTCCCACTTCCTCCTCCCATTGGGCTGGGGCACATCCCACGCCCACCTGCCGGCCCTTCTGGTGGATTTCCCACTTATGTCCAAAGGCAGCAGCTTTTTTTTTTTTTCCTAATTTTTCCCAACCGACGGTCAAAACTCCTGAAGCAAAAGAACGGTGGGGAAAGGGATTGCTGGGTGGGCGAGCAGCAGTTCCACCTCAACCCCTCCTGCTTTTCCAGGACGCCCCTTACCTGGACTTGGCCCCCTACATGCCAGATTACTACAAGCCCCAGTACCTGCTGGACTTCGAGGACCGCCTGCCCAGCTCCGTCCACGGGTCAGACAGCCTCTCCCTCAACTCCTTCAACTCGGTGACGTCCACCAACCTGGAGTGGGATGACAGTGCCATCGCCCCCTCCAGCGAGGGTAAGGGGCCAGGGTGGGGGGCCGTGGGCAGGAGGCACAGGATGGCATGTGAACGTCCTGACTCCACAGGGCGCCGCCTGGGGCTGGGGGTTCTGATCAGGCTACCCTGCCTGCCTGTGGGCAAGGCTAAAGGAACGGAGGGTCTGGGTGGAGCCGAGGGGCAGTTCTTCATTGGCCGGTGGAGCGCCCCGTCAAGCCTCAAACTCCCGTCCGCAGCCTCTCCAACGCCCTTCAGGGAACCTGGGGCAAGGCCTGGGGGTGCTGAGCAGCCCTCCGACACCTGTGTGGTGGGCCAGTATTTGGAGATGCACCTGGGCTGCCCCATTGCAGATCTTGCCTCCCTTGTTCCATACCCTCAGCGGGATTTTTTGATTGTCCTCGAGGGCCGCTCGGCCTGGATTGGCCCTTCCCTTCCCCGGCCGCAGTCTGACGCTGACACCGCTTCTCAAAAGGAATCCCCGTAAACGGAAAGCCAGCACAGCCATAAAAGAGGAAGGCCCTGTGGCAGGCTGGCACCTTCCTGATAAGTCCCTGGGTTTTTTAAAAAAACAAAACAACTTCCAAGATAACGGGGTCCCTCAGCAAGGATCCAGAACTGAGCCCAGCCAGCGGTGGGCTGCTACAAGTTTGCACGGGTTCGGGCGATCCTAAGAGCCTGCAGAGTTCGGCAGACCCATAAATCCCACCCCTGGCTGGTCCCGCCCATCCCTCCCTCAGGGAGGGCGAAAAATGGGCCTCCCAAACAGGCCCGTTTCCGGCCTCTGGAGAGCCTCCGGATCCCGGGGGAGGCCGTTTTGCCCTCCCAGAGGCTCGAGGAAAGCCTCAGGAGTCTGGGGAGGATGAAAACATCCCCCCAACTTGGTGCAGGAGGCCATGCCTACCCAGCAACCGGGCAGAGAAACCCGTTGCTGAAATTTTTGAAGGCCACCCTGCCTGCAGCCTGAGCTGAGAAAGGGTCCCTGCCCTGCCCTTGTCCTGCTCCATTTCCCCCTCCCCACCTTTCCCCATCGATCATGATCTCCGAGAGGGTATTCCGTGTCTCCGTTCCACCCACCCTCCTTCCCTCCAGATCCCTTTCATTTCTAACCCTCCTTTTTATCCCTCGTTTTATAGATTATGATTTTGGAGAAGTCTTTCCTGCAGTGCCGTCCATGCCTACCACAGCATGGGAAGGTGGGACCAGCTCGCCTGGTTTTCCAGCCCCCTCCTCCTTTCCCGCCCCCGCCCTCTCTGCCCCAGAGCTTCCTGCATGCTGGGCCACAGGTCTCTTAACACCGGCCCGGTGCCTGAGGGGCCCAGCAGCCAGACCACCAGGCGTTTCGGTGGCAGGCTCTTGCCAGCTTAAATGGGCTCCTGAACCCGGGGCATCTGCTGCCCACTTCCACAGCCTAAGCTGTTCTCCGGGCCCTTCTGGGTGCCTAACCACCTCCTGTACTTCTGTGGCTTCCATCTCCCAGCATGAAGCATCAGTCTTTCTGGTTTGCACATTAACAAGCTTCCGAGGAGCGCTTCTGTGTTGGTGCCAGCAGTCTCCTCCTAACCTCTTTCTCTCTCCTATCAGTGCATGGGGGGAGATGTTATCAGGCAACGGACATTAAGCCACCTGATTTTGTGGCCACCGATGCTTCTGCCAGCAGCTTCTCTTTCCAAGCAGGGTCGTGCTAGTGATGGTGGCAGCTGCTGCAGCCCTTTCTCTGTCCTTACCTCCCTCAGCTCTTGCCCTGCCATGCCCCTTAAGATGGGGGGTGGGGGGTGGGGCCTCTGGGCTTCTAACTCTGTCTGCTGCTCCTTTCACTGTTAAAATAAGTTCCTGCTCCAGTGGTGGTATTGTACTGGTTCGGGTCGGTTCTATCGAACCGGTAGCTCCGATAATCATCTGTGAGTGGTAACTCCGACGATCATCTGTGAGCAAACTGGAACCGGTTCACTCTGACGATCAGCTGCTGCCCCCCCCCCCTCCCACCCCAGCTCTATACTGACCTTTATTTCCTGGTTTTGAAGCTCAGCAGCTTCGCGCCAGCTGTTGAAGACACAGTGCAGGATTGCAGGAGAAAGTCAGTAGCAAACCCACTGCGCATACATGCGCAAAGGGTGCCAACCAAGCCACACCCACAGAACCGGTGGTAAAAAAAATTTGAAACCCACCGCTGTCCTGCTCCCTCCGCCTGCAAAGGGAAACTTGGAGAGCGGCCAGCAAATGAAAGCGGGGGTAAGTGAAACTAGTTGTCCCAAAGGTCCTTTTTTTCCCTCAAGAGGCCACTCGGCTTTCTTCTATTCAGTCTTTGAAGATGTTTTGCTTCTCACCCAAAAAGCTTCTTCAGCTCTGACTGGATGGTGGGGAAGGGAAAGATTTACGTTCCTTGCAGATAGCTGATCGTTTGCATCCTTTTAGAGAGGCGACGAGGCCACTTGGAGGTTTATCTGCGTCCTCAGGAATCCCCTGAGTGGTGCAAGTGGTTCCTGTAGTCTGCAATTATTCTTCTGGAAATCCGTTCCTACCCCCCCACCCCATTCGGAGGGCATTGATCCCAAAGTGCAGAGCAAAAGGTCTATGGAGATTCTCCGTCGTGCAGGTCGTGGTTGTCCCAAAGCTGCTTTTTCAGGAGACAACTGGACTTGCTGGTTTTTCTTTGAAGACGTCTCGCTTTCGCTCCTTCCGCTCTGCTTTGGGACAACCATGAACTTGGATGACTGAAAATCTCCATGGAGACTTAAAGTGGTTGTGCCGTCTCCTGCAATTCCTGGTTGAAGGCAGGCTTCCTGGTTGGAGAGAGAGACATTTTGTAATGGAATAATTGAAGAATTGGCACAGCCTGCCTCTTGACTCCCCGCCACCCCAGATGCTTCCCCACTTGTAAAACTGACCAAGAGGCACCACCGCCCGTTTCCCAGTCTCCATGCAGCCGAAAGGGGCTGCTCCGGAGGTGGGCGACCTGCTGCTTGTCTGCAGGGCTACATCAGGGGCTCTGGGGTTCAACAGAGATCAGGAGCGCCCCCCTCCCCCAATGGGTCCGGGTGGGGAGGATGTCGTCCTCTTCTTCGGGCACAGCCTGTGGAACAAAGTGCCAAGATGTCACAGTGTGTGAAGCCAGGGTAGAATTCCCAGCCCAGTAGCTGTTAAGTTGCAGCTCTGTGCAGGCCGCAAGGATTGTAGGAGTCGGAATTCTGTGAGGACCTGAAGGAACTGGTCTTCCTTCTCCTCTGCCAGCTGTGAGAATCCTTGAATTTCTTGAGCAAAGTGTGCCAAAGAGTTGCATGTGCAGCACATCTTCTGAAGGGGGACACTGCTGCTCTTGGGAACAGGGAGAGACAGCTGACTTCCTTCCCTCCCTCCCTGCTTTCTTTCCTTCTCTCTTTCCTTCCTTCCATCCATCCATCATATCCCTTCCTTCCTTCCTCCCACCCATCCATCAAATCCTTCCCTCCCTCCATTCTCCTTCCTTTCTTTCCTTCCTTCCCTCCCTCTCTCTCCTTCCTTCCATCCATCCATCCATCCATCCATCCTATCCCTTCCTTTCCTCTCTCCCTCTTTTATTCATTCATTCCCCTCCCTCCCTCCCTCCCTTCTTTCCTCCCTCCCTCCCTTCCTTCCTTCCAGAAGGAGACCTGACCGATACGCTCAGCTGCCCACGTTCCGTGGCCTCCGAGGTGAACAGCAGCCGCGCTTCAGCCAAGAGCCCCACCCAGCGCTACAACCCTTTCGACGGGAAGGCGGAAGGGCCATCGTCTGCCGAGAGCACCCCAGTGCACGCTGCCTCACTAAAGGCCGACCTCGTGCCCGAAGGCACCGATCAGTCTGAGAGCTGCACGGAGCTGGAGGTCATCAGGTTGGTGCAGGGAAGGAAGGAAACCTTCCCCGATTGCTTGGCCCCGTCTGTCTCTTGCTTCTGCCTGGGGCTCTTGTGGACCACTCCCCTCTGCTGTGGGAGATGTGCCAGGAATTGTTTCCCTGCATCTGGGCATCGGGGAGCCCTCCTTTGCTTCCTAGTGGCCAAAGCAGCTTGCCTGTGTTGTGGCCTTTCGGCCACCGGCCCCTCTAAGAGCCAAAGGAGGAGGAGGAGGAGGAGGAGGCGTGGCAGTCAGGATCAGCATCAGGGCAACCTGAGAGCTCCGAGGGGGAAGAGGGAATGGAGCTGGCAAAGAGAGAGAGAGAAAGAGAGAGAGAGAGACACAGCCTGGGTCATCCGTCAGCCCTCAGATAGAGAGTCCACAGCCCCCAGGTCTGGAGGTGGCTGCTGAGGAAGAGGAGGAACAGCTGGGTCCAGTACCTGACTGTGGATGTGCAGAAGGCAGAGGAGAGGAGAGCAGTGGAAATCTATGAGCCGGTCCTTGGGAAGGAATAGCTACCGCCACTAGCGAAGCCCCACCCTAGCTCTGGGAATAAAAAAGCAGGGGGCAGAGATGAATAAGTGTGCAGACAAGTATTCATCTTCCAGCCAGACAGACTTGTAAGCCTGCAAGAGAAACTTTTTGCAGAGCTGCTGGCACTCCTAATAAAAGGAATCTTTTTGAGTTCGTGTCAGGGGGTTTGTTGTATTTGGGGAGCTGGCTCAGAACAGCCTGCCATTGAAGTTGCAAGAAGTCTGGGCTCATTGGCCTCCCGGACAGGGTGTCCAGCTCGAGACCCCTGAGTGGGGCCAGACGTCCACCTGTCCTTGAGCCCCAAGCAAGCCTGCCAGCTGCCCGGCTTACAGCTGTTCCCTGCTGCGCCACTTGCCCCCCTTGTCCTCTCTTGACAGGCTGGCTAAAAAGAAGAAAACAAGCAAGAAGAAGAAAGTGAAGGCGGAAGAGGCCGCTGTCCCCTCCCTCCCTGCTCCCGCTGGGGACCAGGCTGTGGGCAAGGAGGCCGGGCGGCCGTGGACCACCCCAGAGTCCGGCCTTGCGGTCAGCACTGAGGCGCCAGCCCTCTGCCAACTGGGGCTCCAGATCCCCGAAATGAAGGACACGGCCATGGAGCGGGTGGGGCAGGCCCTCAGCAAGGTGATCGACTCGCTGGAAGCGACGGACGGGTGGAGCCGCCCCCTGGAGCCCCCGGACCAGTCCTTTCGGACCGGCTTGCCAGGGGAGCCCCCTTCGGAAGGGCCATCCCTTGGCGGCTTTGGTCAGGGTCTGCCGGCCCCCATGGACTTCTACCGCTTTACCGTCGAGAGTCCAAACGCTCCTGCAACAGGTGGTGGCCACCATGACCCTGCAGGGCATGGTGAACCGCCACATGTTCCTGGTGGCCCTGAAGCTCCTGGACAAGCGGAAGAAGGAGGAGGAGGCGGGGAGGCTGCTGGGCCAGCCGTAGCCGGCTCGCCGGGAGAAGCCGTGGCGACGGCCAGTGTGGCGGCCCTCAGCAGGCTGAAGGAGGATCGGGCGAGCCCTTCCCCGAGCAGCGCCGAGGACTCTGGAGTGGAGGAGGGGCAGGGCAGCCCGTCGGAGGCTTCCCATCCCTCCGAGTTCAGGTAAGGGCTGGTTCCTCCCACTGAGAGGTGGCGGTGCTCAGCCACCCCTCTTCCCAGGTGAGCGGGGGGGGAATCGCAGCCTGTGTCCGGGTACCGAGTAATAAATCCGACGCCAGCAATAACCCTGAGGCGGATGAATTCCTCAAAGAACAGCCTTATTGGAAACATCACATCGTGGCCCCTGTCTGGCGAAAAACCGACTCCGAAGGGCCCCTTTGATTTTTTTTCACCCAATTCAAAGTAAGAAGTTTTCCCCTCCACCCCCCAAACAATCACTCCCGTGGCCCAATCGCTGCCAGCGTCCGCTGGTCTGGTGACATCACTCCTCTCGGCCAGGTGTGTGAGGACGTCCTTGGTCCCCGGGAGAAAGTCTCGAGAAAGTGTTTTATTTTGGCTGCAAAACCCCAGCTATGTCTAATCCCACTCCCCCACCCACCCCGTCCTTCGCTCCGGTGGGGTAACACTTGACGTTCCAAGATGGTTTCCCCCAGGTCAGCTTCAGGGTTGACAGCCTTCCCCTGGCATCCAGTTGGCAGCAGAGGTTGGGACTCTGCACTAATGGTGGCGGCATCTCGACCGGCGTATGTCGAGAAACTGTTAGGCTTTTCAGGGCAATCCTACCTTGGACAGTCCCTCCTGTCTGCTCCCCCCTCCTCCTCCTCCTCCTCCCGTCTTCCTCACCCATCACTTGCCAAGTCCTCGTCTTGAGATGCTTTCTGAGCTCGGTGGTTTTCTTGCAGACGTTTCATTACCCAAATCAGGGAACATCACCGGTGCTAGCATCATCCGTCTGATACCGATGATGTAGCTTATGAGCCGTGGTGGCGCGGTTGGTTAGAGTGCCGTCCTGCAGGCTACTTCTGCTGGCTGCAATTGGGCCGTTTGAGTCTCACCAGGCTCAAGGTTGACTCAGCCTCCCGTCTTTCCGAGATCGGTAAAATGAGGGCCCAGATCGTTTGAGGAACAATAGGCTGACTCTGTAACCTGCTTAGACAGGGCTGTAAAAAGCACTGTGAAGCGGTATATAAGTCTAAGAGCTATTGCTATCTTCCCTCCCTCCCTCCCTGTGGTTACAATGCAGTATTGCAGGCTAACTCTGCCCACTGCCACCAGTTTAATCCTGACCGACTAGCTCAAGGTTGACTCAGCCTTCCATTCTTCTGAGGTCAGTAAAACAAGGACCCAGATTGTTGGGGGCAAGACGCTGACTCTGAAAGAGCTTAGAGAGGGCTGTAAAAGCACCGTGAAGCGGTATATAAGTCTAAGGGTTATTGCTATCTTCCCTCCCTCCCTCCCTCCCTGTGGTTACAATGCAGTATTGCAGGCTAACTCTGCCCACTGCCACCAGTTTAATCCTGACCGACTGGCTCAAGGTTGACTCAGCCTTCCATCCTTCTGAGGTCAGTAAAACAAGGACCCAGATTGTTGGGGGCAAGACGCTGACTCTGAAAGAGCTTAGAGAGGGCTGTAAAAGCACCGTGAAGCGGTATATAAGTCTAAGGGTTATTGCTACTTTGGGTAATGAAACCTCTGCCAGACAACCACTGAGCTTAGACAGCAACACCAAGGACCCCCCTGATTTCAACCCTGAGCTACCAATATTCTCCTTTATTCCTCCTTGCATTTCATGAACGTAAAGGGATGTCCAAAATTGACCCTGCTTTCTCCTTCCTGGCGATTCCTGCAGTTCCATGTCTTCTTCCTCGGAGAAAGCCCCCTCACGATGGGGGAGGGCAGGGGGGCCGGCCGGCTGGCTCTCCCTCCTGACCCTCAGCTGGGCCTTCTTCTCCCTGCAGGGTAGACAACAATCACTTGCTTCTCTTGATGATCCACGTCTTTCGCGAGAACGAGGAGCAACTCTTCCGGGTAGGTCTACGTGCCCAGAAGGGAGCCCCTTTGTGAGCACCTTTCCCCCCCCCCCTCCTCCGCCCCACGCTCCTGGGGAGGGTTAGCGGCTTCGGGAGGGAACCAGAGCTCTTCAGATCTAAGGAGAAGCTCTTCTCGCCTCTCTGCTGCGGACGCGGGAAGTCACGGAGTAGTAGCGGCGTCCTCTCTCCCCAACAGATGATCCGGATGAGCACAGGGCACATGGAAGGGAACCTCCAGCTCCTTTACCTGCTGCTGACCGACTGTTACATGTACCTCATCCGAAAAAGGTAACCCACCCACCCCCCGTGGAAGGCCCCTCGATCGCTGCCTGCCTCCGAGCACCGCCTTGAGCCTCGCCCAGAACGGAAGAACCCCCTTGGGGCAAGGCCTGGGCCCCTGGCTGTGCAACTGACTCTGCGCCTTGCTTTCCCCATCGCCAGGAGCCGCTGAGAAGCCCTACTTGGTGGAGGAGGCTGTGTCTTATAATGAGCTGGACTACATCTCTGTGAGTTGCGGAGGACCGCTGGGTGGGTGAGTGGGCTCTGCGGGCACAGGGGGGGGGGCATCCCTTTGGAAGGCTTCTTCCCCGGGCAAGGCCAGCGGCCTTAAATTCCCAGGCCCGGGCGGGAAGGTGGGGAGGCTCGCCCCTATCTTGGCAGGGGCTGAGCCTTCCCCTTCCAGAGGCCAAGGGGTTACGGTCCCCTCCAAATGGCCTCTGCTTTCCCCGGCAGGTGGGTCTGGATCAGCAAACGGTTACTTTGGTCTGCACCAACCGTCGGAAGCAGTTCCTGCTGGACACGGCGGACGCTACCCTGACTGAGTAAGGGCTGTGGGTGGGCTTCGTCTCCCTTGGTAACAGCTGCTGGGATGGAGAAGGATGCTGCCCAGAGAAGGCTGACTTGTATGCCGAGGTGGCTTAGTGGTTAGAGGGCAGTACTGCAGGCTACTTCTGCTGACTGCCAGCTGCCTATAATTTGGCAGTTCGAATCTCACCAGGTTGACTCAGCCTACCGTCCTGCTGAGGTGGTTAAAAGGAGGACCCAGATTGTTTGGGGGCAAAAGGCCGACTCTGTAAACCACTTAGAGAGGGCTGCGAAGCACTGTGAAGTGGTATATAAATTTAAGTGCTATTGCTACAAGAGCCATGGTGGCGCAGTTATTAGAATGCAGTATTTCAGGCTAACTGCTCACTGCCAGCAGTTCAATTCTCATTGGCTCCAGGTTGACTCAGCCTTCCATCCTTCCGAGGTGGGTAAAATGAGGACCCAGATTGTTGGGGGCAAGAGGCTGACTCTGTAAACTGCTTAGAGAGATGGGCGTAAAGCACTGTGAAGCGGTATATAAGTCTAAGTGCTATTGCTATTTATTGAGAAAATTTTATATAGCCACCTACTCGACTTACAAGGATATAAAAACACTATACAAAAAAATTAAAAAAATAAATAAAAAGAACAATAATAAAATAATAACCCCCCACCCCAACAATAAGTAGTGTTGTTCTTTGTAGGGGGGAATAATTTTCATAATTGGATGTCTCCCCCCCCCTCCAGTTAATGCAATCAATTCATCTAAACCCTGTGCTCGATCCAGCCCCCCTCCTGTGGTAGTTTGTCACGGGTCCCCTAATTCCCCTCTCCTCGAAGGTTCTTCCTGACCTGTCTGAAGTCCGCCATGATCAAAGGCTGCCGTGAGCCACCGTACCCCAGTATCCTGACTGACGCCACCATGGAAAAACTGGCGCTGGCCAAATTTGTGGCTCAGGAATCTAAGCAAGAGGTGCGTCTTTCTCCTGCCCTTCCTCCCTTCGAAGCGCAGAGGAGGTGTCCGTGGAGATTCTCAGTCCTCCAGGTTGTGGTTGTCCTTAAAGGTGCTTCCTTTTTCGAGAGGCAACCGTGTCAGGTTTTGCAGCGGAAATTCAAATCCGGAAAACGCCCAGATGACTGATTCAGCAGGATTCATTAACTTCTTTATATACATAATAACACATGAAGTGAAGTTTACAATACCAATAGTAGATTCTTCCAGGCGGTAAAGTTACAAGCAAAAACACAAGTAGCAGCTTCAGAACTCAGAGCAGAGAGTAGTTTCACCTTAAACAACTGAGATAAAGTTTCATTCCTCCAGAGCTGAGCAAAAAGCAGAGATAAACCACTCCGGTTCCAGTCTCTGCCTCCAATTCAACTCCCGTTGACTAACCTTGTTAACCATGTCTCTGCCAGTTCATGAATATTCTGGCCATCTGGACTTTTCTGGTTTTTCTTCGAAGACATTTTGCTTCTCATCCAAGAAGCTTCTTCCGCTCTGACTGGATGATGGTGGGGAAGGGAAGGATTTATCTTTTCAGTGCAGGTGGGCTGATGAATCTAGGCCTGATGGGTTTGTTCTCCGATGTTGAGCCCTGTGTTTATGAAGCGGTGGTTTTGTTTCCCCAAATGAGCAGCTGTCTGCAAAATCCTTCCTTTCCCCCACCATAGTCGGAGCTGAAGATGCTTCTTGGACAGGAAGCGAAACCTTTTCAAAGAAAAACCAGAAAGTCCAGTTGCCTCTTGAAAAAAAAAAAAAAAGCACCTTTAGAGTGCAGAGGAGACCTACGTGCTTAGAATATATTCTAAGCTGAACTAAAATGACTACCCATATGTCAATTTCGGGCTTGACAGGCTGCCCTCCCTCATTTGAAAAGAAACCCCTGCAACGACATAAAATACACTAAAGATTGAAATTAGGTTAAACGCAATCATACAATGCACATTTTAACCTCCTTTGCCACCCACAGAATTCGGTTTGGGCTTGTGTGGATATTTTTTCATGGAATTTCCCCACCAATCGATCAGCCTTTACTTTCCAGCTATTTACCCAAGTCGCTTTCCAATAAATTAAATACTGTAACTTCGCCCTGAAAATCCTAGAATCCAAAATTCACATAGGTCAATTTTGGGCTTGACACTACGTGCCGTAGCCACTCCAGGCAGCCTTCCCTCCGAGGGATGCATCAGCCTTGTCTCACTTGGGGGGGGGGAGAGGGGGGCAAAGGCCAAGGTGGGGTGGGTGGGTGGGGGTCCTTTGGGGGCTCAGAGCTTGGCTAAGCAGCTGCCTGCCTTTGGTAGATCTCGGAAGTGGTGGTCCACTTCTATGGCCTTGTTCACTGGGAAGACCCCCTGGATGAAGGCCCACCTTCGTCTCACTACGTGTCCACCGAAAACTGCATCGTCAAGGAAGGTGTGCTGAATTACAAGGCAGGAACCAATTACCTGGGGAAAGAAATCTGGAAGTCTTGCTTTGTGGTGCTCAGGTGAGGAGGATGTGGCTGGGGCCAGAAGGAAGGTTGGCTAGACTCTGGTTCCTTTTTTTCTTTTCTTTTTTATCGTTATTATGAATTGTTATTGAAGACGTTCTTAACCAAGCAAAAACCAGAAGAGAAAATATAACAGATAGAAATGGTAACTAGGGAAGAAGAAATAGAAAAGGTATGCGACATGAATACCGTAATGAGCCTCATTCCAACTGTCTGGTCCCTTCCCAGCTTGCAGAAGTGTAGAAGTCGATCGCTTGTGGCAAAGATTGCAGAAGTTCGTCCTTGAAGAGTTTATAGAAAGAGACTAGTAAATGAAAAACGGTTGCAGGAACTGGGCCTGGCTAGACCAGGGGAGACAGGATAGCAGCAGTGTTCCAATATTTGAAGGGCTGCCCCAGAGAGGAGGAAGGGGTCAAGCTATTTTCCAAAGCACCCAAAGGCCAGACAAGGAACAATGGATGGAAACTGATCAGGGAGAGATTCAACCTGGAAATAAGGAGGAATTTTCTGACAGTCAGAACAATCAACCAATGGAACAGAAGTTGCCTTTGGAAGTTGTGGGAGCGTCATCACTTGAGACTTTCAAGAAGAGATTGGACTGCCCTCTGTCAGGAATGGTGTAGGGTCTCCTGCTTGGGCAGGGGGTTGGACTAGATGACCTACAAGGTCCCTTCCAACTCTGATTATCTGTTAAGAAAAACCTCTGATCTAGGCCGTTTCCTGATTTTGACTTTTTTTTATAGCTTTACTAACAGATTCATAGAGATCTGTTCATTAAGGTTTTCTGTTTTTCTGTGATCTTTGGTAAATTTTGCTTCTTCCTCATCCTTTTTGCTGGGTTGATTGTTATATAATTTAGAGTAACATTGCTGACTTTTTTTTTTTTTTGCATCTCGATCAGATGTTACGATATTTCCATCAAGTGGTTTTAACATCTTTAAAGTCAGCTAATTTTACGTTCATTTCTCTTACTGTCATCAAAGACAACTGCTTTTAAGAATTTAATATGTAGTGAAATAATCTTTTGGGGGAATTTATTTGCCTCTTTATAAAACCCTAGTAAGTAATTCCACCCCTGGAATACTGCCACCAATTTTGGTCACCATACTACAAATAAAGATGTTGAGACTTTGGAAAAAAGTTCAGAGAAGAGCAACTAAGATGATCCAAGGCCTGGAGACTAAACCATGCGAAGAACGGCTGCAGGATTTGGGTCTGGCTAGTCCAAAGAAAAGAAGAATTAAGGGGTGACATGATAGCAGTCTTCCAGTATTTGAGGGGCTGCCCCAAAGAAGAGGAAGGGGTCAAATTATTCTCTAAAGCACCAGAGGGCAGGACAAGAAACAATGGATGGAAACTAATCCGAGAGCCTGGAATCAGGGACAGTGAGGACAATTAACCAGCGGAACTGTTTGCCTTCAGAAATCATGGCTGGTCCATCACTGGAGGCTTTTAAGAAGAAACTAGACAGTCACTTATCTGAAAATAGTATAGGGTCTCCTCCAAGATCCCTTCCATCTCCATTCTATTCTATTCTATTCTATTCTATTCTATTCTATTCTATTCTATTCTATTCTATTCTATTCTATTCTATTCTATTCTGATCTTTAATCACCTATTGTGGCTTATTATTTTTTTTGAGTTCGCTGTTATGCTATACGAAAGGTCTCCTTGTAAAAGTTATAGTTGCATTCCAAACCACCCTGATACCTGTGTCTTTGTTGTGTGATATTTCTGGAGTGATGCCCTTTTCTGTCCATTGCTCTAACGTCCCTTTGCCTTGGTTGCAGCTTTTCTGGTGTATAGCCATCTTTTTAACTGTATAACCCCAGAGCTACTTTGGTCTGGACTCTGGTGGTTCTTGGTGACAGCACAAGAGGGCCTGTCCTACCCTCCCGAGGGCAGAGAGCATTTCATTGGCAATATTCACCTGTGCTCATTCGAAGCTCTCCCGTTTTGGACTGGGAGGGGGGCCCCTTTCCCAGCCGCTGTTTCCGTCTTCCCTCTGCAGCAACGGCATCTTGTACCAGTTCCCAGACCGGACGGACGTCACTCCGCTGCTGTCTGTCAATATGGGGTGAGTCCCAGATGAGGCAGGCTCCCCCCCCCCGCCCCTGACTCTGCCCCCTCTCGGTCTCATTTGCCGCAAACTCTGTCCCTTGCAGCGGAGAGCAGTGTGGCGGGTGCCGAAGGTCGAGCGCCACGGACCGGCCCCACTCCTTCCAGGTCATTTTGACTGAGCGCCCTTCCCTGGAGCTAAGCGCAGAAAACGAAGAGGAGATGGCCGATTGGATGCTGTACTTATGCCAGGCGGTCTCCCAGGGGGTAAGGTCATCCTTGGGATTGGGGCCAGCAGGGGTAGGGGGGACGGGTGGGGGACGGTCCCCGTGGCTCCTGTGCTGCCTGGTGACCGGAAGGGCGGTCCTGTGCTTGCCCTCTGGGACCTCCAAAGGTTGTCTAGCCCTCCTTCTCACCCAGGTCATCCCCCAGGGTGTGGCCCCTGCACCCTGCGTCCCCTGCTGCCTGGTGCTGACGGAGCAGAAACTCTTCACCTGCCACGAGGACTGCCAGACCGGCTTCTTCCGCTCCCTGGCTACTGCTGAGCTGGCGGAGGTGGCTTCCGTCTCCACGGAGCCCGGCTGGGAATATTGTCTCCTGGTCAGTCTTCACGAAGAGGAAGGGGAAGCGTTTGCCTTGGGGTCTCTCAGGGCTCCCCTGGGAGTTTGCCAGCCCTGGGGCTCGTCTGGTGCAGCTCGTTAAATGAGGCTCTTGGCCAACGGTGGGATTCAGAGCGTTTTCCTTCCGGTTCAGTGGGCGCGGCTTGGTGGGCGTGGCAGGGGAAGGTTGCTGCACAATCCCCATTCCCTCCCCACCCCGCTAACCTGCTCTCCAGCTCCATTCTCCTGGGAGGGGCAACCCAAGGAGACCCGGCTAGCCGATCAGCTGGGATTCAATGGGAGGCAGAGGAGATGGGTGGGCCAGACAGGGGTGGGATTTGCCAGTTCAGCCGAACGACTCAAAATCTCCACTTTACCGGTTCTCCAGAACTGGTCAGAACCTGCTGAAAACCACCTGGGCCCTTGGCCCTCCTGCGTCAAGAGGACCAGGGTCTCAGGTGGCGTTCCTCTCCCACCCCCTTAGGAGTTTGCCCAGGAGCAGAAGCAGTACGGCCGCCATGGGTCCTCTATCTCAGCTGCTCTGCAGAGCTGGAGCGGTTCCTGCTGGCGCTGGACGCTGTGTGGAAGAGCACCTACCAGGTGGGCTGGTCTTGCGGCAGGCAGGCGGCCTGGCTCTATAGACGGAGGCGGCCAGTAGCTCCGTCTCACACACACACACACACACACACTTCACGGCTCCTTCCCCCCCGCTGTGTCGACAGGTGGACCTCCTGCACAAGCCCTCGAGGACAGCTCCATCCGAAAAAGAAATGCGAGGACGCGCTGAGCCTGATCCACAGCACGTGGCAGCGCAGCGACAGCCTGTGCCGCGGACGCGCTTCCCGGGACCCCTGGTGCTAGCCTCCCAGGAGACGAAGAACGGCCCGATCCTACCAGGCGGAAGCACGGCGGGCAGCGCACGAACCGGGAGGGGAGGGGGAAACCTGAGGCAGAGGAGGGGGCGCGCATGGGCCTCGCTCGCTTGGACACTCCGCGATCCTCCCCCGGAACCCGGGGTCTCTTTGCTACCGCTGGCTATTGGCTCCGCCTCGCACGCACCGGTTGGGCCGGTGGTTTATACGACAAGTTGTTTGCGCCACGGGGTGGGTTGTGTCTCAGTCGGGACTCCGGGTACAAGCGGGAGTGGGAAGCAGGAGCTCTGGGCCGCCACTCCCAGGCGGGAAGGGTCCCGTGGATGGCGGAGTAGCCGTGAAGAAGGATGGTGAGGTTAGGGCGCCGGTGGGGAGGGGGGCTTCTGCAGAAGGCTGGTCGCTGTCCGTCTTTTAGATGCTAGAGCCCACCCTGCGACCCCTCTCTTCCCCCCCAACCCCCCGCATGTGTTCCTTTGGTTCAAGGCCGGCCGCCAGCCTTGCTCCCCTTCCTGGTCCCTGTTCTCCCTTCTCAGCTTGTGTGCTACCTGTCATGGCCCCCTCCATGCCCCCCCACACTCACCCTGAGCTAGGAAGGAGCCGCCAGGGCTCCCCTGCCCCTCTCTCGCCCTGCCCCCTGGCAGCAGAGCCCCTGGTGGGGGGTTGGGCAGCTGGCCTGGGGGAGAGTGGCTGCCACTGCTTGGAGTTGAGGGTCCTTCTGCTCGGGGCTGGGAGGGGCGGCAACAGCGCACAGGGCTTTCTGCGCACAGGCAGATCTCACCCCCCAAACCCCCCACACTTTGGGTCTGGGTTCTAGTTGCAGTTTTCAAACAGCCGGGCTAAGGAGTAGTTGTAGTTGCCTGGGGTTTTGTTTTGGTTTTTTGTTTTTTTTAAAGCTTTTCTTTATTTTTAAACTCTAATTTTAACGAACGAGAGACCTGCTAATGTACTGTATGTGTTCCCACAGGGGCCTTTTTCCAGGGGGAGGCCTCTGTGGCCGAGTGGGCCTGGATCCACGTGGCCAGCCCTTCCAATAAAGGCAACTTGGCGATACACAGCACTTGGGCGCCTGCCTGCCTGCCTGCTCAGCGCCTGCCCTCCCTTTGTGCCACCCCGAGGCTTCCTCCGGCGCCCGAGACTCCCCGCCAGCTCGGCCTGCTTGGGCCGGGCCTCGCTTGTCCCCGAGCTCTCGAGATGAGTAGGAGCTTCTCCAGGAAGTCCCTGGCTTCCAAAGGCCCGACGTTTTTCAGCCTCTTGCTCTCAGGGCTCCCAGTTCCTCAGATCCGCTTCCTCCAGCCATGCCATGCAGAGATGCCTGGCCCAGGTCCAGTGTGATCCAAGATCTTCCATCCTTCCATCATGACGAGGTCGGTAAAAGGAGGACCCCGATTGTTGAGGGCAAGACGTTGACTCTGTAAACCGCTTAGAGAGAGCCATAAAGCACTGCAAAGCGGTATATAAGTCTTGAGTGCTATTGCGATCTTCCTTCCTTCCTTCCTTCCTTCCTTCCTTCCTTCCTTCCTTCCTTCCTTCCTTCCTTCCTTCCTTTCCCTTTCCTCTTCTTTCCTTTGCCTTCCTTTCTGACCCCACAATTCCTTCCCTCCTTTCTTCCTCATCTTGCCCTTCCTTCCTTCCTTCCTTCCTTCCTTCCTCCCTCCTTCCTTCCTTCCTCCTTCCTCCCTACCTACCTTTCCTACCTACCTTCCTACCTACCTTTGCAATCCTTAGAATACTTTGCCTTCCTGACTCTGCCTTCCTGCCAATAGGCTGACTCAAGCTTCCTTTGTGAAGCACTGTGAAGCTTATATAAGTCCTAAGTGCTATTCCTTCCTTCCTTCCTTCCTTCCCAATGGTTAAAATACAGTATTGCAGGCTAACTCTGACCACTGCCATCAGTTCGATCCTGACCGGCTCAAGATTGACTCAGCCTTCCCTCTTTTCGAGTTGGGTAAACTGAGGACCCCGATTGTTGAGGGCAAGAGGCTGACTCTGTCAACCGCTCAGAGGGGGCCGTAAAGGCACTGTGAAGCGGTACATAAGTCTAAGCGCTATTGCTATCTTCGGGTTAATGAGGCTGGCGGATCCTCTTGCGCCGTGCCAGCCGCAGAGGAAACTATTTCCACAAGGTCCCTCTTAAGTTGATCTTCCGTGGGGTGAGGCCCAGTGGCCCACAAACGCAAGGCGGTGGGGGGAGGGGAAGCCTCCTGTGGCTCTCACGGGCTTGGGAAAGGGGCTGCCTCCCCTCCACCTTCCGTGATTCCCCTCCGTAGCCTTGCCCTTCCCCCTGGGGTGTCCTCCCTGCTGGGGGCCGCAGACCCAGAACTCCGGCTGTACTTTTTGCACCCTGGAACTGCGGCTTGGTGAGAGTTGGCCGCCCCGTGTGCTCAGATCCGCCTGCCAAGCAGGGGAGGCCCTGCCTGTCCAAGCCAAGCCCTTGTTTCTCCCCCCACCGCCCCCCCCAGGATTATCTTGGTCTCCCCCTTCCTGCCCCCGCGGGGGTCAGTGCTTGGCAGCAGAGACCCCTCCTCCTGCCCGAGGACGGTGTGTTTTTGAGAGTCCTGCCCGACAGGATGTCAGGAGAGCCATCCTGTCACTCATCAGGGAAGGGAAGTGGGGGCGGAGGTGGGGCTGCTTCCAGGAACAGCCTCTTCCTTGGGCCAGGAGGGGGTGGGGCCAGCAGGTTTGGGAGCCAGAGCCGGAGGGAGGAGGAGGAGGAGGAGGAGGAGGAGGGCGCTGCGTGGAAGGGTGGCCCTTGCCCCAGTGGGTGGACCCAGCCGCCGGCGACCTTTCTCCTACATGCAGCCACCTGTCTCCCTCCCCTGCCTGGCCCACTGATGGAGCAGCAAATAAAGGCCCCTCTCTGATCTGGTTTCGCCCAGAGGGAGGCGCAGCTCGGGCTGGAGCAGAGAGCCAGGGCTGCCAAGGCTGGGCAGGGCTCAACGCAGCTTGGGCTGGCTGTTGCGGGCATCGATGCCAGCCGCCCGGGCCCTGCGGGGAGAAAGAGGCCCGCTCTCCTCCGGTCGGGGCTGCCTCCTCAAGGCTCCTGCTTGGGTGGGGAGGCCCCGGGTCCCGTCTTTCCGCCTGGGACGGTGGCAGCCGCCCCATGGAGCCCTCCCCCCGCCGACGCACGGCAGCGCCTTCCCTCTCCCCCCCGGTGGATTTTGTCCTGGGTGCCGCGGCCTGCTGCATGGCCTGCGTGTTCACCAACCCGCTGGAGGTGGTGAAGACGCGGCTGCAGCTACAGGGGGAGCTCCGTGCCCGAGGCTCGTACCCTCGCCACTACCGAGGGGTGCTGCAGGCCATGGTGGCCGTCCGACGGGCCGACGGACTCTGGGGCCTGCAGAAAGGGCTGGCGGCCGGGCTGCTGTACCAGGGGCTGATGAACGGCACGCGGTTCGGCTTCTACTCCCACGCTGAGGACCTCGGCCTGACCCAGCAGCCGGGAGGGACCATGGCGGCCGGAGCTGTGGCTGGGGCCCTGGGGGCCTTCGTCGCCAGCCCAGCCTACTTGGTAAGCCTCTTCTTGGTGGTGGTGGTGGTGCCTATTACTGGGCAGAGCCTTGGCTTTTTTAGGGCGTTGTTTTGCAGGTCAGGCCTGGAGGTTAGGGAGGGGGCAGCATCTCCTGTGTGCTTCCTGAGCGTGGGATATGCCAGCCGTGGCTGCACCCCCGGTCATCTCCAAAGAGGACAGCCAGGGCTGCCCCTGCTACGAGCTCTGGTGAGGCTGGGGGTGCCTCTTTGGGGGTGGCCTTAAGGCAGTTCCCCTCTCCCCAGGGTGCTTCTGTGGGCACAGGGGTGTATTAAGCCTTAAGCAGGCGAAGCACGTGCTTAAGGCACCAGGCCCAAAAGTTGAGAAAGGAAGAAAAACACCAATGAAGATTTGTAAATATATATATATCTATATCTATCTTTGCATGTCCAAAGGAGGGGTCAGGCACCCAGATTTGTCAGTGCTTAGGGCACCAGTGAGCCTTAATCCACCACTGCATTGGGCACCGGCGTCCTCTCCCACCCGTGTTGCCTGCGCAGCCTAGCTGGAGTGGTGCATCCTTTGGCCCCTCGACAGGGAGGGGAAAAGCTTTTGAGAAAGCATGCAGGCCTGTTGCCTGGGCATTTGCAGCCTGAGGGAGATGCCCAAGGAATTTTTAATCTCCAAATGCCCCCTGCATGGTGCCCATCCCTCCTTTTTTTTGCAAAAAGCCGGCTTTTGCCCTAAGTGGGAGCTCTCTGTGAGAGTGGGGTCCTGTTGATTAGGCAGCAGCGCCTCCTGGAAGACGGCTGAGAAAGGAGGTGCCTTCGGAGCCCAGGTGGGACGGCTTCTTTGAGCTCGGTAATGCCAATACATCCCCTAAGTGTCCTCAGAAGGGTTAGTCCAGGCCGAGGGGGGAAGAGGCCCCTGGACCCCTGAAAGGACCGGGTGCAAGTCAGCAAGAGAGAGTTGGTTCACACACACACACATACACACCCTCTGCGGTCCTGGCCTCACCCCGTTTCCTTTCCTCTTGCAGGTCAAGACGCACCTCCAAGCCCAAACGGCCTCGGCCATGGCAGTGGGACACCAGCACAACCACAAGGTCCGAGGGGGTCTCGCCTTCCTTGGTCCAGGACTCTGCCCAGAGCTGCCTTTGGCCCACCTTGGCAGAAAGCCTCGGCACGTTTCAGGGGTCACGGCGCTCCTGCCGGGCCTGATCAGCTCCAGGCCTTGGCGGGAGCCTCCTTCCCGGCAGGGTGAGGCCGAGGGAGGCCTTGTGACCTCAGGCACCGCCAAGGAAGAGGGAGAGGGAGGCCGGCCGGTCCCCAGGGCAAACCACGGCGGCGGCATCGGCTGTCCGTTCCCAACCTGAGAGGGAAGCTCAACGCGCTGGCTTGGCAAAAATCTCCCACTCTCCAGCTGCAGTGGCCCAGGATGGCTAGCCGGCCTGCCTGAAAGGCGCTCAGCCCAGCCGTCCCTGCAGCTGGGCCGATGCCGGGATGGAAGTTTCTCGTAGCTGAGGCGTCAGCTGCCGGCAAAGCCCCCCCAAACAGCCCACCTCACAGCAGACACACACGTGCACACCCAACTAAGCATCCTAGGCCAGTGCTGGCTAATATTTGTGCCCAAAGTGTGTGCGCACACATCCCCAAAATGCAGTGTGCATGCACCCACCCACCCCAGATACATGTGCTTCCCCACACACGTGCGCACGTCCCTGAGTCTGCCCCCCTTCCTGCATGCTTAGCAGAGGCCCCCAAAGACCAGCTGGCCGGCAGGAGGCAAGCACGCCCATGCAGAGCTGAGCTTGGGTGACGGTTCATGGGCCCCAGAGAAGGCTCTGTGTGCCACCTCTGGTGCCCATGCCACAGGTTTGCCACCCCAGGCCTCGGCAGAGAGTCCGCTCCTGTCACCCTTTTGTCTGTCCAGGACGCAGCTGGGATTTTTTTTGCCCAGCCGACTCCTTTGCGTGGCCCCTGCTGAACAGGGCCGGGATCAGTGCGACGTCATTTTCCTTTCCGGGGTCAAGAGTTGGCCCTGCGGTGGAGAGGAGGATCCTGCAGGCTAAGTTCCTCCTGTTTCAGGGAGACCTGCCCTCCCTCCCTGGCCCCGGCCCGAGGATGTGGGGCGCCGGGCTGAGTGGCTTGTCTTCTCCTGCCGCTTTGCAGAGCATCTCCGGGGCCTTTGAGGCCATCTATAAGCGGCAGGGCCTGCTGGGGCTGTGGCGCGGCGTGAGTGGAGCGGTGCCTCGCGTCACAGTGGGCTCCTCGGTGCAGCTGGCCACCTTCGCCTCGGCCAGGGAGTGGGTGGCAAGGCAGCAGGTGAGCAGGCCCTGTGTGTGTGTGTGTGTGCGTGTGTGTGCGTGTGTGTCCCCTGAAAGGAAGGCTCCCACGGGCAAATCGGATGCTGGACCAAGAGTTGGCCACCCCACATGCTCAGATCCAGAGGTGGGTCTTCAGCCGGTTCTGACCAGTTCTGGAGAACCGGTAGCGGAAATTTTGAGTCATTTGGAGAACCGGCCAATCCCGCCTCTGACTGGCCCCGCCAACCCCATCTCTCTTCTCTGCCTCCCATCGAGTCCCAGCTGATGGGCTGGGTCTCCTTGGGTTGCCCTGCCCAGGAGAACGGAGCTGGAAAGCAGGTTAGTGGGGTGGGGAGGGAATGGGGGTTTTCCAGTATCCTTCCCCTGCCATTCCCACCAAGCCACGCCACCCCCACAGAACCAGTAGTAAAAAAAAACATTTGAATCCCACTATTGCTCAGATCTGTGTATGCCAGCAGCAGAGGCTCTGCTTGTCCAAGCCAGAAGCTTTGGGGAGCCCCTTGTGCCCCCACCCAACAACTTTACACCCCCAGCAACTTCGGCCCAGGCCAGAAGCTTTGGGAGCCCCTTCGGCCTTTCCCAGCCACCCGGCTTCCCCAGGCCCGCTCCTGCCGTCCGTGGTGGCCTGCGGACCCTGGATATTATTATTATTTTTTTGCCCTCGCCCCCAAACGCTTCTTCTCTGCCTTTCGGGTTCCCAGTGGTTCAAGGAAGGCAGCTGGATGGTGGCCCTTGCCGGGGGCATGGTCAGCAGCGTGGCCGTGACCGTGGCCATGACTCCCTTTGACGTGGTGAGCACGCGGCTCTACAACCAGCCGGTGGACGAAACGGGCACGGTGAGCTTCAACGGAGGGGCTCGATGCCCCGTTTTTGGGCTGGGGGCGTGGGGCGGTTGTGGGGGGAGGTTACCCCGTCAACTGTCCTCTTCCTCCTCCTCCCATGCAGGGCAAGCATTACCGCGGCTTCTTCGACTGCGTCGTGCGGGTCTCGGGGAAGGAAGGCGTCCTGGCCCTGTACAAGGGCTTCGGCCCCGCTTACCTCCGCCTGGGGCCACACACTGTCCTCAGCCTCCTTTTCTGGGACGAGCTGAGGAGGTTCACCGCCTGGTGGCAGGCCACCAGGTGACCCCCCCACCCCGCCAAGCCGTTCAGGAGCCTCCAGCGGCCCCTGAGAGAGCAGGACGGCCGGAGGAGCGAGCGACTCCTTTCCCCCCCAGCAGGAGCAGCAGGAGTTTCGTCCAAATACAGCCAAACAAAGTTGGGAAGGGACCTCGGAGGTCATCTAGTCCAACACCCACCCCCGTTCGAGTAGAAGACCTCCGGCCACTCCAGACAAACCTCTGCAAAGATTTCTCCAATCATCCGGGTTATGATTATCCCAAAAGGCAACTGGACTTCCTTTTGTGTGTGTGTGTGTGTGTGTGTGTGTGTGTGTTCTTTGTTTTCCCCTCCCTTTGAAAACGTTTCACTTCTCATCCAAGAAGCTTCCTCGGTTCTACCTCCTTCACTGTCCCGTTTTGTGACCTTCTGACGAGCAGCTGCGGGGGTGTGTGTGTCCAGATACGGAGCAGTGAAGGGCAGCCGGACAACGAAGGACGCCGGCAGAGCCAGTTGCAACCTTCAAGCAAAGTGGAAGTTTCAACCACGGGCCCCCCTTTTTTGTGTGTGTGTTTGTGTGGTGGGGTCGGTCCCAAATAATTCACCCACCTGAGAAAGGACAGTTCCAAGCAGACAGACTGGATTTGACTCCTGCCTCGTCGTCCCCCCGGAGTTCCCCCCCCCTACACACACACACACACACACACACACACACTTGACTCACACTCCAGGGCCAGAGTCAGAAAGGCAGGGGCCAGAAAGAAGAGGTGGCAAACCATCTGGTCCTTCTTCCCTCGGGGCCGAAGCCGCTGGTTTTCCGCACAGAAGAGGGAGATCGGGTGAAGCAGGAAAGGAAGAGGAGGAAAAGAGAGAGAAAGAGAGGATTCTGAGAGAGGAGAAGAAAAAGTAAGTCCTGCTTTGGGAACACTGAATTCTCCTTTGCTGGAGTGGCAGAGGGGGGCACTATAAGAGATAATCAGACTTGGAAGGGACCTTGTAGGCCATCTAGTCCAACCCCCTGCCCAAGCAGGAGACCCTACACCATTTCTGACAAATGGCAGTCCAGTCTCTTCTTGAAAGCCTCCAGTGATGAAGCTTCTACAAGTTCTGAATGCAACTTCTGTTCCTTGGGTTGATTGCTCTCCCTGTCAGAAAATTTCTCTTTATTTCCAGATTAAATCTCTCCTTGTTCAGTTTCCATCCATTATTATTCCTTGTCTGGCCTTCAAAGGTGCTTTAGAAAACAGCTTGACCCCCTTCCTCCTTTCTGGGGCAGCCCCTCAAATATTGGAAGGCTGCTCTCCTGTCCCCCCTGGTCCTTCTCTTCCCTAGACCAGCCAGGCCCAGTTCCTGCAACCGTTCATCATCGTAGGTTTTAGCCTCCAGTCACTTTCACTTGCTCTCTCTTTCTCTCCCTTTCTTTCTTTTTCTCCTTCCTTTCTTTTTCTCCTCTCCTCTCTCCCTTTCTGTTCTTTCTCACTTTTTCCGCTCTCCCTCTTTTTCCTTTCTCTCCCCTCCCACTTTCTCTTTTTCTTTCTCTCCCACTTTCTCTTTTTTGTTCTCCACCTCTCCCTTCAAATACTGGAAGGCTGCTCTCCTGTCTCCCCTGGTCCTTCTCTTCCCTAGACCAGCCAGGCCCAGTTCCTGCAACTGTTCATCATATATTTTAGCCTCCAGTTCCCTCATCATCCTGGATGCTCTTCTCTGCACTGTTTCCAGAGTCTCAACCTCTTTGTTTATAGTGTGGTGACCAAAACTCCTAGGAGGGAGGCAGGCCCAGAGCTTGGGAGTGGCCCCATTGCCCCTTCTGACTTTTGGGATCCAGGAGAAGGGGTGAGCTTGGAGCACAGGTGGGATTGGTTGCAACCATCACTGGGGTTAGTCGTGCCCAGGTGCCGGTCCCAACACGGCCGTCTCCAGCAAGGGCAGGGAAGCCACAGTGGCCAAAATGGTGCCACCCACGGAAAGGAAAACGGGGGGGGGGCTTCTCTTCCACCCCCACCCCCCAGATTTATGGGTCGCTCCCTGGAAGCATCTTCTTCCATTGTCTTGTTGGCCGGGCAAAGTTGAGTTGGCAAAAGGAGCCAGGTTTGGTTTTAAGCCGCTGGGAAACGGACGAGGTGCCGGGTCCAAGGGCCCAAAGTTCAGAGGTGCAGGAAGGTGGGGGCTGAGAATTATTGCCGTCCCGAACTGGATGGTCCTGGACCTCCTCTGTGACCCCCACCTCACCCCACCCTCACCCCACCTGGCCTGGCGCTGCAGCAGGACCAGGTCCAAGAACGGGCTACAGGCGCATCCCACGTTTCTGTTTCTGTAAAAAATTAATATCTAATAAAGGCTCCATTTCCACAAACGAGAGAGCAGCCCTTGTGTGGACTCCGCACTGCCAGCCACTCTGGCTCCTCGCTCAGAAACCCCCCACACACACACACAAAAAGGGGGCCAGCACAAGCGGCCGAAGGGGGGAGAAATGGGTCCGGAGGACCCTCAGAGGCAGCGGGTGAGCTTCCCCGCTTCGCTGGACCAGCCACTCGGCGGGGCAGAGTCAGCCTCCCATTCGGGGCTGATCCTGGCCGGAGGGACGGCTCCTATGGATGGATGGGTGGGGGAGGGCACGGAGGAAGGATGAGCTTGGGAGTTTGCCCAGGGAAAGGAAGAGCCTGCAAACGGGCAGTGGCTCCATTGGACCCTAGTGTCTTCCTCCCCCCACCCCCTGGCAGGAGGCCTGGCCTGTGGCTAGCGCCGGCTGTCTCTCCGGTCCTCCAGGGGAGGGAAGCCAAACGGAACAGCACTTCCTTATAACAGATAAACCAGAGTTGGAAGGGACCTTGCAGGTCATCTAGTCCGACCCCCCGCCCAAGCGGGAGACCCCGACACCATTTCTGACAAAATGGCAGCCCAATCTCTTCTGGAAAAGTCTGAAGCGATGGCGCTCCCTGTCCAAGGCGTCTCTTTAAGGGGCGTTTCACAAATACTGGGACAGAAGGCGGCTGTGGACCTTCGGACCGAGGGTGCAAGTGCTTTTGTTGTCTTCAGAGCACCGGGAAGGAACACAGACACACACACACACACACACACACACATGTTTGATTGCCTGCTTAGTGCGTCCGATTCAGTGGTTGCTCTGCCCGAAACAGCTGCAAAAAAGGGGGGTGCTGCTCTTTTGGCCCCACAGCTTTCCCTCTTGAGCTGGGAAACTCTTCCTCCCCGTCCCCACCCGTGCAGGAAGCCCTTCCTGCTTCCCCTCGTGGCCGTCCACAGCTCCTGCCACGGGCGGGAAGGATTTTGAACAAAGCTCCCGTGGCCTGTGGCTCCATCACCCCCAGCCTGCGGAGCCTTGGATGGGCCCTGAGCGAAGGAAGCGGCAGAGGGCCTCCTTCCCCAAGGCGCAAAAGGCTGAGCCAGCCTGCCCACGGCCGTTCCTTCCCCCGTCCTCCCCCCGTTTATTTGTTCACTCTGGGCTCAAGGTCCTTCCTGTGCCGAGAGTCGGGAGGCCACTGAGACGAACCTGGGCGCAGCGCAGGCCACAATGCTCTCCTGGGTGCAGGGCTTCCTCCCGCTGGCATGGACCTCCAGCCTTGTGGACTCCCTCCTACAGGGTGAGCTCTCGTACCCCCCACACACACACACACCTCTACACCTTCCCTCCCTCTCCCCACAGCCCCCTCCCTACCTTCTGGCTGACCTCTGCTTCCCTTGCAGGGCTGGTGGGGGCCTGTGCCGTCTGCATCCTGGGCAGCCTGATGAGGATTTACCTCTACATCCAGTGCTTGAAGTGAGTGGCCCGCTTGGGAGGTCCCTGGGGTGGGGGGGGTGGGGAGGAAGGAAGTCCCACTTCAGCCCTCCGCAGGTTTGGGCTTCGAACACGTTAGCCTGGTGGCTGGGTGGGCGTGGCCATGGTGGGTGTGGCCTAGTCCACTTCCTGCACCATGCTGAGTCGTGTGCTTTCACCCTTCCCGGACTCCTGAGGCTTTCCTTGAGCCTCCGGGAAGGCGAAAACAGCCTCCCCAGGCTCCTGAGGCTCTCTGGAAGCTGGAAACAGGCCCGTTTCCGGCCTTCCCGAACTTCCGGGAGGCGCGTTCTTCACCCTCCCTGAGCCTCCACGTGCAGGGCGCCTTACCTGCATCCAAAACTGGCCACGTGGATGCTCTTGGGAGGGGCGTGGCGGGGTTGGCAGGGCCAGCCAGGAGTGGGATTTGGGGTTCTCCGAACTGCGCAGAACCTTAGCGAACCCCTGGCCCTCCGCCCCCCCTGGGCACCTCCCATGGCTGACGGCTGACCCTTGCCCGAGTCCGTACAGGGGTGGGCGCTCACCTGGCCGCCCGTAGATCCACCTGACTTCCCCTCCCCCTCCCCGTCATCCTCTCCAGTGACCCCGACAGGCTGAAGGAGAAGGAGGAGCTCCGGCAGCAGCGGCCCTTCCTGGACCGGCTCCATCTCGTGGTGCTGACGGCCATCTTCACCGTGGTGGGGCACCGGGTAGCCGCTCTGATCGTCTTGGAGTTCTCCCTCCGGGCAGTGTCCGCCATCCTTTCCCTCAACAAGGTTGCCCCCATCTTCCTTCCTGCTTCGGCATTGGGGCTGGGGGGGCGGGATGGGAGGGGCAGGGAGAAGTGGGGAGAAGCCCCCCGACACAGGTCAGAATGTGGCCGGAGAAAAAGTTGTGCAATGCCTACGGCTTAAGGGCCACTTGATAGGCACCGAATTCCTGCCTAAGCAGGGGGTTGGACTAAATGACCTCCAAGGCCCCACCCAACTCTTGTTATTCTATTCTATTCCTGCTAAGGCCTCTGCCCCCACCTCAGCCTCGGCCAGGAGGTGGCCAGTGGCTTCCTTGCTTTCTTCCCCCCCATTCACCATTTGAATGGGGCAGGGGGGACAACCTGAGGCTTCACCAACCACAAACCCCATGGTGCCCTTGTGTTTCTCTCCATGGAGTGGGCCCCAAAGTCTTCCTGCGGTCGGGCCTGGATGCAGATGGAGCTTACGGAAGGGGGATGGCTGGACAGACGCAAGTTGTATCAGGGCCTCAGCACTGGCCCTGCATCGTTTGAAGTGGTCTTTTTACTGTGGTGGCGCAGTGGTTAGAGGGCAGTACTGCAGTTCTGCCGACTGCCGGCTGCCTGTAATTTGGCAGATCGAATCCCATCAGGCTCAAGGTCAAACTCAGCCTTCTGTCCTTCCGAGGTGGGTCAAATGAGGACCCAGATTGTTGGGGGCAAGTGGCTGACTCTGTGAACCACTTAAGAGAGGGCTGGGAAGCACAATAAAGCGGTATATAAGTCTAACAGCTATTGCTTCCTTCCGTCCCGGTGGTTAGAATGTGGTATGTCAGGCTAACTCTGCCCAATGCCAGCAGTTCGATCCTGACCACCTCAAGGTCAACTCAGCCTTCCATCCTTGCAGGGTGGGTAAAATGAGGACCCAGATTGTTTGGGGGCAAGAGGCTGACTCTGTAAACCGCTTAGAGAGGGCTGTATAAGCACTGTGAAGCGGTGTATAAGTCTGTGCTAGTGCCATTGCTACATAAGAACCATGGGGGTTCAGTGGTTAGAATACAGTATTGCAGATCGGCTCTGCCCAATGCCATCAGTTCGATCCTGACCTGCTCAAGGTAGACTCAGCCTTCCATCCTTCCGGGGTGGGTCAAATGAGGACCCAGATTGTTGGGGGCAAGAGGCTGACTGTGTAAACCGCTTAGAGTAGGGTTGGGTAGAATTGTGAAGCGGCGTATAAGTCTAAAGGCTATTGCTGTTTTATTGTGTTGTGGTGCCCAGAATTCTTGTCCGGTGGGTGGCTAAGCAGCCGTCTGTGTAACAAAGAGGCTTGTTTCAAAGGGGGCCCTGAGCAGCCAGCTCTACCTGCTCTGCCAATACTCGCTGGGCTGCGGCGTCTCCTGCAGCCTCGGCTACCTGCAGGAAGGAGCCCCTCACCGCACCTGGAACCTCCTCCTGGCCGTGGGGCTGGCCACCCTCCTGACTCACTACGTCTGGCGCCTGGCCTGGCACGTCTCCACGCTGTACGAGCTGCACTGCAAGGAGCGCTACTGCGGGGGCTGCCTCTTCCTCCTCACCACGTGGCATGGCATCCCCCGGCTGCTCTGCCGCGCCCTCCAGGTGACCTTCGGGGTGGCCAACTTGGCGGCCGTGGCTCTGATCAACCGGGACTTCCTCTCCACCACCGAGGCCATCCGGTTCTGGACGCCGCTGACCATCTGCTACACGCTTCTGATCATCTACATGCAGGGTGAGTGGCGCCCGGTGTCCCGAATGCTGCAGGAAGCACGGCTGCCTGCAGACCCCGGTCTTGCTTGGCCTTCCCCTCCCTGGAGTGTTGGGGGGGGGGAGGGGTCCTTCCTGAGCAGTGGCCAGTCTCCCTCAGGTGGAAGGCGGAGGCGCTGCCCGGCTCCTCCGGCTGACCCGCTTCCTTCCGCCCGCTCGGCCGACAGAGGAGCAGGACCACAACCCCAACCAGCAGATGGCTTTCCAGACCGCCTTTGTCAGGATGGGCGGCCTCCTGGTCTTGTTGATGACGGTGGGCCAGTGGAGGGACATCGTGAACGTCCTCATCTCTCTGGTGGGGGAGGTCTGGTGCCTGATGCGGAGCAGGTCCATGCTGGAGGTTTGCAGGAAGCAGGTGAGGAGGAAGAGGAGGAAGAAGAGAAGGAAGGGAAGAGGAGGAAGAAGAGAAGGAGGAGGAGGAAGAAGAGGGGGAGGAGGTTGAGGAAGAGGAGGAGGAAGAAGAGAAGGAGGGGAGGGGAGAAAGAAGAAGAGGAAGAGGGGAGGGGAGAAAGAGGAGGAGGAGGAAGAGGAGGGAAGGGGGTTGAGGAAGAAGAGAAGGAAGAGGAGGTGGAAGAAGAGGAAGAGGAGGAAGAAGAAGAGAAAAGAGGAGAAAGGAAAAGAAAAAGAGGGGGAAGGGGAAGTTGAGGAAGAGAAAAGAAGAGGAGGGGAGGAAGAGGAGGAATATCAGGAGGGAGGGGAGAAAGAAGAGGATGAAGAGAAGGAGGAGGGAGGAAGAAGAGGAAGAAGAGAAGGAGGAGGAGGAAAAGGAAGAAGAGAAGGAAGGGGAAGAGGAGGAAGAAGAGAAGGAGGAGGAGGAAGAGGAAGAGAGAAGGAGAAAGAAGAGGGGGAGGAGGTTGAAGAAGAGGAGGAGGAAGAGAGAAGGAGGAGGAGGAGGAGGAAGAAGAGAAGGAAGAAGAGGAAGAGGGGGAGAAAGGAGGAAGAGGAAGAGGAGGAAGGGGGAGGTTGAGGAAGAAGAGAAGGAGGAGGAGGAAGAAGAAGAAGAGGAGAAAGAAGAGGGGGAGGAGGTTGAGGAAGAAGGGGAAGAAGAGGAGGGGGAAGAAGAGAGGAGGAAGAAGAGAAGGAGAAGGAAGAGGGGGAGGAATAAGGAGGGGAGAAAGAGGAAGAGGAAGAAGAGGAGAAAGAGGAGGAGGAGGAAGAGGAGGGAAGGGGAGGTTGAGGAAGAAGGAAGAAGAGGTGGAAGAAGAGGAAGAGGAGGAGGAAGAAGAGAAAGGAGGAGAAAGGAGAAAGAAAAAGAGGAGGGAAGGGGGAAGTTGAGGAAGAGAAAAGAAGAGGATGGGGAGGAAGAGGAGGAATATCAGGAGGGGGGAGAAAGAAGAGGACGAAGAGAAGGAGGAGGGGAGGAATAAGAGGAAAAAGGGGAGGAGGAGGAGGAGGAGGAGGAGGGTGCCGGACTGCAAGCGGGAGCAGCCCAGCCTCTCCACTGCATCTCTGCCGGCCTCTGGGGAAGTTCCCTTTGAACGGGGCTCAGGGTGCGATCAGGCCACCGCTGTGCTCACCAGCTCAGCAAGGCGGTTTCTCTCCCTCCCCAACATCCGGAGGTCCTGACTGACAGGACGTCAGAGCAAGGGCCCTCCCTGCGCTACGAATCCCGGGCGCTGTGGGGGGGAAGCCGGCCCCTCCGTGCATTTTGCATTTTGCTTCCCATTTCAGGACGAGAGCCTCTCGCTCTCTGCGTCGAAGTCCGGTCCACCTCGCGGCCAGCGCCAAGAGCATCCCCCCTCCAGATCTCCGGCAGCAGCGACCGAGGCCACGTCCTGAAAACGAGGAGCCTCCAGCCTAGAGACCTTTAGTGGCCAGGCAGGCCACAGGACCATCTCCCTTCTGGGCTCTCCGGCTTTGGTGTCAAAACGATTTGTGGGGCGCCGTGGCACCGCAATTCCATCTCCGGTCTGCCTTCCTGGGGACAGCAGAGAGGCCAAAACGGGTCAGACTGGGAGAGGCTTCAATCGGTGGGTGGCCAGGGGGAGTCCATTTGGGCTAAGGGGAGGCGCCGGAGACCTGGCTGCCATTACCCTGGGGAAGGCCGAGAGGGTAGGAGTCACCCCGGTTCGGGGTGCCAGGGCTCCCAGTTAAAGGGAGCTGAGCCTGGGTTGACCCCTGTTCCTCCCCGAGAGATTTTGAGGGTCAGGTGGGCCTAGTGCCCCCCACAGAAGGAAAGCTGCCACTTACTTTGGGAGGCAGTTGTGCCTTTTGGGCTTAGATTCCAGCATCACGTCCAGTCCCACCCTCAATCCTCCACACACCCAGGAACTGGCAGGTGGGCCTTCATCCCTGGCTCCCGGCTTGCCTGTTTCGCTCTCTCTTCTCCTGGCTAAGGTTTTCCCCAGTGGGAGAAATCAAATGAAGGCGAAGTTATTTCAGTCAGCGGTCCTTCTTCTTGGAGCCTATCCTTCTTGGGGTCATTGGACGTTGGGCGATCCTATTTTTTATCCATAGCCGCATGAAAAAAGTGCTACTGAGTTTTGTCCAAACCGGTCCCTTTGATTTTTTTTTTAAAAAAACAAGTTTTATTCAATTTTTCCAAAACAAAGAGAAATAAAAAAAAACTCATTTCGGTGTACAACATAATTCCAGATCACTACTTTTACATGCAAATATGACAATAATTATCTATTCATTTTCTACGTGGAACTTCCTATCTTATCCGTTTTTAACTTAATTCTCCGACGTTTGAATCAGAAAAGGAACAAAATTAATCCTGTTCACTAATATTACTTTCATTCTAAATATCTTCTCGGTTCATTTCAATTTATTTCAAATATTTCTCAAACATTATCCTTTCTTTTAAACATGACCTTTTCCATAATACTCTTTTCTTATTTAAGTCACTAATAATTCCCATATCTTCATACGTTAACTTTTAATTCTTTTACCTGTCAAGTTTGCAATTCCATCGCATATTCTTTCCATAAATTCTAGATTTATACAAGCTTTTACACACAAAATAAAACATGGGTTTCCCCTCCCCTTTCACTAATTTGGGAGTGTCACCTCAGGAGAGGGGTGGGTTTTAACTTCCTACAACAGGAAGACGGCCTGCAGCTCTTTTCAGCCCACGGCGCGGGTTTCAGGGGACGTGGGGGTTATCCGAAGCCCTGTTAAGGCGTTTGCTTTTATTTATCGATCTTTCCCTGCGCTCCAAGCCCTTGTGGTTTCCCCGGGTGGCTGGCAGTGGGCTGAAGCCCTATCCCCCCTCACACTCAACGGGGGCTTTCCCAGATGATGGGGCGGTCAGCTCTTCCTGGATGTCAGAGCGGGAGAAGTTTCTGCCCTGCGTGCGCCTGTTCCTTCCACACGCTCCTTCCGTCTCTCCAATGCTTTCCTTAAAGCCCCCCCCCTCCTTTTCAGGCCCAACACACACACACACAACTTGGACTGCCATTTGTCAGAAATGCTGTAGGGTCTCCTGGTTGGGCGGGGGGGGGGGGTGTTGGACTAGATGACCTACAAGGTCCCTTCCAACTCTACATATCTGTAAGCTCTTTTCCTCCATTCCAGACATTTTACAGCTTCTTTACAGGTTTGAATCAGGGGCGGGATTCAATTTTTTTTTTACTCATGGGCGAGGGGCTCTCACAGCCGCTGCCTTCCAGAAGTCCTGCCTTCCCCCCCCCCCCCTCCACGTGGCTCCCCTGCCCCCAATCTGGCTTCTCTTGGACGGCTCTTCCAGGAGGAGGGGAGCAGGGAGATGCCCACCCCTCAAGGCAGAGGCTGTCCCTGTCAAAGATGGGGTTGGGGGGGAAAGGGGGCATGGCCCCCAAAGTGGAGGGGCCCAGTTTCCTTTCCTCATTGGTAACCTCTGACCCCAGCGGGTGTGACCGACTGACTTGTCTTGCAACGCCCATCCTCCTAACCAGGGAGGAGAGGCATCTCCCGCTCCTTGTGAGTCCAGCAGGTGGCAGCCTCGAGCCAATTTTGGGGGCTCTTGCCAGTTTGCAAGGTCAGACCTCATCCAGCTGGGGGCTAAGAGATAGAATTGGGGGCATGGGGGGGCTTGAGAAAGCCGCCTTCCGTTTCATGGCCCAAGAAGCCAGCGGGAGCCGACTGGGTTCCTGTCACTCAGAACCTCCCAAGCGGCTGCCGCTAGGAAGAGTGTGAGGATCGGGTGAGGATCGAGGCCACACTGTCTTGATACAGGATGTCCCTCATCACCTGGGCATAAGCGGGATCCAGCTGGCAAAAGCAGTGGGGCACGAGCTGACTCTGCTGGGCCTCGGCTTGCGGGACTGAAATGCTCCCCGCGGAAGAGAGGTAAGCAGCTGGCAGGGGCAGCAACTAAACACCCCCCCGCCCCCCATCCTCAAGCTTCTTTGCAAGGGGTCAGCCCAGAGGTGGGTCTTCAGCCGGTTCTGGCCAGTAGCAGAAAGTTTGGAGTCGTTTGGAGAACCGGCCAATCCCACCTCTGACTGCCCCCCCCCCCTCCCGCCAACCCCCCTCTATTCCCTGCCTCCCATTGAGTCCCAGCTGATCGGCTGGGTCTCCTTGGGTTGCCCTGCCCGGGAGAACGGAGCTGGAAAGCAGGTTAGCGGGGGTGGGGAGGCAAGGGGGATTTTGCAATATCCTTCCCTGCCACGCCCACCAAGCCAAGCCACGCCCACAGAACCGGTAGTGAAATTGTTGGAATCCGACCACTGTAGACCCATACAAAAAAACCGGGACAAAAGTAAGCCCACCCCCCACCCCGGGGGAGGGGGCTTTTGACTGTCAGAGTAACTTGCTGGTTTCCTTCCCTCCCGTAAATTAGGAAGGAGCTTGGCTTGAGTTGATTTCCTCCAGTTTGGGTCCTTGGCGGGGTTCACGTGTCCTTGATGTTTGTCTGACTGGGGCCTAAGGGAGGGGAGGGGGCTCCTCGGATTGAATGGCTTCTTTATTGGGAAGCTGGAGGGGGTCTCCCAGGCTGCGGCCAAGGGAAGACATCCCGCCTGTCTCTCAAAGGAAGGTGGGGAGGGGGATCCGATCCCCCAGCTGAGCCAGGGAATGAGTCCAGATGGGAATGGTTGCTTCCGGCCCAAGGCTGGGGATGCTGGGTCCCACGATCCAGCTGTGTTTTTTTGGGGGGTGGGTGGGAAGCATAGGCTGCCTCGGCCCCACCAGCCACGGGAAGAGGGAAGGAAGGCGCGGCGAGTTCGAGACGGGGCGCGGGAGGGCCGGGCAGGTACAGGAAAGCGCCGCTTTTGGCAGACGCCCCTCTCGCCTTTTACGGCCACAACGGCGGCGGCGGCGGGGCGGGGCGCGGCTGCTCGACCCCCGGCAGGCAGGCAGGCGAAGGTGCTGAGCGAGCGACGGCCGGAGGGAGGAGAAGCAGCCTGCCCGCCTTGGCTGCCCGTTTCCAGGTGAGGTGGAGGGCGGTGGGCAGGGATGATCGACCCGCCGCCGCTGCTTTGCCTGGGCGCCTGGACCTCTTCCTTCCCCTCGTCCCGGGCCTCGCTTCGGGGGACGGGATGCTCCGGGAAAGCCTTTCCCGGGGGAAGCCTTTACCCCACTTCCCTTCCCCGGGAGAAGGGCGGAGTGGCCGGGCAGCGCTTCTTGCAAGGGGACCCCCGCGCGGTCCCCCCGAAAAGTCCCGCCTCGCCTTTTCCCCGGCAGCCGAGCGGGGAGCGCATTTGGGGGGCGTCTAGGGGGCCCCGATCGGGAAGGGGCGTTTGGGGAGAGGGGCGGGTGCAAGGTGGGGCTGGGGGGTGTCTTTGCGCCGCTTGTTCTCCGCGAGGGATCTTCCTGCTCCCATGGAGCCTCTCTCTCGGAGGAGACAGCCCCCCCAATAAAAAGCTTTGGACACAGAAGGAAAAAGGGGAGGGGGTTGAGGCCTGGGAATCAGCTGTGGGGGGGAGGGGGCTTTTTTTTGCAACGTTTATGTTTCCCTCCACCCCTTTTGTGGCTTTCCCTGCTGGGATTTTTTTTTGGGGGGGGGGGCTTGGAGGGAAGAGCCCCCCCCCCAAGTGGCCTCTTCTTCCCTTGTTCTCAGGCAGGGATGCTCTCGGACAAGACGGAGAAGAAGCGCATGGTCTCTTCCATCTTCATCATCCTGGCGCCGCCCCGGAGGGGCTGCGCTGGTCCCGCCAAGGCCCCACTGTACCTTCCCGCCGAGAAGCCGGTCCCTCGTAAAGAGGGGAGGGGGCCCGGCTGCGCTCCGGGTGCAGGTGAGGCCCCTGCCGTCCTTTGGATGGGCTCCCCTCGCCCAGAGGTGGGGGCAGAAGCGGGAAGAACCCAGATCCCGCTAAGCTCCTTCTCTCCCCCGCAGACCCTTCTGCCCTGCAGCCGCTTCCTGGTGACCCTCCTCAGCCCTCAGTAGAGGCTGTCCAGGGGTCCCTGCAGCCCACGCCCCTCCAGGTGAAGACCCTGGGCCCCGATCTGCCGACGGGAGCCGCCGCCTTGCCCTCCTCCCTGCAGGTAAACCTCTTCCGAAGCCCTTCCCCCCTCAGCGGGAGTGCAAGAGAAGCGGGCAGCTGGGCTGTGGGAGCAGCATTAAAACACAGGCCTGGCTGTAGAGGTAAAACTCTTTAATGTAACGTAATGGCCACCTGGCAGATACCTTGGAGCCTTCACCAGAAACCTCCTCTTTAATCACGCGCCGTCCAAAGACATCTGGCCTGGCTTTTTAAAATGACAAGAAGTGGCCTTGGGGTGATTGAGAGAGGCTCAAGGCTGCGTTTCAGCTTACACACACGCGCACACACACCCTGTGCAACTTCAGAAAAAGCAAACAGAACCCTCAAGAAAAACTTCTTGAGTCTAGAAGGGGAAGGAATCTTTTAATTAAAGAGCTCTCCCCATCCTTCGCTGCGTCTCCTACTCTTTTGACCGCTTTCCGAAGCGCTTGGCTTAACCCGGGCCTCCTCGTTTCTCTTTTCCAGGCGCCTGAAGCGGGAGAGCCTCATCCGGCCTGGCCTCTCGGCTGGACAGATGGACAGGAGGAAGAGGAGGAGGCCGCAGCGCCAGGTGAGGAAGCTGCCCCCCCGTCCCCACCGAGAGGTCTCTGGGCTCGGGGTTCCAGGGAGGCGGCTTGACCTTAGCTGACCCCCCCTGCCCGCCCGCCTGCTTCCTTTCCTAGGTATCTGCGCTTTCTGCCATAAGGGCATTTCGCCCGGTGCTCTCGCTCTGGAAGCCATGAGGAAGCAGTACCACGTCAGATGCTTCACTTGCCGGGGGTGTCACAGCAGCCTTGCAGGGGAGCGCTACTACCAAAAAGAAGGCCGGCCGCTGTGCGTAGCCTGCTATCAGGTAAGGCCTGGGCAATCGGGAGGAAGAAAGGAGGAGAAAGTCAACTTTAAGCCTGGTGGACTTCAACTCCCAGAATTCCCCAGCCAGCTGGCTGAGGAATTCTAGGAGTTGAAGTCCACAGGTCTTTGCTGGCTGAGGAATTCTGGGAGTTGAAGTCCTCCAGGCTTAAAGTTGCCATGGTTGAGACCCCCGATTTAGCTCATGCCTACCTCTCGCCTTCCTGGGTCTCGTTTGCCATCCCAGACCACCCTGGAGAAATGCGATGCCTGCCAAGCCTCCATCCTCAGCGAGATTGTGTGGGCAGTGGGGAAGGGATACCACCCGGAATGCTTCACCTGCGTGGACTGCAGCCGCCAGATTGGCAGCGACGCCTTCGCTGTGGACGACGAGCAGCGGGCGCTTTGCCTTCCGGACTTTTACCGGTACGGCACCGTCGCCTTTGGGGGTCGCCTTTGGGGGGGGGAGGGGGGATTGCTTTGCACAGAAGGCAGGGGGTGGAAGTTAAAAGTGGGAGCTGCCGCGTGACCGACCTGCCTTGCCTGCCTTCCAGGAGGTTTGCTCCCATCTGCGGGGTCTGCGAGGAGCCCATCATCCCGCAGGACGGGAGGGACGCCTACAGGATCGAGTGCCTGGGCAGGAGCTTCCACGAGGACTGCTATCGGTGTGAGGTGGGTCTGGGCTGAGGAGGGGGTCTTAGAGGCCTTCCTTGGAAGGAGGCCCGAGCAAGGGAGCCAGCGTGGTCACGTGACTCGTGGAGGCTAGGTCGGTTCTCTTGCTTCGAGAACCGCCCCCCCTTCCCGCTCCTAATTGTGGAGACCTTCCAAGCTGGGTTTTCGGCGACTGGGAAGGTGTGCTCCCCCTCCCGGGACCCCTGCCCCCCACCCTCACCCCGCAGTGGAGATGGGGGTTTCAAAGCAATCCCCTGCGGGGGGGACTGGAGGAGGTAGCGCTGCTCCTGACGCTCGTTTCTTTTGGCCCCTAGAAGTGCCAGGTCTTGCTCTCCCTGGAGCCCACGGAGGACGGGTGTTACCCTCTCGGCAGCCGCCTCCTTTGCCAAGCCTGCCACGCCTGGCAGATCCAGTCCCCGCCGGGAGGAGACAACAGATGCTGATCGCTCCCGGAAGTGGGGCCAGGAAGGCTAGTCCCGGTGTTCCAGCTGCCCCTTCCCGCCACCTTGTGTCTGTGAACCTTTTTGCCACGGTGTGGGGGGGAGTAGACTGAGAGCAACCCCCTCCTTGTTGGAACGAGCTTTGCCACTCTTCCACACCAGACCAAAGACGCCCTGCTCCTTCCACCCCCCCTTCTTATGTCCGGCTAGGGAGAGCACTCGGCTCTTCTTGCCACTGGAGGCGCCGCTGGGATTCGGCCTGCGGGAAAGCGGCTTTCCCAGGCAAGGAGAGGGGAAGAGAGCGAGTTCAGGAGGGAAGCCGCGTTTGGCCGGCAAGTCCCCTCCCCGCTTCCCCCAAGCTCTGTCTCCGACGAAGGGGGGGGCAAGGGGCAGCCCAGGCTTCCAGGACCACCTGACCTAAGGCAACAGAGAAGATCTGGAGAGGGAGCCCACCCAACTCCAATGCTGCACATTTCCAGGTGGCACCTGCGTAGTTGTGGGCCGTTCAGCTGCTGGGGGGTTGGGTGGGAGGGAGCCAAGAGGGCTTTGAGCCCGCAGCCCCTCATCCTGCTCTCCGTGCCCCCCAAAGAAGCCCGCCTTTGAGTCAAGCCCAGCAGCCAAGGAGACCAGGAAAAAGGCTCTTTCTGGGTGGTTTTCAGTGGACTTCAGTTCCCATTAGTACTGGTCTCCTCCACTAGGGGGCAGGCCAGCTCTGGACCTCCCCCCCCAAAGTCCAAGCAAGATATGGGCATTGCTGCTGTTTTGGCAAACAGGACTTAAAACACAGGGGAGCCCTCAGGAGCTCTGCCCCCTTGGAGGAGGGAGGGAGGGGGGTCCTGGGAAAAGTCCCACAGACAATGGTGGGGGGCTCTTTCTTTTGACTCTTGGGCCTTTCCCTTTGCTTTGGTCAGTCCTGGCCAGTCAGGCCAAGAGTTAAGGCTGCCGACGGAGGAGGAAGAGGGGTCCCCAACTTGACTCCCCATTTTAGCTGGCTGCCCCCTTTCTCCCCCCACCGCAAGGCAAGGCAGCTTCCTTTGTCCACAGCTGGAGGGGGAGATGCTCCAGTCCTAGGAGCCCCTACCCCCTTCCTTGGTACTCGGGTGCCAAGGCAGCCTCTCCCCATCCCAGCCGGGCTGGGCACCACTCCGAGGAGGCCCTGACAACCAGACCAGGAACCCTGCCAGACACAGGAATGTAGCTTAAAGCCATTTGGTCCCAAAGGTGCTTTTGCAAAAGGACTTTTCCTGGGTTGTTGTTTTGTTTTTGTTTTCTTCCCCCTCCCTCCTTGAAAACGTTTCGCTGCTCATCCCAGAAGCTTCCTCAGCTCTCGGAGGAGAAGCGAAAACACTTCTTTCAAGGAGGAAAAACACAACCAAATCCTGATCGCCTTTTGAGGACAACCGGGACGTGTCTGAAGCGGAGGGCCGGCCTTGGTGGTGCCCTTCTTTGGGGGTGGATTTAGCCCCACGCGTGTTTTCCGGACATCCCGACGTTCTCCGAGCAGGACCGCGGAATTCCTCGCAAGATCTCTCGGATTCAGAGGCCGGCCGTGTGGCCTCTTGGCTCGACCTGTCCCCGCCGGTGGGAATCCGGGAGGAGGCGTGCAATAATAACCGATCCGAAATAAATAAAAAGCTTTTATTAAAAAAAAAAAAAAAGACATCCAGCGCCGAAGCTTCACTCCGGGACACAACGGCCCCTTTTTTCGGGGGCTTCTCCCCCCCCTCCCCGCTTCCACACAATCCCCGGGGCTCGCTGGGGGAGGGGGTTGCATGGGGGGGCGATGCCAGCTGGACGGGGGGGGGAGGAAGGGGCGGCGGGCCCAGACAACCCCCCCTTTTGATTCAACGGGGCTCCCGATCGGGACGGGGGGGGGGGTTGCACAGCGCCCCTGCTGGGCGCGCGTAGAAGGGCAGCCGCGGCGCCCCGGTGTCACAAAATGGCCGCCCGAGCAGGCAGGAGCGACAAAATGGCGCCGTCCCCCGAGCACGAGGGCGGGGCGGCCTTCCCGGAGCCAAGGCCGCTCGGCGGATCTTCTCAGTCGGGCCTGCGTGCTCCACTTCCTTCCGGGGAAAGGTCGCTCGGGCTTTCCCTGGGCCTGTCAGGTCCTCGGTCCCAAGAGGGAGAGAGTCGCGGAGGCAGTTCGGGAAGAGCAGGGGACCGGGGAGTGGGCTGAGGAGCATGAGCGCCCGGGTCGGCTGAGATCGGGTGGTGGCCGCGAAGGGCTTAAAAGAGGGCCGGAGCTGAGTTTCGAGGTAATAATGGAGGACGCGGACTCCGCACACGTGAGTGCGCACAACTTGTGAATGACACCCAATAACCCTCCTCCCCCTCGACGCCTGAGGAGAGGCGGCGGGAATGCCACAGAGCGCGCACGCGCAGATGGAAGCACCCGCCGGAGAACGCGTGCTGCGCGTGCGCGTTCGCCGCCGGGAGGCGTATCGAGGACAGGTTTCTCTCACGGCTCCCCCCGCCTTCTGGAGCAGTTTCTGTCCTGTTCTCTTGGAAGAAAAAGAAGTGTCCAGAGCGCTTGCGCGCGCTCTTCCCTTTCGCTGCCCCCTCCTCTTCCCGCGGCCCGACGCGCGCTTCCCTCCGCCCAATAGGCAGCGCGCCCCTGGGGCGCGAGGCGGGCGCTCGGCGACGGATTGGCTACGGTGGCGGCCGAGTGCGCAGGCGCCGTGCGGGTGGCCGAGCGAACGAGAGAGCGACGCCGCGCGCGGCGCTGCTGCGGCTGCTGAGGAGAAATTGGGCTGAAGCAGCGACAGCGCCGCCGCCGAGCAGGACGCGCGCACGACGAGGACGACGACGACGACAACGACGGTGGTCAAGGCGGCGGCGCCGGCGGCGGCCCCCTCAATATCACCGGCATCGCCGCCCGCAGCAGCAGCAGCATCCGGAGCGGCGGCAGGAGGCGGCGGCGGCGGCGAGGGGCCAAGTGGCGCGGGAGTGGCGGCGGAGAAGGCGGCGGCGGCGGCGGCGGGGCCCGGTGGGATGGTGTCTCCCACCGGCGCCGCGGAGGGAGGCGGCGGCGGCGGTGGTGGAGGAAGAGCGGGCCGGGCGCGGCGGCGGCGGAGGCGCGGCGGCTCCCCTCGCGGCGCTGAGCCGAGCCGAAGCGGCGGCGGCGGCGGCAGGTGGGCGGCGCCAGGACCCCCGTCTCCCGGGGGCAGCATCATGGTCCGGGAGACCAGGCACCTCTGGGTGGGCAACCTGCCGGAGAACGTCCGCGAGGAGAAGATCATCGAGCACTTCAAGCGGTGAGCGGGGCCGCCGGGGGGCGGAAGGAGAGTGGTGTGGGGGGGATTGGAGCAAGCCGGGGAGGCCTTTCCAAGCGGCCGGTGACCCAGAGGCCTTTGCTCCGGGGAAAGGGGGTGGTGGTGGTGGTGTCCGTCATCGGGTCGGCGGGAACCCGCGATTTACCCTCCGGGAGGGCGGACAGCCCCTCCGCGCCCACGCCGTCCCTCCAAGGGATATTCCGAGGTGCGGCAGGTAAAGGAGGAGGAGGAGGAGGCCGCTGTGTGTGCGAAAGGGGTCGAGGCCCAGGATTTTAAGAGGGCCTCTCGGGAGCCCGCCCGGAGAAGAGACAGTCTGGACAACCTGTCATCAGGACCATCTGGCGGCTTCTGCAGCCTCCCCCCCTCCCTCCCCCCACTTCGACTGCACCTCTGGAGAAGAAGCCCCAACAATGCTTGTTTTGCTGCTGCTTTGTTCTTCAGAAAGGCCGCTGGACTTCTTTCTGCATTGAGCATTTGGGAAGTGTGGACAAAAAAACTTCCACAGGGTGCAGCCTTCACCTCTAGAGACCTTTTGCAGATGGACGGGAGAGAGATGCTGCACTGGCCTTCATGTCGTGAACTGGAATTTTGAAAGAACCTGTTGTGATGGAAACCACTTTTACGCCAAGCTGTGCTAGACAAAATTTCTTATTTTTATTTTTTTTTCCTCTTTCCATACTCTCGATCCCGGACTACTAACTGCTTGAATTTTTTTTTTTCCCACGCAAGCTGGCAATCGAGCTCTGCAATTTTGAGGTTCTTTGTTTTCTTATTCTTAAGGGATTATGAAAGAAATAACGAACATGGATATTTAGGCACCACTTTGAAGCGACTAGAGCACTTGAAATCATTTTTGAATCCAACTTCCTTTTGTTCTGTTGCTGTGGAACATTTCCGGGATGGCCTAATACTAAACCGTAGCTTATTTGCATTCGTGATATATTTTCTGGCTGTAAACATGTTTTGCCTTTTAAAAATCACCCAGTGAGAAACATTTTGGACAAAATGCATGTAGCCGAATAGCACTAGCATGGTGCTTACATGAGATGGCTTTTGTGTGGTGATGGACACATTCTAGATACAGTTGCAGAAACATCTGTCTTAAATAATTATTTCTGGTCTTGCCTATTATGGCATTGTCAAGGAATACTGACGTGCATCATTCTTGACCCCTATCTGGGCCAGTTGAAGTTATTTTCAGTGAAAGACTTAAGAGGATTGCAAGTTTTCTTGTAATTTTCTTCCTACTGTTTAGGAAGATTATGGAGCGTACCTAATGAGTCATCATGGGAAAAATAGACTTGCATGGTTACCTCATGGGGGAACAAGCTTGATTGGTGAATCTGGGGAAAGAGACAGTGAAATTACCCTTTATGGCGGCTTGTTTGTTGATGATCAGGATACATTTTTATTTTGTGCCAAAGATGTCATTTAATGCTACATTAGAACTGATGCTTCCCATTATTCTTCCCCCTCCCCCCCCTATAATTCAGAGTTAGGGCATGCAGGTTACAAAATCAGAAGTGGATTTTTATTCTGGTCTTATTATCTAGTAGATAGGAAAATGGTTTTAAAGTTCCCATATGCAAAATAAGCCTTGCGTGGGAGCTGAGGTGGTCCTTTCCTAGCGGTTTTCCTTTGTGTTTTTTTGTTGTTGTTGCTTGTGTGTTTGACTTGGTGTCTGAGGAATGCATGCATGTACCACACAGGCGCACACGCAGAATGTCTCGTAGTACTTGCTGTGATTAGCAACATAGAGCCTGATTCATCGTTTGGCAGCCCAGCTTTTTTTTAAAAAAAGAAAACTGTTCCTTGATCCTCCCTTTGCTAGAGAGGAGAGAACAACATGCCTCTTGGAGGGTTTAGCGCAGTGCTGGCTTGTATGAATGCCTTTCTAAAATGGCGGCCGGGTCCCAGTTTATGTCGGAAGGAATTGAGCTGATCTCAAGCTGCACATAGGGGAGGTAGGAGGGGGGGCTTTGTGAAGCAGCAGCAGCAGAAGAGCTGCGTAACGAGAGATTTCATCTGGCTCCCTGGTTGCTGCTTACAGCTGCCAACCTTTAGTGCAGAGCTTCTCCTCAGAATATGCAGAAGGAGAAGATTCCTTGGAAAAGAGCAGCTGTAACTGAAGCACATGTATGCATAAGGGGCAAAGATGTAATTTGCTCCCGTCCTGGAAAATGTATCATGCAGATTGTGGTTGTGCTATATAAAACTGGAGGGGTTGCCTCAACTTTCCTTTTAGCGAAAGGGCAACACTGGTGATCCAGTGGTGATCCTGGGCACTCAAGAGCCAGGAGAATTGTTGTGTGGTTGGGTTTGGGGCTGCTGGTTTGTTATGCGAATGAATCTAAGGGCTTCCTGTGCCCCAACTGTTGGAGGTAATTAAATGGTAATTAAAATTGGCATTCCAGCATGTTGTCTCCTGTCCTACCACCCTGTTTCCACAGAAGGTTTCTAATGCTGGATAAAGTTGCCATGGTGCTGTTGCTTAGAGATGAGTCAAAAAGACGGAAGGTCCTGCTTCTTATCCCTCCCCCCACCCCCCAAGAATGTGCCAGTTTTCACATAAGCCCAAGCATGGTTGGATTTAAAAAGCTAGTTTATTTGGCCAGTGTTTGGTATATTTCCCATCGTTTGAGTTACCAGCCCTCGAGCTTTCACTCAGTTGTGTGTTTTGGTGGTCAAGAGATGCCTATGAATGCTGCCTGTGTACAATAGGGCAGCCCTTCCTTTGTAAGACCCTGCGTGGAGGAGGGGACAGGTTGCACAACAATTGCATTGCATTGCTGCAGGGTGTATATACCAACTGGAAGACGACTCCTGCAGTTGTCTATAACTTGTGCATTTTAATTACTAGAAGAGAAGCTCAAAGGAGAGAAAAGTCCCCTTTTTAGTTTTAACTGGTCTCTGGGGGGAAAATTCCCACCCATCCCCCCCTGCCTGGGAACAGGACAAAGAATTTGCAAAGAGCAAGCAGCATGAACAGCCTTATAAGAAAATCAATCTAAAAGCTACCTATGGCCTTCTAACATATTAAAGATTATGAATGTAGATAGAGGCAACCTCGCTATTTATCCTTTGTGTCAATTTCAGTCATTCTGGGTGATGTTGGTTATGTGTCCTATCAATTGGAAGAACTATATTTATATATGTTTAAATTATAAATAAAATATGGCTTATATTGGTATGTGAAAAAATTGGTTGTTCCAAGCAGGGTGCACTTAGGAGAATTAGTAAGAGTCATGTGAAATTACACAAACACTTGAATTGTACGGCTCTTTCGATCAGTGGAATGATCAGTGAAGGACAGTTCTAAGATGACCTTTAACATATAAGTAACTGCTGTTTAGAGTCCGATGTGATAATTTGGGTTATCCCTGTTTTGGAAACTTGTTAGGAAAAATAATTTGTAAATATATGATTTCTACTGTGCTTGTGCATATTAATTTACAGTGTTTAGGGTGGGAAATAGCCCTGCATCCCATAGAAACTTCCAGTAACCAATGACAAAGGGTCATGTTTATGAAGGTGAAAGAGAAGTTAACATGTAGCTCTTAAAATAAAAACCTCTCTTTCAAGCTCTTAAAAATGATGCAGTGCATTAGATGCATGTTTACTTTTCCCCATCCATATTCACTACATTTAAAAATAGAGACCCCGTTTAATCCATCCATATTGGTCATTTCTGCTTGCTTTTTTCTTTTTTTGGCTGAGTTTCTATGAAAAACATTCCAGGAATCCAAAACCTCTCAGATGGTCCTTTCTTTTTGATAGAAATCTGAGAAAATGATTGGTTGTGAAAGTATTACACAATCCTGTGTCTCAATTACTGTAAAAATTGAAACACTGAACGCATGTGCTACTCTTGAAGGAGATACAGAGCAGCTTGTAAGAAAGGGTGGCTAAATATAGCAAAGTTTGTCCTCTGCATAAATGCCAAATGTCCAGCAGTTCCCTCCTGATTAATTAGAGAAAAACAGCAGTCTGTTTTAAGCAGAACAAATAAGTTGGTATCTCTTTCTCTGACTCTCCCTTTTTTCATTTAAGAAATAAAGTAATAGGCACTACAAGAGTAAGGTGGGCTTCCAAGGCAGTTTTCCTTGTCCTTTATCGTTGTTCTTATTTGGGAGCCTTAACGTGATAAGAGTTAAATACAAAATTGATAGCCTTCCAAGTCCTAGGAAAAAAGGCTTTTTGTAAATTTCCTGTTTTATTTCCAGTCTGGTCCATTTCATGGCTACATGGTGCATCTGTTCTTCCTTTTCCAGGGCAAGCTGAACCTGGCAGAGCTGATACAACCTGTGTACTCCTGGCACAAATGTCTCTCCCAGTCACTGGTGTACACAGTTCAAAAGCCATTTACTCATTCTCTTTGATAACCAGACTGTCTTTTCATGGTCACTTGAAGTTGTGGTGGTCGGACGGGCCTGAGGTTTATGCCTAGCTGTCTTAAGAGAAGTACTGTGTTCCTTTCCCAGAGCCGTTCATTCTATGTAAGGGTGCAGGCCCTGCTGCATAAATGACAAGAGAAGGATTTAGTGCAGAAGGGAAAGATGGTTGCGGAGAAAGTAGGCTTTCCTTCCCAGCATGAACCAAAATCCCCATGTGGTAGAATAATTGGGCTTAACATTAGAGCTTGCTTCGTCATGTTATTGCAGCCTTTTCTTTTAAGATTTACCCACTCCTTTGTTTCTCCTTGAAAGTGTCACAACACGGCTGCAGAAACTCCAGCCTATTGCAAGTAGAATCACTCGGCTCTTTTGACAACTAGAAGGCCTCAGATCTCCCTTCTCTGAGGTTTTACTGAGTGAAACCTATTGGGGGTCCAGCTCATTCTTTCAGTTTGCTGCAAAGGAGCAAGTATCCCTCGCATTTGACTTCTTCAGCCATCACCAGTGGCTAAATTCTGGCTGCTCTGTCCCTCCTTGGCTTGTCTGTTGTGCTGTGTGAATCCGGGCCTTTAGTTTGCTCCCTCATCTTATAATTTCTGGCTTAAATGTTACATAATTGTGGCCAGTGACTTTCCTGAGAAATTCTCAGGTGCTTATCTCCTGTGAATAGCCTTTCGGGTCATGTGGCATTTAGAAAGCATGGACTTTGGAGGTCTGTCCTGTAGTAGAATTTGCACCCGCTAAGGCAAAGGTAGTAGTCATGACTTTACATTGTGGATTTCCTGCATGGAAGAACATTCACAGCACACAGGATTCTTGGGGCCCTGATAGCATTCTATAAATAATGCTGCAGAAAAGATAAAGGCCACAGCTCCCACAAACCTAGAAAGTTTCTGATAACTGGTGAAATGTCATCTAAGGTCTATTTCTGTCTTTAAATGGCTTTATGAGAAGGACCACCATGGTCACAATTCAGTGTTTCTGAATTCACACATTGATAGCAGCCCCTTCCAGCTCTTTTTTGATACTGCATAATTGTATCATGTGCATCTCTTTATTTTTACTGCGTCTGTATTTGCTTTGTTCTCATGGATCTCAAGATAATTTACTCACAATTCTCACAATAACTTTAATTGGTGGGAAATAATGATCGAACCCATTCTGATAGGTTTCATTGCCACCTGAGACTTTGCTTTGGGTCTTCCTCACCGCAAGCCAGCTTCATTATACTTCATTAGGCATTGTACAATATGCTCCTTTAACTGTTTTGCAAGTAGCTTGGCTACTTAAGAATGGTATTCATAAAAAGGCATAATCTTCCCAAAGTAAGTCATAGAGAGAAGTCTCACTGAGTTGAGTGGGATTTATTTCTAACCATTGTCCTAAGATTCTGGCTTTGGATAAGGTGTTCTTCAAATGTTTTAATGTTTATTAGCTCCAGAAGTCTTAGCTGGCTTGTGTGAATCTGGGTATATCTAGTAGGGAGTCCCGTTAAACTTAGCTAAAACAATTCAAAACCTCAGCTCCAACCAATATGCCTGATGGTTAGGAGCTCATAGAAGTTGCAGTCAGGTATACAAGGGGTTTGCAATGCGGAAAGCTGCACTGAGGAACTTCCTTATCTTGATGCTTACATTTACAAAGCTATAGAGAGTCTGCCTTGCAATTTTTTCTAAGATATTTTGGAGTGAAGCTTGATAGCTGAGAAAGTCTTTGTGCTTATTAAACCAGTAATTGCCCGTGGCCCAGATGCGTTGATATTTTTTCCCCTGTGGATCCCTTTAGGATCTCTGGTCAGGTTACCTGTCTGTTTTGCCTTGATGTTATGGGTCATGCATTAAAATTCACCATTAGGTGCAATTGGCTTCCAAACCCTTAATTTCGGAAGCCCCTTTTCTTTAAGGCACAAAGACATTGTAAATGTATGACTTGTGACTTGTGACTGAGGCTTAAAAAAAAGTAGTTCCCTGGGACTTTCATTGTGGTTTGTGGGCAACCGGGTTGTCCAATCAGGGCCTTGAAAGTAGCAGCAGACTTTGGGTTTCATAATTGATTCTGAAGAAGCTGTTTTCGACGGAATTCAATCCACAGTGTGGAGAAATAAATGCTTGCCTTTGACCTACCAATGTAACAGAATTCTCTTGCTCTTGGTGCAGTATGTGAATCCACCCTGTATGCTCAGCCACCTCAGTATGAGTGGAAGTTGCTTTTTGCAGCTACCATCTTTGTTTTCCTGTACTGGTTTTCAATACCTATATGGCTGGGAGGGGCTGGAGAGCTCAAAGAAATATCTGCTTTTACTTCACCCTCCTCTGCAAGGACTAAACCTATGAAGCATAAATTTTGAATGAAGAACCAGGCAGTCTCCAGGGACAACATACCATGAGGACTATCAAAACATATTATTGGCACTTCTTTCTGAAGCATTTCCCGCTTTAGTGTTATCAGAATAAAATCCTCACACTACTAGCATTTTTGGCACCTTGGATCACTTCCAGACAATAGCACCCAACTGTGCAAATGGCTGCTATATGTAGCTTTCCCTTTCGGAACAGTTGGCTAGCTCTGGAAGAAGACACTGCAATTGCCCAAAGATGGCGGAGCCTAATTAATAATCCATGGATGGAAGTGGAACTGAAAATTAATGTCAAGGTCTCCTAAAGCCAGCTGTTTTAGGCCTGTCAGCAGCGCATCTTAACTGGGCTAGATTTTACCATCTCCTGGGGTGAACTTCACATGCCTTTCTCTCATTTATAATGAGCTCCTTGTCTGACATGGGAAGTATATTTCGATCCCCTTCCTTTAGATAAGGAGGAAAGTTGCAGGAATGTTTATTGTGTGACCAACATTAAAATATCTACCCATGTCCAATTAGGTGATGTTATAAGAGTCAGAATTATTTTCCGGCTTCCTTCATATCACTATGAGAGTTTCTTTGTCTAGTATATCTATAGAAGACAGGCAGGCAAGGGAAGGAAGGCAGGCAGGCTGGCTGGCTGACTCATGTTGGAGCCTTGACCCTCTGGCCCCCACAGTTTGCTCCAGAGGAATAAAAGTCTCATGCTTAAATCAGAAACAGTTCTGAAGAACTATTTTAGCATGGCCTGAGGACTTTGGCCACTGTGACTGGGATATTAAGAAGAAACCGATCGAAGTTCCTTGGAGTATTAAAGGTATGTGTGGAAACTGGAAGTGTAGCACTTAATGCCTAGATCAGGGATTCTTCTGGGAAAAATGTCCCACTTGAGTGCTGGTGGGAAGCAAAAATGTCCCCCATGTTGCAAGTGGTTATGTTTTGATCGGTAGGGATTATGCAAGCAGCAATCCCTTTAGAAAACCTCCCAGCAAAGCCTCCTGTGTACCTTGTATATCAAGACCTTTGGAGCCAAAAAGTTTGCCCCGTCCCTCTTCTGCCCTGTTTGCTCTCTGCGCTGGGGGTTGGGGAAGAGCTGCCGCCTTCTTGGAAAGGCTGCGGCTGGGCAGAGGTGGGGAGGGCACATTTCACATGGGCGCCCGCCTTCCTCAGCCTTCCGCTTTCATTAAGCGGTTCCTGAACAACCTCCCCTGAAGCCACACGCTAGTTCCTTAGCGCCACCCCCCCCCTCAGCAGCTTTTCACAGGGATCCTTTTCTTTCTGGGCATCGATCCTGCACGCTGCAGCACTGCGGGTCTTTCCCCCTCCCCTCCCTCCCCCCTCCAGATTGGCTAGCATGAAGCAACACAGCTCCCCTCCCCCGTGGCAGCTGCCAACACAGGAACGGATTGGAGAAGGCCCAACGGGTGGGGCTGGGGTCGGATTGCCAGGCAGATGATTAGCCTTCACGCAGAGGGACTCTAGGATAAAGCACACAGCAATCTGGGGAGTGCAGATCATAGAGATAATTCTTTCCGAATGCCGCCTTCCGTATCTTAGCACTTGGGGGAAGGGGAGTAGCCCGATAGGTGGTTATGTCCCTTGCCCTCCTTTGAAAGCAGCCTTTATGCTTATTCCAGCTGCTTCTCATAGGCGTGAGCGATCTACGGCAAATCCTCACCCACCACCCTCGAGCATTCTGGTGTGGGTCAGTGAGTGTCGAGCCATCTGCCTTGGAAATGACACCTCGCAACTCCTTCTCCAGCGCTGTTGCGTATTTTGGAGAGCAACATCTGGCTCCACATCTCTTCCCTTGGAGTTTTGTCTCCGCCATTTCTGCTCCAGATTCCTGCTTGGAAATATGTTGGAATACAGATTCTGTCCTCCAGAAGCTGCCACATAGCCGTTGCTCTGTTCCCTGCCTCTTATCAGTTGTCATACAGCTTCATGTTTTGAGCTGTGACTAGGGACGTTTTCTGCAATCTCTGGGTCACATGCTTTTCCTGTCAGCACATGGGAAGTAGGTGTTGAGCTATCTGGCACTTTTGGCATTCTAGGCTGGCCTGCCGTAGAGATCTTGAACAAGTAATGGATTGATCCGTTGTTAAATAGTGGCACTGTTTTTGGTGAAGAATTCCACCACCACCATTTTTTTTTTAAAATAGTGACCCTAATCCCTGTGTGGTAGAAACACCAAGCCCTCCTTCCTTGGCATGTTCAGCACAATCTTCTTGTAGAGGATTGATGTGGCTAATGGTGCTAAATTTCACAGATCATGTTGGGGAATCTTGCGCATGCCTTTGATGGTTAAGCTTGAGGGCAGAACAGCAATGAGAGCAACGTAGAAGGATAAATTCAAACTTGAATGAGCTTAGATCATACTGGTGTACATTTCCATTTTCCATCCTGGCCAGACTTGAATGGTAGGCTAGTTGGTTGAATTGCTAAAGAAGCCTCTGGGACCGAGGCTTGACTTAATTGCTGCTTAAATTCACTAATACTATATTTGGTCTGTCAAACCAGGAAATATCTGTTTTATCTTTAGAAAGCGCCAACAGTGTAATTAAAAATGCATAAAGGTTGTCAGATGAATGTGACGGAATTGGTTCTTTAATGAAAGAGAATTCTTAGTTTATGTTTCATATCTTGTTGATCTGTAAACATGAACCATTTATAGATGTCTGTATTTTTAAAAGAAATCCATTCCTTTTTATTAAATCACTTGGAAAGTCAGTGACATTTGGTCAGACTGGATAATTTGAAAACTTTCTGGAGAAACTTGCAAGTGTTTTGCGTCTTAACCCCAAATCTGCTTGCATATACAGTGTGAGCTAAATAAATTGCATTGGTAATTTGTTGTTGCCGCTGATGTCTGCAGCCATGAAAAGCTTATCTCAAGAATTGCCAAATATTTTCCAACCGTGGCTTAAGCAGAGCTTCCAACAACATTTAGATTGTAAACGTGTAGAACTGGCTTTATCTGTAGAACTGTGATTAAGCAGTAATTAGAATGATATGAACAGGCATTGTGTTCTATGAGACACTTATATCTTGAACATTAAATAATGACTGATCAACAAATGAATATGTTTATTAAATTAATTCTTCACTCGGATTCATTATTTCAACATTGACTGCATTGAAACATATTTGAAAATCACAGAATAAGGGCTTTTCTGTTTGTGCTAATCTCCTATTGCAGATGTTGGTAAAATCTAAGTTAGTTCAAATTTTTGTATCCTGGCTTTTTTTCAAGGTATGATACGATGAAAGATGTTAACAGGCTTGAAGTATGTATATATGTATGTATATTCCCATAAAATAGTCTTTCAGCTTTGCTCTGGTACGAGTCCAGGAAACAGCCATACCTGAAACTCTATTTATGCTTATCTATTGAAATGAATACTTAATTTTTTTTAAATCTGAGTCCGGAAATTTCCAGGTACTAAATGTAATTTCTAAGCTGATTTTCTGTGAGCTTTAATGTATGTGATTTTTCTCTGTCTTTCTCCTAGATATGGACGTGTTGAAAGTGTCAAAATTCTCCCCAAAAGGGGATCGGAAGGCGGCGTGGCGGCCTTTGTGGATTTTGTGGACATTAAGAGTGCACAGAAGGCACACAATTCTGTCAACAAAATGGGAGACAGAGACCTTCGGACGGATTATAACGAACCAGGAACCATTCCTAGTGCTGCTCGGGGATTGGATGATACAGTTTCCATAGCATCTCGTAGTAGAGAGGTTTCTGGGTTCAGAGCTGGTGGTGGGCCCACGTATGGCCCACCGCCATCACTTCATGCACGGGAAGGACGCTATGAGCGGAGACTTGATGGGTAAGTTCCAAGGTTTCACTAGGCAGGTATTTTATAATTGATGTGGTGAGAAACACAAACTCCTTGATAGGGCCCCCAGATGGATTTAAAATTTGGGAAATTATCTGCATTTCCTATTTTGGGTTGGAAGCGGAAGTGATTCCCATCCCATTGGCTGGGATCTTGTGGATCTGTAGAAGATGTTTCCTGCAGCTGGTTGGAGGACCCGATTCTAAGATGGAAGACTTCATGGGCGAGCCTCGATTATGGAGCTATTCTTCTAGGGCTTGATGATCCCAATTCTTGGATAACCTTAAGGCCTTCTTTGGATGTATCCTTATTATCCAATGGAGTTTATTGGATACTGCAAGTCTCCAAACCCAGATGTGGAGTACCTTCAGCATTATAGGACCTACACAGTCCCTTGGCAAAGCTTCGCATTTAGTTACTTTCAGGGTCGTGCTGGTTTACATAGTCTATGCATACAATTGGATTGGTATCCAAATTTTCTAGCAGACTTATAAAAATGCTGCCTCGTCTTGGATTCTACCGTCTTTAGCCCTGGGAATACATACAATGAAGAGAGGAGAAGGCCGCTGTTGACGTTTCTTTCCCCCTGTTGGATCTACATCACTTTCCATGTATCTTGGGATTACTATCCTCATGGCAAACTGAACGAGATGGACGCTGCTCAGTTTTGGAAATTACAGGCCATCCGTTGAGGTGCTGGAATAATGGCTACTACCTCAGATTTGTGGGATGGTTCGAGCCAAGATCCCAGTGGGCCAGGGGAGTGGATTACTTTAGTCTTGCTAAAAGCGCCTGTACAATGAAAGGCACTCTAGCTTTAAAGACATGGTGTCGATCAGCTTGTGGATACGTCACAGAAAAATTGACTGCTGGATGGTTACAAAGTTGGACAGAGGATGTCTGCTAGCCTGGGGTGAGGCCTTCGTTCATCCCCTGGTGCCTTTTTTTACCAGCCGGTTGGTTCAAAAAGTCTGTGGTGGATGTACTTAGAAGCGCTGGCTGTCAGAAGAATGAAGTTGGGGGCTGCCACATTTTGGCCAATCTGGGACTACTGGCTTCCAGTGGAGTTTTTTTTTTCTTCTTCTTCTTGTCCCTAGGATTTTTTTTCTTGCTCGCTCATCTAAAATGCCACTTTGACACCCTTGCCCATTAAGAAGGTGGATTACCCCGTTAAGAGGGGCCAAATTGGGGAAGTTATGTTCACAATTCTCTCCCTAGATTTAATTGGGAATATAGGTCGTGTTTCCACACTTGGAAAAGGTTGGTATGTCCTGCCCTGTGTATATTAGCCCCTCTCCTAACCCAAGTCAGTTCCTTTTTTCCCCACTAACTCCAGTAGTAATTAGTACTAATAGATAACCAGCACTGCTGTAGTCATTAGATTCTCAGCTTTGCTAGTCCTTTTGTCTGTCTTCTGTGTCCTAACAAATAAAAGGGCTCTTACACTTAATACATTAACTTTTCTAGAAATCTTGCTTTTTTCGTTACGTTATTGTATCAGCTCTCACTGATCTAATATTGACAAGTGGGGGGGAGAGGCACGTTGCTTATTGTTTCAAAAGGCCAGGGCGAGAGAGCTCTTTGAATAAATATTTATACATGCTGAGACAATATGTGGTCTTATTTGCATGGAGCTGCAAACGTTTGTGACACCCACGAAAACGTCTGCCTTATAGTTTTTTTTTTACTCTTTTGGGAGGCAGCTCTGACTTGCTGGAGAGGCAAGAATTCAGACAAAAACCTTAAGGTACATCCAGGCCCACCTCCTCCTCCTCCTCCTCCTCCTCTGTATGAGGGACAAGTAGCCTTAAGGCCTGCACTACACTTACAGCAGGAGCATAAAGCGGAAAGGGAGGAGAACCTAATTCACTGTTGGGGGTGTGTGCGCGTGGGGTGAGGGGTGGGAGAAAGCAGATCCATGCGTTTTGACCTGACGGTCAAGAGGAGAAGCTGTTCAAACTGCAGTCCCCGCTAAATTACTTTTCAAGGAAGGCGGTTGGAATTAAAAAAGGGGAACGATTTGAATTCCTCCTTCCTTGAACGGTTTTTAGGAAACTTCTGTAACTAATATAAGCGCTGGCTTTATTGCTTGATCTGCGCATGTTTGATCTGAATTATTTCATCTATTTTCCTAGCTGTGTCCTACAAGATGGGCCACTCAGTGACCCCTTTGGATTAGAATGCTAAATTATTGGAGGCCTTTTCTTGCCCTAAGCAGCTGGCCCACATTCTTAGTTGTCTTAGCAACATAACTTTCTTTTTAAGTTCTACATAGTTGACGACATAGCAAACGTAAATTCTGTATGTAAAATACAGAAATGGACACAATTTGTTTTATCGGCTGTTAAAATATCCCATCCTGTTATTGTCCGAAGTGACTTTAAAAAAATACCGCTACCACTTCTCACCAGCACACAGAAACATTGTTTATCTTTTTCTCTTTTTTTTTGAGCTTAATGCCTGTGACTTTTAGTTGTTTGTGTGTTGACTGCATTATTACAAAGATAAGTAGAGGTCTGACTTTAGCTAAAGCTGATACATTGTCCTAGGACTCTTAGAAGCAAAGATTTCAAATGAGCTTTTAAAAAGAGATAAATTGGTTTCCCCCCCTACAATTTTGTGGCTAATGCCAACACCTTAATGATAGGATTCTAGGGTAGTCATGGAATGAAACATGTTAATAATTCTGTTTCATCCCAGAAATAGATAAATAGAACTGCTGAAATTAAATTACTTTGCACAAGTTCATTTGGGACTGTGGTGTACAATTTTGTCCACAGAAACTTAGTTCAGACTTCTCACAACTGGATGCCTTTCAGATTTGTTAGCCTTCTTCTCCCATAATCCCTAGCCATTGTCCTGCGAGGCGGGGATTATGGGGTAGAAATCTAGAACAGAAGGCCTCAAGCTGGCTCAGTTTAAGCAGTGAAACCCAAGTCAGTGCCAGACTTACGTTACTTGCAGACGTGAGCGAGAAGTCACGTAAAAGGACCAAGCTCATTCAGTCTGCTAAATAAGAACGTTGTTGGCCTCTTGATGGCTTGCAGTAACAGCCAACCCTGCATTAAATGCTTGCATGTTGTTGAGTCGTGGTTTCTCCTTCTCCGATCTGACGTGCCTGTTTTTCCCCTCCTAAATGCAGGGCTTCAGATAACAGGGAGCGCGCTTATGAGCCTAGTGCCTATGGACACCATGAACGTGGGACAGGAGGATTTGATCGCACGAGACATTACGATCAGGATTATTACAGAGATCCTCGGGAACGAACTTTGCAACACGGACTCTATTACAGTTCTCGGAGTCGCAGCCCGAGCCGCTTCGATGCTCATGACCCTCGTTACGAACCTCGGGCTCGGGAGCAGTTTACGTTGCCCAGCGTGGTACACAGGGATATCTACCGGGATGACCTCACCAGGGAGGTCCGAGGTAGAAGGCCGGAACGGAGTTACCAGCACAGCAGGAGCCGGTCCCCCCATTCCTCCCAGTCCAGGACCCAGTCTCCCCAGAGGCTGGCCAGCCAAGCGTCCAGACCCACTCGATCGCCCAGCGGAAGCGGTTCTAGAAGCCGGTCTTCAAGCAGCGATTCGATCAGCAGCAGCAGCAGTACCAGCAGCGACAGGTATTGTGCGGGCGTGTTTCGCTTTGGGTCTCGGGATTGATCCCGAGTGGAAACCGCAGTGCATCGGCTGCCATGTTGCACTTTTCTCAGCTGGTCCTCCTGAAACAAACCAACACCATCTCCTGGTCTCCCCCTGCCTCCATCCCCCACCACCAACCCAGGGTGGAGGCAGGAACATATTCGGAAGGCTGCCCTCAGGAGACAAAAAAGCCCCACCTGCGAAATAGATCCCTTTTGAGCCACTCTAGGGTGGAAGCTTCTTTGTTGCTTTTGTTTGTTTATGAAAGGGTGCCCTTATACTTTGTAGAAGCAGCCTTTGATTGATTGGGGATAGAGCTTTCTGCATTTTCATTTATAATTCAGTACTGACCACTGTCTGGACTCTCCTTCTTTCTTCTTTGTTAACAGCATCTTTTGTTTATTGCCTTGAGTTATCGGAATGAAATTTGATAGATAGGTGAATTATGGGTTTCCAACTGTTGCCGTGGCTACTACATCGCTTGCAGTCGTGAAATTGTGCTGGTCAAGCCATTCTGCTGCTCTCTCTGTTGGTTCTGGGCAAAGAACTGCGGCACTGTTAAAAAAACAAAAAAGGATTAAGAGAAACAGAAATATATTATCCCATTTCTATTTTCAAGGAAAGGGCCTTCCTAATCAGACCGTAGAAGTACACCTATAAGTGATTGAACATTGCCATGTTGAAATGCGTAGACTGCTTTTAAAGGAGGCAGATAGGAAGGGGCCGTTGTGTTGTTGTATAATACCTCTCCAGCTTTGTTTTGTCAGGGCAGCTCCCCGTGTTGTTGGCGCACGCTGGGAATTTACTCTGAGCATGTGGCCTTCCAGGGGCTGAGAATAGCCTTTTCCCCATCCCAGGCCCTGTTTTTGACTCTCCCTCCTTTCTTCTATTAAAACGGGCTTTGGAAAAGTCTTCCCTTGCTTCAAAGGGAGATTCGTAAAACCTGCCGTCGGCATGGATTAACGTCAGTAAATAGGTGCTCTTTAGCACACTGAAATAAGCAGCTGGCCAGCCGTCCTTTTTGTATGGTGGAATGCAGCCATTCTAGTTCTCACCTTCATTAGACTTTGGAAGGTGGTTTATAGGCCAAGGAGGAGTCCAGGCATTTTGTACTTTCATAACATGTCAGCACTTGAGGAAATATGCCAGAAAGACACAGGGGGGGAAAAAATGTTCACGTCGGGAGGGAGTGTCCAACGGAGACTTTTGCCAAGTTGAATCCTACCAAGCAATATCTTATCCCTGCTTTCATGTTTTATTTTTAAATCTCAGCTGCCGAGCATGCTCTGTGGAGCTCATCCAAATTCAGCTGGTCTTCCTCAGCTTCCTCCTTCAAAGTTTAAAAGCTGTTGAATATGAAAAGATTTATGTAAACTCGATCCTGGAATGCTTGCCGTTCTTTTGGGCTGTTTTTCTGTACTGTCCCCAAGCAGGGCCTTACTGCGAGTCCAGCTTTTCCTGAAGTAGTAATATAACCTATTCTGCTTTTAAAGCTGTAGGGTTAGGCCCAAGATAAAAAACACTATGATAGAAAATGCTCGGGGGGTGGGGGGGCAGGGGGCGTAGCATGAGTGGACACCGAGGCTTTCAAAATTGGCTGGTGAGCTCGAGTTCATTTGATTTCTCTGTCTGTCTTGTCATCCTCAACTCCCCAAGTGAAGACAGAGAGTGGCAAACTTAATTTCATTATGTAACTCTGGGTCTTTTCCTCCTCCTGCCCCTTCCTTCCTTTCTTTCTACCTCAGGAATTTGCCAGCAAAGGATGAATCATTGGCAGAGAGTGATATGTTGATGAGAGAGGTGGTGTGTGTGTGTGTGTAGTTTTGTGGTTTGGACAAAAGCTTCAGAATGCAGACTCGGTGGTCCAGGGAAGGCAACACCTCTAGAGCTGTAGCAACAAGGTTATGGTGCCAGTCTCAGTTTCTCCATAAAATGAGAGGAGGATTGTTGACCGAGGAAAAATCCTAGGGTAAAATGGATGGTCAGTGCTGTTTCCAATCCTCTCAGCTACTACACATTTCCTCAAGTGGTGACTTGTCAGGCGGCTTTGCGCAGTCCCCAGTTCAGTGGCTGTTTGCCATTTTCACAGGTTGCACAAGCCTCTTTCCCATCTGATCCAAGCCACCCTCACCCAAGCTGGGTCTTAAATATTTCCCCTAGGATCCTATGCCATTTCATGCCTTGTTAACTGAGCACAGATTTTTCCCCTGCAGCCCTTGAGAGGAAGACAGCTTTGTTTGCCTTTTTCCCCCCCTCTTCCTTCACACAGTTCTCAGGAGGACACCGGCTTCCTTAGGTCGGATACCTAGTGATGAAATTGGTGTGGGTTTGCACTGGATGCAGAACTGATGTTTTGGTTCAGCCTCTGCTTGTACTTGGAAAGCTGTCCTTTGTCAGAAACTTTTCTTTTGTTAATACAGCTTTATCTTCGATTGTCCCAACTGCTTACTGTAGTAACAGGGAATGTGGTTGTCAGATGTATTTGTGAGGAAAAAAAGCAGTGTTTCCTTTCAAGGCTGCATATTGATATATTTTCTTTCTTCTTGTGTTTGTGTATGTGTGTGAGAGAGAGAGAGAGAGAGAGAGAGGTCAAGATGCATAAGCCACATTTATTGCAAAGCAGTAATATTTGGAATTTATTTTATTTTGTTCCTTCAACCTAATTTCTAGCAAGCCTTGTAAAATGTGAAAAAAACTTAATAAAAACAAATCCAATCAATTAACATGGAGGCCGCTGCACTCCCACCTACCCACTCTTGAATAAATCTGCATGGATCTTAAAATCCTTCCTTTCAGAGACAACTGCGGCTGTGCAAAAGAAGACAAAGGGAGCTCCGAGGCTTCATTATTGGTAAACAAAGCACACGGCAGCATATTCTGGCAGGGGTTGCGATGTCCAAATTCTGCAGGCAATGCAAGGAATTCCTCTTTTGGGTCTCCCAAACTAGTCTGAACTGGAATCCTCCAGCCAGATTTGGTTGCTTGCTCTCTCCTGGTGGGCTCTGTCCTCCCTGCCCCTGCCTGCGTGTTGTTTTTATTTTTCCAAAGCAGGAGCCTCTGGGTTAATGGGGGAGAGAAGCCCCCCTATTTGAAAGTTGAGCTGAAAGGAATGTAATTGGGTTCTGCCCGTTTGGAAGGGGTGTCAACAAACTACACCAAAACCCACCCACTTTGCACTGTCAAAATTCAGAAAATATTTCCATTTAAACTGGGTCAAACTTGGGTATTATGGAAAACGGTATCAAAGAAACTTATATACCGATTGTTCTATTCAGTACAGCATTAGGAGAAGACAGAAAAGCTGTGTAAGAAAAAAAATGTGTAAATCAAAATGGATATCGAGGGTTTTTTTTTGTTTTTACTACAACGATTTAAATAGCCCAGCAGGTAGGATTATGGTTCCACTAAGGCGGGAATTAGGTGAGTCAGATTTAGCTGAGCTGGCTCTCTAAGCATCCCCTCTGTGATTTTACTGCATACAGCAGGTGATTAAACTTTATTTCCCTTTGTTCACCCTTCCTTGGAATTTTTTAAATTTGTTAGTCCAGAGTCATTCATTTGAACAAAGTTAAATTTTTCCACTGTCTGCCAGCAGAACTAAAATAATGTAATTTGGCTTGTTAAGACTAAGGTCTGTGACCACCTTTTATCATTCTCTTTATCTCTAGCTCTTGGTTACAATACCATCCAAACATAGGACTCTGCAGTGTTGATAATCCTGGTGGCAGGTCATAAGGAAGGTGTGAGCCTTGTTGTACAGTATTTTGTGCAAGCAGAAATATTCCTCTCTCTCTATCGTGACCTTAAAGGCAATTTTAACTTAAATGCTTGCCTGTCAGAAGTTTGCACTAGTTTTCAATCCGTGTTTAGGCCTAATTCAGAATACTGTGGTTAACTTTGAAACAGAAACGCCTGCAGCTTGAATGTGTGATAGAGAGTCTCTCTCAAATATATCTACCTGATACTTAAAAATGCCCTCTTTAATGAGGCGGGAGAGCCAGTTTGGTGAAGTGGTTAAGGCGTCAGGATAGAAACCAGGAGACTATGTTCAGGTCCTCCTGCCTTGGGTGCCAAGCCAGCTTGAATGATCTTGGGCTAGTCAGACATGCTCAACCCTAGGAAATAGACAATGGCAAGCCACACTTCTGCAGGGACTAGTCCAGATAGATTCCAGGAGTCAGCAGTGACAAGGAAGGAGCAGAGGAATTTATGAGATTCTTGGTTGCCTCTATAGAACTTGCATTAAAAATAGGTATCAGGTGACCTGTTTTCCCAAGTCTTTTTTAAGTACTACTTGGTGTGTTTTAGACCTCCAAAGAAATTGCTTCTCTTCTTCACTTAGTGTTGTTTTTATATTGATTTTATGCTACTTCATATTGGGTTCTATGCTGATTGTTGCATTGGCTTTCCTTACTATATAGATGGTTTTTACTTTATTTGGGTTTTAATGTGGATTTTAAAGCCGTGGGAATCCACCAGACGACTGGCTCAGTTGTTTGGACAGTTTAAGTAACAATTTGGTTTTTGGTGCTCATTGGGTTATCCGGGAGCAGGCAGTGTCTTTATTTGTTGCCTCCATAGACACGGAGGGTGTGCAAAATACACATATCCTTTGGGAGTTTGAATGATTAAAACCCAAGATTATCCTTGGAGAACCCTTGATGGTTGGTCTCCACAAAACTGTTCCAGAACCTTTTTTCCTCAAACTTTTCCAATGCAAGCTGTTAACTAAAGCCAGCCTGCTGATTTCCAATCTTGTGTTTTAGCCTGTAGGCTTCTCTTGAGACTCAAACTTTCTAATATATATGTTCCAATTTTAGCACAGTCTTTACAATCATCAATGAAGTAACAATTTTTACATTTTTAAAAAGCAAATAATACTGGACAGTATACTATTGGGAAGACTTGATACATTGTTATCTGTTGTTGTGTTATTCTTTTCTCAGAAAGCACTCAAGTTTTGGAGGTGCATTGTTTTTCAAGGAACAAATAAACTGCACTTATTGAAATTAAGAAATACATTCCACTGGTAAATAGTTTTAACAATATTAGTAGCCAGGATCTAAATTAAAAGATTTGGGTCACACCACAGCAGAAGTTCTGCCTTCTGTTCACATTCATTTGCCTCCCATTTGAAAAAAAGAAAGAAAGAAAGATGAATTTATATGCATTCGTTAATTTTATCATGTTTATGGGACACCAAGGAACTAAACATACACAAGTTACTTAAGTGATAAGCTTACATAAATATAAAACTAAATAAAGGCTATCTCTATCTCCTCTTCAAGAAGCAATAATTAAAATTTATCACAATCTGGAAGTGTTTAGGAACTTGGATTATGGATTTCTAGACAACTGTATAGCTTCAAATTTGAAAACATAGTAATTATTAAATATATAAAAAAACATTAGCTCTGTTTCAGGCATAGAGTGATAAGTGAAATGTCAAAGTTATAGGTTTTTCTGCAGCTTTCAGAAAAAAGCAACAGAAAGGGTCAGCGGGCTTATGTTTTCTTTGTTTCAATACCAGTTGTATTTTTCTTATATCTTTCATAATTTTATCATTCTTCTATGGAAAGGAAGAAAATTCAATCAGCTATTACCATTTAATAGAATGTACTAAAGAGATGTAGCATGAATAACTTCCTTTGGTGTATCACTTGATATCTCATTAGTAGCAGATTGCGGTAGTGAGTCACATTTTGCAAAATATGTAAAATTAGAGCCTTATTCCTTTCTCCATGCCTTCCTTGCAGGAAGATGGGTTTTCCTGGTTGGTTTGTCAGGCAGAAAAGGGGAATTGTGAAGACCAGGTTTTGTTTTTTGTTTTTGGTCGATGTTGCAGTGTACTGAACGAAAGATATGTCAGGACTCTTGCTGGAGACTCTCCTGCATGTTCCAGGAGCCTCTGAAATCCAGTCAGTTGAAAGAAAAGATGTGAAGATGTTTTGTTCAAAAGCTGGAACAAACTCTGTGGTGTTTCAGCAGTTCTACCAAACTATTCAGATTGGCTGCAAATCAGCAGAAATTTTAGTTTTTCCAGATTTGGGCCTGGAAAGCAAACTCTGGAGGAATTCTTGAGTAAACTTTATACAGGGTAAGTATGACGAGTCTGGTATGTATCCCTGCTTTACCCAGAGTCCTTTTCCCAGCAACTCCCAGCCCCTCTCTCTAGCTTTCTAGCATCTTCCCTCAGCTCCTTCTCTGCTTTCTCTCAGCTAACACGGTTATCCATGCCTTTATCATGCTCTTAAATCCCCCATTTTCTTTCATGTATGGACTAAGACATGCAGATCCGTGTTCTGGGAGTACCTAGCGGAGTTAATGCGCTAAACCCTCTTCTACATTCCTGGTCAGTTGTAAGCCTGGATAAGGGTCTTTGTGGGTGAGTTCTGGATTCACTCTTCCACTCCAAAGGCCTTTCTGATGTGAGGCTTCTCCCAGAAGGCTGCCTTGAAAACATCTCTCAGTGGCACAAGGACTTCTGACAAGTAGATTTATTGTGGAAAAGAAAACAGCACTCGAAAAGAATACCAGCAACTGCTGTGTACAGGTAGCCCTCGACTTACAACAGTTCATTTAGTGACCATTCAAAGTTACAAAGCACTGAAGAAAGGGACTTGGGGCCGTTTTTCACACGACCTTTGTAGCATTCCCACGATCGTGGGATCAAAATTCAGGTGCTTGGCAACTGACTCGTACTTATGACTGTTGCTGTCTCCCAAACTCACGTGATCCCCTTTTTGCAACCTTCTGACCAGCAAAGTCCAACGGGGAAGACAGACCCACTTAACAACCGGGTTACTAATTATCAACTGCGGTGATTCACTTAACAACTGTGACAAGAAATTGGGGGGGGGGGGGGCTCAATTGTGGTTATAAGTCGAGGGCTACCTGTATCAAATGTCAGCCCTATTTACTGTGAAGTCAAAGTCCACCTTGTCCCAAAGGTGCTTTTTCAAGAATATGGTTTTGTTTTTTCTTTGAAGACTTTTCGCTTCTCATCCAAGAAGCTTCTTCAGTTCTGGCTGAATGGTGAGGATTTGAACGATTTATATTCCTTGCAGACAGCTGCATCCTTTTAGAGGAGTCATTGAGGCCACTTTGAAGTGCATCTGCGTCCTCAGGGTCACCTGAGTAGTGCCAATGGGTGTGGAGCCTTCTTGGTCACTCTTTGTGAAGACAGCCAAGTCCACATTTTGGACCGCTGGTTTGAAAGACCAATCAGGGAGGCCATCTATATGTCCACACTGAACAGCCCTCTCTCAACCGAAGGGGAGGGACATGACACCTACCTACCTCTAGTCCACACCCATTTGCACCACTCAGATGACCCCGAGGACACAGATAAACCTCCAAGGGTCCTCAACGACTTTCTAAAAGGATGCAAATGACCAGCACTCCGCAAGGAATATAAATTCTTCCATTCCGCACCATCCAGTCAGAACTGAAGGAGCTTCTTGGATGAGAAGCGAAAACCTCTTCAGTTGCCTCTTGAAATAGCACTTTGGGGACAACCATGACCTGGATGACTGAGAATCCCCAAAGACAAAGTCCACCTTCCTACATCTCTTTCCACGTTGTTATCAGCTAGGAGCTGCTTTATTTTGGGCTGCAGTTTGGGGGCTTTCCTTTTTTCTCTTAGTTTAGAAATGACCCCTAGCATTTATAAACCCTTTGTTTCTTTGGGATGATTGTCCACAGACTTCAAAGTTCTAAACATTCTTGAGGAACAATTTGAGCTTTTGGAAATGTTTCAATTTTGTTATGATAGGATGATTTCTGATACGTTAGTGTTGATGACTGCTTTGATCTAGCATCTGCTTCAATTTTTTTTTCTTCATTATTGTTTAATTTAGACACGAACGTTCAGTTTTTGCCCTTTCCTCAGCCTTACGAAATGACTCCCCTTTTCTGTCATTGACCTTTAACAAACATTGTAATTTGATACGCTCGGATGAAAGTATTTTCAAAACCCATCTTTTTCTAGAATTCTATTGTTTTAAGTGGGGCACTTGCCTAAAAATAAAATGTCAGTTGAAAGAAGCAGCCCGTGGAGAGGCCTAAAGAGCAATACTAGGAAAAAGGAGGGAATCTGCCTGGTCTTGAACAAAGAACACAAGGCAGAGGAAGCAGATTTATGCCTCTTTCTCACTGATTAACCCGATCAGCAACAAAATTTTATTGTAAAGACGATGAGGGGACGAAGCAAGCAACCTGGCTTGTAGGAGCGCCCTTCTTCGCTTTCTTTATTTAACTATTTTAAAAGGGTTTGCAGCTGCAGGATAAATTGGAGCAAAAATTGTTGACCTTTTATAGGATAGTTTTATTTGCGTTAGAGGCTGCTTTGCAGAGTCTACCTTATGCTGAGGCAAAGTGTAACATGGTTGTGGGTTTTTTCCAGAGTTCAGCTGCAGAAGAAAGGATGTGCTGCAGCAATGCTGCGATAAGCTAATCCATCCTTCCTTGGAGGACAGTCTGTGAAATGCAAGCCCCCTTTTCTTAGATGAAAGCAAAGGGCAGTGGAAGAGAGGGCGCTTCAAATAAAACTACCTGAGTCTGCTAACGCACAGCAGTCAGGGGCAATTAAGAAATCTCTCTTAAATGGGATGACCTTGAAGGGGACACACACACACACACACCCATGCTTGGTTGACTTGGTCACATTTCTGGATTCTGCTTTGAGTGCAGGACGGTTGTTTACAAGCTTAATTTTAGCTGGAGGGGAAAAAAGCCTGGTAGTTTATCCACACAAGGTGAAGTCGCATGCCAGCATTAACTAGTGTGGCATGACACCAGCTGATCGTTTGGCTTATGTAGGTCAGAGTTGTAGGAGAAAATAAGTTCACCTTGGCAGCCTGTGTTAAATCCCGTAAACTCTGGCGCTTCCTTGTTTTCTGAGTTCACACTTCCGTTTCTATTTCAGATGGCTCTGCTACCATTTGTGGGCTTAATCTGATTGGACTGATTAAAAAGCCACATGCAAGAAATTGTTCTGCAGCCACTGGGTGTTTCTCCTCTCACCTGATTTATGTCTTTTTTTCGGACACAGCAGGCGAAAGCTCTTGTTTTCCAACAACAAGAACTTGGTTCGAAGGAACTTGGATTTGAGGAACTTTGGGGAATACTACAAGCTCTGCATTTTTTTTTTTCCTTTGATCAGAGCCGCTGTTGAAAATGCACACGGAGTTGCTTTTAGCCAGTTCAGCGCCTGTCATCTCTGCCGAAAAGAAATCTTTAGTTTTGTCTCCAGGGCATGTGTAGATGAAAGCTTCAGAAAAGTTTAAGATTTACGTTCGTATTTGTGACCCTTTTATGGGTTCTTCAGCTGATTTACAGTTGATTATGCCTCCCCTTTGTCAAGTGGTGATTTTTAATCCAATTTCCTGCATTTGCTATAGGATTGATTAAAAAGGAAGACCAGGATGAATACAGGGAATATCCATGATGCCTCTCCAGATATTTTCTCTACCCAGCCCTTCTAGAGCCTTTGGCAGATTCAGTTTGTTCTCTGTGACTCGCAGGTTAATAAAAAGCCAAGCCCCCTCCCTGCTAGAGTGGAGAATACATTGTGCCCACCTCAGGGATATGTCTAACCTCACTCTTTCTTTCTTTTTTTGTGTTCAGAATCTTGGGCAGCCCTTAAAGAATTGGAAGAATTGACAAATGTCTTCTCAAATAGAAACCTATTGCCCATGGCTCTCTTTGGGCTTCCTGGGCAACTGTGTGGCAGTTTGAAACCATTGACAACTCTGTGTCTAATATACATGATGTGTGTGTGTGTGTGTGTGAGAGAGAGAGAGAGAGAGAGAGAGAGAGAGAGAGAGAGAACATGAACATGCCTGGTGTGTTTGCATTTCTACTTCTTTATGCACTTAGTTTACTTTCCAACAAAAACAGAATATTGCTTGAGGTCGCTTCAAGTACCATATACATTTAGCTTGTTAAATGAAATTATGATAATGAGAAGTTGTTGTTTGATCAGCCTCCAGTCTTAGGTGATACATTAATATTGCCGCTGGAGCTGTGTTGGATCCAAGAGCTGAAGTTGGCTTTCCCTGTTTGCATCCAGGTTTTTGCATCCTTATGGCAGAATCTGAATGGAAATGAAGGTCTATGAGACAGCAACATTGTTGGCCCTCAAAAGGATCTTGGGAGCAAGACCGAGTGCTAGAGAAGCAAAACTTTGCAAATAAACTTGGTTTTTTTTTTAATCCAAACCATTGTAAGATATTTTAGTATATTTGGAGGATGAGAAACAAATCGGTATTCTTTTTTGTAAAGATCAGTATCCCTGAACAGTGATTGAAACATCCTTCAGTCAAATGAAAATTGGGTGGCATTTTTGTGCAGGGTGACAAACAGGGGTTTATGTTGGCACTTCCTATCACCTGCCAGTTGGCTGGGAGAGAAAAGCAGATTTTTTTTTTTTTTTTTTTTTTTTGCCCTTCAGCGTTGGTCATCTGCAATTGCTGCTTCAGGAGCTTGTCCTGGGGACTACGTAACCCCACAGCCATTGAAAGCCCCTCTTCCTGGTGATGATGTAGACATTTGCAGGTGGCAGATTCTGTCTTGGGGGAGGCCTTGCCTGTCTTTCTCACACAGATGTTTGTCCTTCTGTGTCACAAATACATTGTCTCAAAACAAAGGAAGTTGTCTTGCTACGTTTGTGTCAGTAGGAGCAACTGCCCAACCCACGGGACAGCCTTAGAGTTTACGTGGTGGAGCAGTCCTGTTGCCCCAGCCCACTTTTCCCTTTCCTCTTGAAAATCAGGGGCAGGCAAATATTCCAGGAAGGGAGGGTAGTTTAGGCTTGGTTTTTCTGCAGGTTGCGGCATGAGAGCTTTTCCGCTGTGGGGAAAGCTTGGTAGATCCCAACTCTGCACCCTTTGAACTGGAATCTGTGCCAGGAGCTCCTTTTGGGACAGTCGGCACGAACTGGGGGTTCAGACTCGTTTGGCTAAGAGCACTGATCACCTGGCGCAAACTCTTTCTCACCTGACCTAGGACAGCGCCAAGAAGCGTTCTGTAACCATGGTGTATTGGGGGTTTCTTAAGTCTCTTCTTATTTGCCATAAATGCTTTTCTATTGTTGGCAAATACTTCCTTTTCCACTGGCACCGTCACTTCTTCACCTGCACGTCTGAAGGCAACTTCTGCTCGTGTGTTGCCCAGAGGCGCTAATGAAAGCCGTTCCAGTTCTCTAGTGGGAGAAGTCCTTAGTCTTTGTACATACAGGCGCCTCAGGTGTGCAAGACATCCTGTGCAAATTCTCTATACGACCCTGCCTTTTCTGCCAACTTAACGTGTCTCTCCAAGCTGTCAGGTGCTAACAAAAGTTTTGTTTTAAAGTTTGAACGTGTGCAGTGAGTTTGAGACAAGTTGTAAACGTGGTGCTTTTATTTTCAGCTCGGTTCCTTTTCCCACGCTTTATTGAGGCTTTTGTTTTCCACTTCCACACAACTTTGTTTTTCCCTTCCTTACTGAACCTTTCTAGAGGTAGTCCTCGACTTACGACCACACTTGAGGCCAACAAGTTCTGTCGCTAAGTGAAACATTTGTTCAGGGAGTTTTGCCCCGTTTTGCTACCTTCCCTGCCCCAGTTGTTAAGGGAATCACTGCAGGTTCTAAGTTAGACGCATGGCTGTTCAGTGAATCTGGCTCCCTCGCTGACTTCGCTTGTCAGGAGTTCGCAAGCGGGAATCGCGTGACACCGCAACCGTCATAAATATGAGTCCGTTCCCAAGTGTCTGAATTTTGATCACGTGACCATGGGGATGCTGCAACAGTCGTAAGTGAAAAACGACCACAAGTCACTTTTTCCAACCCCGTTGTAATTTGGAACGGTCGCTAAATAAGCTGTTGTAAGTCGAGGACTATCTGTAGCACCTTCTATAAATCGGCGCTCCACAGCCAAGTGCTTTTTGGTTGTCGTGGATTACAGCTCTCAGAACCCTGATCAGGAATTACGTGACTGCATTCCGGAATATCTGGGAGGGGCCAAGTTGGGAAAAGCCAATTAAGATTTGCAAATAATAAGTTGTTTACTGTGGTTTTGCAACCTGTACTTTTCTTAGTTTCTTGGTAGAAGGCAAAACACTCTCTGAAGAAGAAGAAGAAAATAATCCGTGTAATTTTTCAGGCTTCCTGTCTTACTACTGATAAGCTGAAACTGAAGATTTAATTAACTTCCCTGTTGTCAGCATAAGGGCATTTACATTACACCAATGTACCGGATGGCGTTTTGTTCAGCTTCTTTGGGGATTTTGCAAGCTTTCAGTGAGGCTGAGTTCTTTGCGTGGGGGTTGAGTTATTTTTATGAACACGGCCACCTGTCGTGATCCAGGCCTCATAGGTCTCTGGTGCAAAACTGTTTATTAGGTGTCGCTGGCTGTTTCGGTTAATCAGAATTCCCGGCTTCTGGTCTACATTCTTTAGATATTAGATGCTTAAAATGTGAGCCATGGTGGCACAGTGGTTAGAATGCAGTACTGCAAGCTACTTCTGCTGACTGCGGCTCAAGGTCGACTCAGACTTCCATCTTTCCGAGGTCGGTAAAATGAGGACCCAGATTGTTGAGGGCAAGAGGCTGACTCTGTAAACCGCTTAGAGAGGGCTGTAAAAGCACTGTGAAGCGGTATAGAAGTCTAAATGCTATTGTGATAGATGGATGGATGCATGGATGCATGCTGTGATGGTGAAGTGGTTAGAATGCAGTATTGCAGGCTAACTCTGCCCACTGCCAGCAGTTCGATTCTCACTGGCTCAAGGTTGATTCAGCCTTCCATCCTTCTGAGGTCGGTAAAATGAGGACTCATATTGTTGTGGGGGGGGTGCATTAGGCTGACTGTAAACAGCTTAGAGAGGGCTGTCAAGCACTGTGAAGCGGCATATGAATCTCAGTGCTGTTGCTATTGCTATTAAAATGGAAGATGTATTCCCCTTCACTGAAGAGTTAAAAAGAAATTTCGGATGATGATTTGCCCTAAATCCTTTCCCACTTGTACCCCACCCCTTTGTGCTTCTTTGAAGATGACATATTGCAATATATGGGGCAGGAGAGTAAGCCGATCTTCTTGTTTGCTCTTGCTTGTTTCTTCGGAGCCTCTGCATAACTGTTCCTAACTGCATTTCTCCTTTCGTGCCCTGTAGCAGCGACTCTAGTAGCAGTTCCAGTGACGAATCTCCAGCCCGTTCAGTTCAGTCAACGGCTGTTCCTGCCCCCACCTCCCAGTTGCTTCCACCTCTGGAGAAAGACGAACCCCGCAAAAGTTTCGGGATTAAGGTCCAGAATCTTCCTGTGCGTTCTACAGGTAAGTCCCACGCAGCTTCCCTGCACCGCAGTGGCCGTTCCACCCAGCCGTGCCGAGGCTGACGAGAACACTCTGCCAGAACACGTAAAGCCGGTTGAATGAGACACCACCTTTATAATTACATTATTGGTTCCTCTGACCTACATTTTTGAAAATAGGTTATTTTAATTTTTTATTTTTACTGAAACGGCTCTTGGATAGACTAGCTCCTCCCTCCGCACATTGTAATAGAGATTTTAGCCCCGAGGAAACCCAGGCACGTTATTTGCTCATCAGAGAGAAGGAGTTGTGGCTATGAGACAGGGACGCCTTTCCTTTGACCAACACAGATATTTTGGCTTCTTTCTTTCCTTCCGGGAATGGGGAGGGTTCTCTGTGCCTTCTTTTTCATTTCTACGCCTCCCAGCCAGAAGAGAGTAGGTATGGGCTCCAAGAAAGGAGAGGAGCAGGGAGTAGGTGCTTGATGCAGCCATGCCAGCCAGGAGTGTGAGTCCATTGTGTTCTTGCTATATTAATTATGGATGTAAAAAGATACAATGCCAACAGAAGCTTCAAGCTTAAAGAACCTCTGTGGATTCCAGAGATGACCGTGCCTTCTTTTGATTTGCTCCTTGTGGTGTAGACACCAGCCTCAAAGATGGGCTGTTCCATGAATTCAAGAAGTACGGGAAGGTGACTTCTGTCCAGATTCACGGGGCCTCTGAAGAGCGATACGGACTGGTCTTCTTCCGGCAGCAGGAGGATCAGGAGAAGGCCCTAAACGCCTCCAAAGGAAAGCTCTTTTTTGGCATGCAGATTGAAGTGACTGCTTGGATAGGGCCAGGTGAGCCCCTCAGAAACGCCTTCTTTTTTTAAAAAAAAAAAAAACAAGTTTTATTGGTTTTTAAAGACAAACAAAAACAAACAAAACATAAAAACATCCAACTTTCTTTCATAAATATACAAGCAGTGTGTCGGTTGGTTTACAAATTTTTTGTGCATCCATTTCATAGTCTCAATTACAGTTACATTGCATAATAACTCATATTATCAATCAAAAATTGAATACCCTAGTATCACTATTAATCAGTCATTTGACTATAATTTTGTTCATTCATACTTTGCGAGATAACTATAATTTACTTAGTTTATTTTATAACAATTCATATAATCGTCCCCAAATCTATCCTAAAAACATTTTATAAATATAACAAAAAAAGAAATACATCTTTATATATTCATTATTTTCTGAAATTCTAAGTATTCTATTATTGTATTTTATTATCTAACCATTGATAGAAAAGGTCCCAAATTTTATAAAATTGTTTATCCTCTTGTTCTCTAATTTCAAATGTCAATCTACTCATTTCAGCACATTCCAATATTTTCTTAATAATTTCCTCCTGTAATGGTATTTTCTCATTTTTCCAATTTTTAGCAAATACAATCCTAGCCGCTGTTAATACATTTACAATCAAATATTTTAAATCTTTATTGTATGTATCAGGTAAAATTCCCAATAAAAAAATCTCTGGTTTCAAGTCTATAGATATAGACTAGAAAGGCCTTCTTGACTACCCATGCCTTTCTCTAGCCCAAAGATGCCTGGCTGTAGCATATCAGAACATCTTGGGTGGAATGGAGAAGATTCCAGGCCATTCCAAAGCCAGCTTAGGGCCTGAACTGTCTAAAACGTTGCTTTTCAGTCAGATTGTCAGAATTTGTCCTTCATGTGGATGCCAGAACCCTGGAGGGATCGCCCCTACCTTCTGTCTGCTTCTGCTAGCTCTGTGAAGCAGAAGCAGATGCTTGGTTGGTTATGTTTTTAGTTTGACCCGAGTCTCAGGTGCTTGTTTGGGGAAGGTGAGCAGGCATGGGACCTGCCCTTCCAGAGGTGGGGGAAAAACGAGACACCGCAGAGTGTTTTACACGTTCAGGATTCCCTATGGTCCCACTTTCATTTTATTTAGCAAAGTGCAGCCTTAGCTGGTTTTATTTCTGTATTGGCCTTCTATAATTAGAAGATCAAAAACGACGCCCAAATCATTTCTGAAGTGGTTCTATCAGCTATTTTTCCAGGTTAGTTTGCTGAGTTTTATTTCTTTGCTATGAATTTTATTTCACGTTTTCATTGTCTCTTGGGGAAACGCAGGCTACTCTAACCACTTATCTCCTGGCATCCCCGAGGGCAAAAACCTTTGGAGTGGGAAGGGGGTTAACTGACTCAAGTAACAGCTAGAAGATTCTTGGAAGCAAACATGTCTCAGAAGACACTATTTTTTGTTTCTTTTGCCCTCAGAAACTGAAAGTGAGAACGAATTCCGGCCACTGGATGAAAGGATTGATGAGTTTCACCCTAAAGCGACTAGAACTCTCTTCATTGGTAACCTTGAGAAAACCACCACGTATCATGACCTTTGTAACATTTTTCAGCGTTTTGGAGGAATAGTGGTATGTACAGGCAGTTTAGCTCTCTTTCTGCATCATGTTAGAAAAAACCTAACCCGGGACTAGATTTTATTGTTTCTTTAACACAGAAATCACAACATTCCAACCCTGAAAGTGGGCCCATGTCTTAACCATCTACATGCAGTCTTTTGAAGATAGTGACTTGAAGTGCTGCCCACCCCATGCCCAGAAACGTGCCAGGTGACCCCAGGCAGCACTTCTTACCAGAAACAATGGTGACAGTGGCTTTGCCAGAAAGAATGCTCCTCTCGTGCCCTGCCTCCTGTCACCATCCTCCATGGTGAAGCAGCAGAGGGCGAGCTCAGTAGAAGCTCAGCTGGATTTGGCCAGAGAGGTTTCCGATATATGTGAAAAGGAAAAATGGCATCAGCCAAATAAGTAGCGTTGCAACAGAACCTTTGCTGTTGTTGTGATGAAGAGAATCTTTGCAGATGTTGTGATGATACGACATTGTAAAACTCTGGGAACTTTTATGGAAAAATTGGCTGAGACCAAATTTTCTAGGAAATCCGTCGCCCTTTTTCTCTAATTGATCAAAGGCAACATGTATTCTGCTGTGAGCAGCTGTTGCCTCAGACCTTCCCTCCCTTGCTGGCACGAGGCTCTTTTTGCAATGTGTTGTCTTGAAAGTCAAGGGTGTGCCTGTGTTATTTTCTGGAAGGATAAGAGCTCAAGCTATGCCCTGCTGGATCGGATCTCTGGCTAGTTCAGCTCAGCACTCTCTTCTCACAGTAGCCCATTGGCTACACAAAGGAGCTCAGCAGATGGCCTTCAGAGGCATCGCACAGTCCTCAGGGCCAAGATCCCTGTGTCTTCCATGGCTTAATCCAACCTTTGTTTGAAGCCAACCAAGCTGGTAGCCAACATGTTTCGTGGGGGTGAATTCCAGCATTGTGCAAAAAAATAAAAAATCCATTTGTCTGGCCTGAATCTTTCAGAATTAAATTTCATTAGATAACTTCTAATATTTGGGGAAGAGGGAAATGTTTTCTCTTTATGCCCTTTGTTTACACAAAGCATAATTTTGTAACACCTGAGTCATGTCTCTTCTCACTCACCTCTGTTTGCTAACCAGGTTACCTAGTTTCAAGGCAAAATATTTGGTTTTTCTCCTGTACTGGATACTGGTGGTTGTTCCATTAGATTTTGTATGCTCTCTCTGTCCATATATAAAATATGTGGAGTATACTCAGTGCCCCTTCAGTTTCTGATAAAAAGCCACCAGGTTAGTGAAGAAAAAAAAGAGGCCATTATTTTTAGTAATCACTTACTGTCTTTAGAGCTGTGAATTGCAAAGGAGCGGAAGGTTAGAACTTTGGACTTGCTCAGCAGTGGATCAAATTGAATCGGAATAGAGCTGGAAGGGACCTTGAAGGTCTTCTAGTCAACCCCCCTGCTCAAGCAGGAGCCCCTGTGCCATTTCAGACAGGTGGCAGTCCAGTCTTTTCTCAAAAAACCGCCAGCGATCTGCACACAGCCTGCACAAAACAAACTGGTCCATAGGGAGGCATTGTTGACTCCTGGAGAGGAAGGCTCAGAGGCAGCCTCTGGAGTTTGGGCCCAATCTTCTCCACTTGAGGGAAGGAGTGTGCTGGTCCTTTTCCCCCTCTGCTTTCAGTTCAAGGAAGAATAAGTAAGCCAACAATCCAACTCTGTAACGTCTTGGGTCTCGGCGGCTCCCATCTCGAAGATTGGTGAGATTATCCTAACTCCACAATTGAAAGTATTCATTGGTCACAAGAAGCCACTTGGCCCAAATCAGGACAAGGGAGCAGAACACGGAGAGGACTTAGGCCTAGGGGCTGCCCCAAAGAAGAAGGGGGTCAGCCTGCTCTTCAGAGCACCTGAAGGCAGGACAAGACGCAACGGATGGGAACTAATCAAGAAGAGAAGCAATCTAAAACTAAGGAGGAATTTCCCGACAGTGAGAACAATCAGTGGAACAAGTTGCCTCCGGAAGTTGAAGGTTTTGAAGAAGAGATTGGACAACCATTTGTCTGAAGTGGTATGGGGTTTTCTGCTTGAACTGGGGGGTTGGACTAGAAGACCTCCAAGGTCCCTTCCAACTCTGTTATTCTGTTAAAAGTGCAGACTGGACGGAATTTTTCCTTTTCCATAATGAGAGCTGGGTGGGCTGTTGAGCACAGGAGCAAAGAGCCTCCAGTTGTTGGTGCTAGGAGCCTCCTTTCGGCACTGCCTTCAGTGCTGCTTCCACCAGCGGTAGAAAGACATGAGGAGGAAGCACACCTCCTGGGCATTCAGGCATAGAAAAGAAAGGGAGTGTTCACTGATAGGGCAGCCCTGTGTGTGTGTGTGTGTGTGTGTGTGTGTGTGTGTGTTGAGGGAGCGCCCTGCCTGATCCAGCTTCCCTCACGGTGCTGCTGGACTAGAGCCTCCCTTAACGCTTTCCTTCCCCACCAGGATATCGACATTAAGAAAGTGAATGGGATTCCTCAGTATGCCTTCCTGCAGTTCTGCGATATTGCCAGTGTCTGCAAAGCCATCAAAAAGATGGATGGAGAATATCTCGGAAACAATCGCCTCAAGGTACGTGGAGGCCCTTCTAGGGCACGGCTCTGGGCGGTGCCCCGGATCGATTGACCCTGCCTCTCACTTAGAGACCTTGCTGCTCAAGCCAGACTCTTGGACTCCAGTGGTTAGATTAGAGTTCTTCTGGAGGGTGTTCGGTAGGTAATCTCTCAAAGGTGCCTTTTTTTTTTTTTCCAAGAGGCAGCTGGGCTTTCTTGTTTTTTTCTTTTGAAGACGTTTCACTTCTCATCCAAGAATATTCTTCAGCTCTTCTTCAGTTTCTTGGATGAGAAGCAAAACGTTTTCAAAAGAAAAACCAAGTTTTTCAACTTGGTTGCCTCTTGAAAAAAAAGCACTTTTGGGACAACCGTGACCTGGATGACTGAGATTCTCCCTAGACATTTGGAAGGTAATGCCTTGTCACCTTTGTTTAGTGTTCATTCTTCAGTCATGGCTCCATCAAGGCACACTGTCCAATTGTTTATAATATTAACTCTTTTATTAGTTTTGTGAGTTGCCTTATGTGCCTCTGCTATTGTTACCATTGGTGTAGATTCCGCTGCATCCAGATGGAATGAAACAGTGAGCCTCACTTTTCCCGGTTCCTTTTTCTCTCCTTTTGATGGCATTTCTGGGCCACCTTGTTGGCAGGCTTGGCCTAGAGGTTAAACACTGGCTGGATGGCAAGGGGCATTTCCCATTTTTCCCCCTTTAATTGCTTTGTTTCACGGCACCGCACAGGGGAAGCTTATCCTTAATCGACTTGCTTGGGAGTGAGCTTGCCCAAATGGCATCAAAGAGAGTACGGTCGGACTTGTTGACGCTCGCCTCGGAAGCATGATTATTTCCATAATGGTTTTGTCGAAATGAGTTTAATCGTGTGTTTCTTGTCTGACCGGCTCTTTTCCACTTGGGTGTCCAGCTGGGCTTTGGGAAGAGCATGCCTACCAACTGCGTGTGGCTGGACGGACTAGCAACAAGCCTCACGGATCAGTATTTGACGCGACATTTCTGCCGCTATGGCCCTGTAGTGAAGGTAGGTGGGCCGGTCTTCCGCTGCATGAGTTTGCCTGCTTTTCTGAACCCCAACGTGGGACCTGTTTTTTTTTTTCTCTCCTTCTCTCTCGGGCTTTCGCCTGTCCCTCAAAGCAGAGGCCCCCAACCTTTTGGGCACAAAGGACTTGTTCCATGGAGAGAGATTTTTCCGTGGATCAGAGGGGCCGTCGTTTTGTGTGCTGCCTACATCCCGTGGATGGGGCTTGGCTTGTTTGCATGGACCGGTTTCTGGCGGTCCACAGATCAGGGGTTGGGGACCCCTGCCTCAAAGTGTTCTGTCATCTAGTCTGTTTGGGCATTGAGTACCACCCTGAGTTCTGTTTTCATGTCCTTTTTGGACGCTGGTCTGTGGTTCCGTCAGCAGGTTTTTGTTAGAGGTTCCTTTCTAAGTTCTACTCAAGTTCATCTTGCCTTCCGCCCAGCGGCTCCTGTAACATTGCTATCGGGCCCAGCTCAGGCTAGAAAAGCCTCTTGAACGAGCCTGTTGGATTGAAACAGAATCAGAACATTCAGGAACATTGGTGGAATTGCCACGATGATTCCCAGTTTTGTGCTTTTTTTTGGATAAACGCTCCAAATGCAAAGTACTGTTTAAAAACTAAAGTCCATTAAGGCAACTGTGGAAGATAAGGAATAAGGAATTAAAAAGCAAAACGATGATACCCCAGAGAATGTTCAAAATTCTTGTCACCCTCGCCTCTGAAACAGTTGAAAACTCTTTTGACTTCAGCTGCTTTGATGATTCCTTCCCTTTCTTCCCTCTTATTTAGTTTTTATTTTATTTTTACAGGTGGCGTTTGATCGTTTAAAAGGCATGGCTCTGGTTCTCTACAATGAGATAGAATACGCACAGGCGGCTGTCAAAGAGACCAAGGGGAGGAAAATCAGTGGAAATAAAATTAAGGTCTGCAAAATTAGCTTCTTCAAGATCCGTTTTAAAAAAAAATATGTAAGGGAATTTCTGTGTGGCACAGAATATTTTCTCCTAGCCATCCAGCACAAAATAATCCCAGCCAGAGTGATCATTATTTACAGCAGTCCTACAGCTGAGTTCTAATCTGCTATTGCTTTGCTCAGGTTTCCTTTCCCTCCCTTCCCCTTTCCTCCCTTCCCCTTAGTTCCTTCCCCGCTTCCCTTCCTTGTCCCTTGTCCCTTCCCTTCCTTTTATGGACTGTGCTTATGGGGCAACCTTCTTAAGGAAAGATTAATCTTGGGCCTTGTTTTTTGCCTCAATTTTGGAATTGGTGGACGAAGGGCTGTGTGCTGCCTTTTCTCTGCTGCCAGATGAATGGGAACCAAGGTGGTCCTTGTAATGTCTCATCTCCAATCGGGAGCTGAACCTGCCAGTGAATCAGGGATGGTCCTGTGAGCCTCCTTGTACCTAGCAGCTTCAATAGTTTGAACCTGCCCTGCAGCTTTCTTCAAACAACAGTCGTGGGAAAGCTAGGAAGTATTGTGGGATTATTGTCTTCAGTGTTTTTGCCTTCGGCCTTTTTAGCCATGGGCCTTTGAGAGCTGCCCCTTGGTTTTCTATGAATCGGAGGGCTCCTGGGCTTCTTTAGCTTTGGCACACGGAGATCATTTTCAGAAGTTGCCCCTGGGGGACATAGAGAGCTTGATAACCAAACAAACACCTGGTGAGCAGATTCTGTCTGTTTCAGTGGGCCACAGGGGATGGCGCCCCTGTGGTTGCAATGAAGCAGTCCTGGATGGAACTGTGAGGCTTCCATTAACCGACAAGCTTCTATCTTCTCCAGAACAACAGACGTTCTATTTTACTAATGAGAACAGTTTGGGGTGGGGCCTGTTCCCCCCACCCCTGCATTTGGCTTTTCCTCATTATTTTCATAGTTGTTTTGGGGGGAGTAAACCTGTGTGGGAATATTTTCACATTTCACCATCTGGCAATTAGCCAAAATAGAAGGAGAACGGACTAGCTGAGCTATTCTTACCTTTCAGGTGGATTTTGCGAACCGCGAGAGCCAGATGTCATTCTATCAGTCTATGGAGAAAACGGGTCAGGACATTCGAGACTTCTACGAAATGCTTGCAGAAAGAAGGTAATTCTTCCTCGTCACACATTGTGGCCTTTCTCCACCATTTTGGAAAGGGAAAACAATTCTCGACTGAACAGGGACGTATTTTTCTTCTCTGCGGGAAAGTGTCTGCTTTGCAGAATTTTTAATTTGTGTCACATAGCATTCTTGTTGTTGAAGAGGAAACTAATACCTAAAATAAAATATTGGTCAGTTCAGAAGAGTTATCTATCAACTTTAAATCCAGCCTTTTCTTTCTGTTTATATATAGCAGTGATGGCAAACCTGTTTGCACGCGCATGTGCCGGCATCCACAATGCAATACAGCCCCCTCCCCTGCGCATGCGTACGCAACACCCCCGCCCCACTCCCTTACCTGCACTGTGCATGCGCGCACCTCCCAACTTATTTTCGGCCAGTTTGAGGCCATTTCCGCCCTCCTGGAGGCTCAAGGGAAGCCTCGGCAGGCTGAAAATGGGCCCGTTTCAGCAATTCCAGTATTTCCGGAAGGCCCATTTTTCAGCCTCCTGAGGCTGAAGAGGCTTCCCTCGAGCCTCCGGGGGGGCGAAAACAGCCTCAAACAGGCTGAAAATCAGCTGGGAAGCGTGCGCATGTGTATTACAGATAGGTTTGCCTGGGGCTTGCGTGCCCGCACCAACGGCTCACGCGTGCCATAGGTTTGCCATGGATATATAGCATTAATCTCCCACCCCTGCCATATTGTATTTAATTTCAGGGGAGTGGGGGAGTTGGCAGGGGAGACTGACAATTTTATTCATCAAATCAGAATAGAGATGGATAGAATAGAGACGGGACCTTGGAGGTCTTCTAGTCCAACCTCCTGCTCAAGCAGGAGACACTACACCGTTTCAGACAGGTGGTTGTACAGTCTTTCCTTAAAAACCTCCAGTGATGAAATACTTAACAACTTCTGAAGGCAACTTTGAAAGACATGGTGAAGTAGGCTCTTCTTCTCTCTCACCCCAGATAACCAGGAGGTTAAAATTGCAAGGAAATGAGTTTAGGTTGCTAGTCAGGAAGAGTGTCCTGACCGGACAAGCCTTTAGACGAATAGGCTGCCCTATTCAGCAGTAACATCTCTACCAGAGAGTGTAAAAAACAACATGGTGGGGGGGGGGTCCCTCTTTCAGGGATGCCATGATAGATCCAGCAGTGCTTAGGGGATTGGACTAGGTAGACTCTTCATACCTGGCTTCAGTTCAAGAATGGGATGAGCTCTTCTTTAAAAGCTTGCTCTTTTAAGCTGCCTTCTTTTGAATCTATGCGAACCACAGTCAATTTGCACATGACATTCTGTGAAGTTTCAACTAACCCTTTTTTTCCCCTTCCTGGCTTTGGCAGGGATGAAAGGAGAGGCTCCTATGACTATGCTGCGGATCGTACCTATTACGAGGCTGTCCGGACACCGGGGACGTATACAGAAGACCCTCGGAGGGAATATCCGGCTCGAGGCAGGGACTTTTACGCCGATTGGGAGCCTTACCAAGGAGACTATTATGACCCACGGTATTACGACGACCCCCGGGAATACCGAGACTACAGGGGAGACCCTTACGAGCAAGACATCAGGGAGTACAGCTACCGTCAGCGTGAGCGCAAGCGGTTTGACTCTGACCGAGAGCACGAAAGGAGGCCCTTGGAAAGGAGCCAAAGCCCCGCTCATTCCCGGCGGCCACAGAGCCCCAGCGCCTCACCTTCGCAGTCAGAGCGGCTGCAGAGCGACTCCGAGAGGCGGATCTACAGTCGCTCTTCTGAGCACAGTGGCAGCTGCAGCTCCCTTTCTCCGCCCCGCTATGACAAACTGGACAAAGGACGCCTCGAGCGATACGCCAAAAACGAAAAACCCGAAAAAGAGCGTGCTTTTGAACAAGAGCGGCCGGAGAAAGACAAGCGCCTGGTGAGGAAAGAGAAGACGGAGAAGCTTGAAAAAGAGAAGACGGAGAAGCAGAAGCGCAAGGCCAAAGTGCATTCTCCCAGCTCTCCGTCTTCGGAAACCGACCCGGAAAACGAAAGGGAGCCCAGCCCTGAGAAACCGAAAGGCAGCAGCAAGCAGAGCCGGGAAAGAGCCGAGAGGGAGGGGGCTGCTAAGAACCGCCTGGATCTCATGCCGTGCGTGGTACTGACCCGAGTGAGAGAAAAGGAAGGGAAGGTCCTCGACCAGCTTCAGCTGGACAAAGTAAGAGGGAAGCTGGAGAGCGACCCCATCAAGGCCCTCTTGCCTGATCAGAAAATGCAGATTTCCCAGGTGGATCAGACCAAGTCGGACCCGCTGAAGCTCGACTCCATCAGAACCAAAGTGCCCAAAGAGAAGGTCCTGGCCAGCCATATTGAGGTGGTGGAGAAAGATGGGAAGCTGAAGCCTAAGAAGCACCTGAAGGCAGATCCATCCAGTGAGGTGGCCTATCCGGTGGACCTAGAAAAGCTGGAGGCTCGCAAAAGACGTTTTGCTGAGGCAAACCTAAAATCTGACAAGCAAAAAATGGAAATCAAAAGAAGCATTCAGGAGGAGGAGGAAGGCCGGGTCTTTTTGAAGAAGCAGATTGATGTGGTGGAAACTGAAAGGAAGCCCCTGAGAAAAGAGGCCATTAAAAGGGAAACTAGGAAAATCAAGCTGGAAAGACTTATTAGCATGGCCAGTCCCAAAGACACTACAGAGCCTGCCAGCCTTTCAGTAGGCCTTGCTTCCCGGCCTGTTCTAGAGCTCCAGGTTAGGCTGGGGGAGGCAGCTGAGGCCCTTGAGATCTCCTCCAAAAAGATAAATTCCATAAAACTGCACCACAAACATGCACAGCTTTTAGATGACCAGGGAGCGGAGAGGGATGAGATTTGGAGAAACTACTGCAGTCTTCCCGAAGAAGTGTGTGACCGTAAAGGGGCCCAGGAAAAGCCTCATTCCTCAGACGTCGAAGAGAAAATTCCCATTGACATTGATCACACCCAGAGCTACCGAAAACAAATGGAGCTAAGCCGGCGGCTAAAGCAGCAAATGGAAATGGAGTCTGCCAAACACGAGAAGTTTGGCAGTCCCAAAAGGGACCTGGATGACTTTGAGCGGCGCAGTCTGGTGCATGAAGTGGGGAAGCCCCCACAAGATGTGACGGACGACTCCCCTCCAAGTAAGCGGAAGAAATCCTGCGAGGCCTTTGAGTTTGAGATCAGCACCAAGAGGGAGAGAAATTACCGAAGCTCCCGCCAGGTGAGTGAAGACTCTGAGAGAACTGCCATTTCTCCTGGCCTGAGACCTTTCCCGTTCCACGAGGAGGAGGAAGTGTTGGATTCCCCAAGGCTGATTCCTTTCAAAGACGCTAAAGAATCCCCTAGAATGGAAGAAAAGGGGCCTCCGTATTCAAATGTGCCCATGACGGAAGATGCCTTGAAATTTAACCCTTATGACTCTAGCAGGAGGGAGCAGATGGTCGAGATTGCTAAACTGAAGCTCTCCGCCTTGACTTCAGAGGAGGAATCAACCCGATGGGACTCTCACGTGAAGCAAGAACCCGGGCGGGTGGACATTAGCTTCCCAAGTAGCATCGTCAAACGGGACAGTATCCGAAAGCGATCCATCCGGGATCTGGAACCGGGGGAGGTGCCCTCCGACTCAGAGGAAGAGGGCGACTCGAAGCCCCACTCTCCTAGGCCGTCGTCTTTCCTGGAGGGCTCCAGGTTGTCTTTTTTATTACGAGACAGGGAAGAGAAACTACGTGACCGAGAGGAGCGGTTGCCGACTTCCTTAGAGAGGAATAAATTTTACTCTTTCGCTTTGGACAAGACAATCACACCAGATACAAAAGCCTTGCTCGAGAGAGCCAAGTCCCTCTCTTCGTCAAGAGAGGAAAATTGGTCTTTCCTCGACTGGGATTCAAGATTTGCTAGTTTTAGAAACAATAAGGATAAAGAGAAAGTGGACTCTGCGCCGAGGCCGATCCCTTCATGGTATATGAAAAAGAAAAAAATCAGACCAGACTCAGAAGGGAAGTTGGATGATAAGAAGGAGGATCATAAAGAAGAAGAACAGGAAAGGCAGGAGCTCTTTGCTTCCCGTTTTTTGCACAGCTCAATTTTTGAACAGGATTCTAAGCGCCTGCAGCACTTAGAAAAGAGAGACGAAGAGCTTGACTTCCTTTCGGGCAGATTGTATAGCAGACAAGCATCTCTGGATGGGACCAACAGCATCTCAGACTTCATGCCGGAACCCGTGGTTCTCTTCCACAGCAGGTTCATGGAGCTCACCCGAATGCAGCAGAAGGAAAAGGAAAAAGACCAGAAGCCCAAAGAAGCCGAAAAACAGGAAGACAAGGAAAACAGGCCCAAGACTCCTGAAGCCGGGTCTGAGCATCACGAGCCAGAGCATAAATCGCCCATTTGTGTGGGACCCTTGCCAGTTTCCCACATTCCCCCCGAACCCCTGCCTCTTTGTCCAGAGAAAGCCGGGAGTGAGAAGCCTCTCGTGGAGGGGCCTCTTCCTTTGAGGGCGGAAAAGTCCCTAGAGCCTGGGCCTGCGGTGCTCCCTGAAGGGTTCAAGGCCCTTCCGGAGGAGCTTCTGCCTGTTAAAATTGACTCTCTTGAGTACCTCGAAGTCCCTCCCTTGGCGGATCACAGCAAAGACAGTGCCCTTTCCGTGGCAGCTCCCGAGGAAGACTCCAGAGCCCTCGAAAACCATTCCTGTTTGGACACTAAACCGCCCACCCCCGGCTCTTCCTTCTCCCAAGCGCCTCTCGGGACAGACCCAGAAGCTGAACTGGGCTCGCTGCCGCACAAATTGACAGCTAAATCTGAGGTGCTGCCTGAACCTAAAGAAGACCTTTCCCCCCCAGCCATTATCGTGGAGTCTGGAGCAGGCCAGAAAGCGGAAGCCCTGGCTGAGGTCCTGCCTACCGTTTCTGATACAGAGATGGAAGCCGAGCCCCCCGTGGTAGCGAAAGACAAAAAGTTGTATAAAAACAGACGTTCGAAAACCCCTGTTCAGTCTATAGTGGCCAGTGTGGCAGAGAAACCGGCCACAAGGAAGAGTGAAAGAATCGATCGAGAGAAGCTGAAACGTTCCGCCTCCCCCCGGGGGGAAACTGTGAAGCTGCTGGAACTGAAGGTGGAAACGGAGAAGGGCTCAAGGAACGCCACTAAGTCTCCAAGTGCTGCGGTGGTGGCAGAACCAGAAAACCCGGAGCCCAGTTTGCCAGTGGGCCGAACCAGGCGCAGAAATGTGAGGTCTGTCTATGCAACCATGGGAGATCACGACCTGCCATCGTCGATTAAAGAGGCCGTGGAAGTCACCAGGCCAACCAGGAAAAGGATTGAACGAGAACCCCCAGACCCGACAACTATTCCCACTCCCCCCAGAAGAGGCCGACCTCCCAAGGCAAGGCGCAAACCCGAGGAAGAAGTGTCTCCTGTCAAGGTTGAACCAGCGCAGTCACAGGAGGCAGAAGAAGTCGAAGGGAAAGAGACAGTAGACATCCCAAAGCCGGTGGAGGGGTGGCGCTCACCCAGATCGCAGAAACTGCTCCACAGCCAGACACTGGTGGCTAAAAAGGGGAAGAACGAGCCTAAGGTAGAGGCGTCCCCGGAGCCCGAGGAGTCCCTTGATCCGCCCGGCCAAGGGCCGCACATCAGCGAGAACTGTGGCAAGCTCAAGGCAGAGAAGGAGACGATCCCACAAGAGCCAAAGCGAGAGCGGAAGGAAGTGGAGATGTCTAAAAATACCTCCGAAGGCTGCCCTGTTGAAATTGTTGAAAGGAAATTTATTCCAGATAAAGCTACCAAGGCCAAAAGGGGACGGTCCAGGAGCATCAAGGCTGTCGATAAAGCATCTCTGATTAAAAGCCTAAAAAACATCGAGATCCGTCTTAACGTGGATGAAGTGAAAGGGGCGCTACGGCCCAGCGAGGAGGAAGGGGAGCTCTTGCCCCCCTTCCCAGCCAAAAGCAAAAGCCCCCTAAAAGAAGACAAACTCTCTCCACAGCTCCCAAAGAACGAGGCCGAAGACCCTCTCCAGGACACCAGGAAAGAAGCCGCCGGCGAATCGGCCCAGCCTCCCGAGGCTGACCAGCTGGCCAAGCAGATTGAACTTGAGCAGGCCGTGCAGAACATCGCCAAGCTGACGGAAGGCCCGGCGATTGCGGCCTACAAGGAACAACAGGCGGCTGAGGTGTCCGAAGTTCGCCAGGAGGAAGAAGGTGATAAGCCCGCCCACCAGGCCAGCGAAACGGAGCTGGCGGCTGCCATAGGGTCCATCATGAATGACATCGGTGCCGAGGGAGAAGGCTTTGCCGCTCCACCGACATACCCTCCTGAGCCCGAGGCAGACCTGCCCAGCGAACCCTTGGTGTTGCCTTCTGCTCGAGAGGACATGGAGCCCGAGACAGACCAGGCAGTCAGCAATATCTTAGAAGCAGAAGCTGCCTCAGGAGAAACACCAGGCCCTGGCTCAGCTGCAGGGACGGAAAGCAAAGAAGCAGAAGTCAGCCTAAGTGAATCCTCCAATTCTGCTCAGGAGGCAGAAACCTCCCAGGAGGCGGAAGGCTCTCGGAAGGAGCGCGGACGCCAGAAGTCCACACGGCTCAGGCGCAAGCGGAGCACCAGCAAGAAAGAACTGGCGGAATTTAGGACGCTTGAGCCTGAAAGAGCCCAGAGCAAATCCCCCAGTGTCCCAGAAGCAACGGGGACCCCCGAAGGGGCCATGTCAGATGACAGCCAGGGAAAAGTCTTCCCACCGGCAGCCCCCTCCCGCCTGGTAATTCCCCAGGCAAGCATGGCTGGATCCCCAGAGGCAGCTTCGCAGGACCCCCTTACTGAGAGGGGGCCCAGTCCCTCAGATGGGTTGCTCCCCTCGGTTCCCATGGACGAGGGAAGTCAGGGCAGATTCCGACTGAAGCCGGCAGCCGAAAGCCTTCCCGTTCCCCCTCCGGATGGCCCCCCAAGCGCACCTTTGCCCACAGTTCCCGCTGCGTCAGCAGTGAAGCTTCCCCCCGTGGTCCAGGCTGGCGTGGTCCCTCTGCATCCCAGCACCACCAAGGTGACCGAGTGGATTGTGAAGCACGAAGAGGCTCGGTCCCGCTCCACCCCACCGCCAGCTCTTCCCCCTGACACGAAAGCATCGGACATAGACCCCAATTCCAGCACTTTGCGCAAGATCCTGATGGAGCCCAAGTACGTGCCTGCCACCGGTGTGGGCGCCTCCACGCATGTCACCACAGCTATAGTTGAACCCGTGAGCGCCCCTCGTGTGGAGGAAACGCCCCCTCGCCCTCCGGCAGACATTTCCAGGCCGGGTCTCGGAGAGAAGTCCCCCGTTCCTACTGCAAACAACGTGGAACTGCCAATTGCAGAGGCCCCCATTTTGGCCGAGAAAGAGAAGACGGTTGCTGTCCTGACCCCCAAGGCGACTTCCGTGATCAGCAGGATGCCCCACAACATTGACCTTGAGGAGACTCCCAGGATCACCCTGGTGAAACAGGCCTCCCAGCCCCAGACGTGCCTGGTCACCGCCGTTTCCCCCAAATACAAGCAGAGGCCCAGTCCCAACGACAACAGCAGGTTCCACCCGGGCTCCATGGCTGTGATTGAGGACCGGCCGGTGGAAACGGGCTCCAGCCCAGGCCTTCGCGTCAACACTTCCGAAGGTGTGGTGCTCCTGAGCTACTCGGGACAGAAGACGGAAGGCTCCCAGAGGATCATTGCAAAAATTAGCCAGATTCCCCCAGCCAGTGCAGTGGACATTGAATTTCAGCAGTCTGTGTCCAAGTCCCAGATTAAGCAGGAGTCCCTCGTTCCCTCTCAGTCGATGCCAAAGGGCTCTCCGGCACCTGTGGGGTACGGGAGCTCCTCTACCCCGGCCTTGGTCCTGGGGGGCCAGCAGTACAACCCTTCCCCTGTGCTTCCCTCCGTCAAGCCAGAGCGCGGCAGCAGCAGCAGCTCGGAAAAGTCTGATTCTGTCCAGGCAGCTGCTGCTCAGTCCTGCCCAGTGAAAGTGCTTTCCTCTCAGTCGGCCAACACTCCCTCCATCCTGGTGCATAACCAGATGGTCCTCTCTCAAACCATCGCCTCTTCCACCAAGAAGCTTCCGGATCCTACGTCTCTGAAAGGGGAGAGCAAACCCCTTCAGCCCTCCAACCTGAGCCCCGGGGTGGGTCCTCACCATCCTTCCTTGTCTGGCAAGTTGTACCCTGAAGCCAACCATGTGAGCAGCGGGCCGGGAGGTCCTGCCGACAGAGCCGTGTCTCACTTGGGGGTGGCCAAGCAGGAGCCGCTCTCCCCCCGCACCAGCGGCCACTCACCATCTCCCTTCCCGAGAGCTTGTCACCCCGGGGGCCCTGCTTCCCCAGCGTTGTCAGGGAACAACTCCATGCTGGGCCTTCAAGGCTCCCCTTGTCCAGGGATCCCCATGCCCCAGTACATCTCCAGCATGCACCCAGAGCAGTCCGTCATCATGCCCCCACACAGCGTGACCCAGACGGTGTCCCTGGGGCACCTCTCCCAGGGCGAAGTGCGCATGAACACCCCTCCGCTGCCTGGCCTTTCCTACAGCCTCCGCCCCGAGGCCCTGCACTCGCCCAGGGCCCCTCTGCAGCCGCAGCGCTCCAGCACTCCCCAGCCGGCCCCCATCAGGGAGATGGTCATGCCGCCTCTGTCTTCCCAGCACGCCTCCGAGGAAGAGATGCACTACCACCACCCGGCGTGCCGGGGCTCGGCCCCCGTGCAGTCTGACGTGCTGGTCATGCAGCCGGACTACCGTGTGCATCCAGCGGGCATCCGGCTCGACCAGTACAACGTTCCTCGCGATGTGAGAGTCATGATGCACCCGCACATGGCCGGAGTGGGCAGCGAGCATCACCCAGAGCCTCGGCAATCCAGGACGCCGGAAGGAAGGTCTGTGAAAACGCCTCCGTCCACCAAGGCAGGCAAAGAGACGCCCAAGGCCTCCGAAGTCAAGATGGCCCACTCACCCCACAGCGAATCCCGCCTCCTCAGTGGCCAGCTCCCGGGACTGACCTTGAGCCAGCCGGTGGTCGTGCCTCACGGGGTGCAGATGATGCACCCCAGCGGGACCACCTTCCACGATTATCGGCCGGTGTACGGGGACATGCGAAGCTACCACCCAGCAGCTCAGCTTGGCCACCCTCCGTTTTCTGGGGGATCACCGATCGGGCTTCCTTCCCGGAGCATGACCCCCTCCCAGGTAAGCCCAGGGGCGGAGTTTCCTGCTTCAGTCCAAGGCCCTCGTGGGTAGGAAGGGTTGCCCTCGGTCAACGGCCAAAGCAAGACCCTGCTGTCCCAGGATAGTCACTGCTGCAGCTCACGGGGCTGCAGCTCAAGAATTCAAGCGTAAGGCAAGCACACACACACACACCCCCAAGAGCAGCTAGAGTGAACAGCCCAACAGCCAGAGAAGGCGAGCGGGTTGGCTTCCTGTTCAGTCCTTGTGCACAAGTTGCTCCAAGAAGGACCAGGCGTCCCCTGCCCCTTGCCTAGGGCATCCCTAAGAGGCCATCCCCAGCTTAGCCTGGGCCGAAGGGAGGAGTGGGCAGGGAGCTGCCTTGGGGACTTGGCGGGTGGACCTTGGGCTTCTGGTTAAGGGGAGTAAGGTCGTCTTGAATCTGGTCCCGCCTAAGAGCTGGAAGGGCCAGCCTGTGCGTGGGGGGGCTTCTGTCTAACGCAACTCCTTTTGCTCCTATCTCTCAGGGTCTGCCTGAAGGGGAACATTCGCACCCCAACCAGCCAGCTCACAGCAAAACTCCTCAGATCTCCCAAGAGCCTAAAGGAGCCCAGGCCACAGGGCCAGACCCTTCCCTCCATCCAGCGGTCAATAGGCATGTCCAACAGATGGAGCCCCACTTGCTCCCGAGCCAGACCTCCTCCTACCCTTCTCCCGTCGCCACATCCGTGAAGCAGGAGCTCCCCTCTTCCCATCAGGCTCAACTTCCGAAGCTGGCCCTTTTTCCAACCACGGCTGGGCCCGGGGCAACTCCGGGACTGACCTTAGCCCGGTCCGAATCGCAGTCGGCCTTGAAGCAGGACTCTGCTGGTCACCCAGTTGCCCAAAGACCAGTGGACATGGTCCAGCTGCTGACGGTGAGCCTTGCCATCCATCTCTGGAAGGGGAGAGGGACTCCATCCCAAAGAGTTTTGTGGGGAGAATCAGGGGCCGGGGGGGGGGGGATGAGAGTGGCCTTTTTCAGCTCAACCACTGGGGATTAACCTTCCTGTGCTCTTCCTTTGGGTTGGCAGAAGTACCCCATTGTGTGGCAGGGGCTGCTGGCCTTGAAGAACGACACCGCAGCTGTTCAGCTGCACTTTGTTTCCGGGAACAACGTCCTGGCACACCGCTCCTTGCCAGCCCCGGAGGGCGGCCCTCCCTTGAGGATCGCCCAGCGGATGAGGCTAGAAGCCCCGCAGCTGGAAGGGGTGACCCGCCGGATGATGGTAAGAATCGAGCCCCGGGGCTGAAGCCTGCCTTCATGCTCTCTCTGTTTGGCCAAGTCTTCAGGCACCTTTCTAGGCCAGTAGTTAACGCTGGGCGGGTTTCGGTGGAAGGAATATGTGCCCAGCCCTGTACTTTCCGAAAGGAGGGCGCGAAAACCGCCCCCCGTAAGAAGCTTGTCGCTCTACTATGACCACATCCACCTGGGTGGATATCAGGAGAGTCCAGAGCCTCCATCTGGAGACGTGGGACTCTTGAACGAAAGCTGGAAACACTGGAGGAAGTTCAGCTTTCAGGCTCTTAGCCTCGGCCTTGGTTTCCCCTGGGTTTGCAAGGTCAGTCAGGGTGGCAGGGTATGTGTCCCTGGCTCAAAAAGGGACAGCGATAGGAAAACGAAACGCCTCTTTCCCTGACCGTCCTGAGGTTGCTCGTTTTGGGGTCAGAATGGTTCTCGGATTCTGGTCGTCTTGAGGGGGTTTCCGGGGTTGCCCGAGGGATGTGCTCCTCAGTGGCCCTGGGCCTGCGTGGTGTCTTTCAGGTGGAAAGTGACTACTGCCTGCTGCTGGCTCTGCCTTGTGGCCGAGACCAAGAGGACGTGGTGAACCAGACCGAGTCGCTCAAGGCAGCCTTTATTAGCTACCTTCAGGCCAAGCAAGCCGCCGGCATCATCAATGTTCCCAACCCCGGCTCCAACCAGGTAGGGAGAGGAGGAAAAGTGGGTGGGTGGGAAGACGACACCCTTCGGCTCCTGCATCAATGGGAAAAGATGTGTGGCCCTGGCCTGCTAGGGGCATCCCGGGAAAGGGATGGGCGAAGCAGAAGACGGTTCCTTGAAACATGGCCGTCTAGGCAGGCCGAACGGAGCCAGACGTGGTTCGTCCAGGATGGCAGGTCTTTTGGGGAGCTCCAGTTCTCGGCCTTTTCTCTGAGCCAGCCACCATTCCCAATAAGGCGCCTTCTCAAAAGACGGGGATTCCCAGAACTCAGCTGGGCGAGCAGGTGCCCACCAGGAGGCAGTGGAGCTGAACTGCCCGCTGGGAAAGAGTCACTCCATGCCGTGGGATAACTTGGCCAGGACGGTGGCCCACGCCGGCCCTCGGTGTCCTGCTAGAGCACAGTCAACGGTGCCTCTTGTGCTTGCTTCCTCCCTCCCGGGTTGCTCTTTCCAGGGGCTACGTCCAGGCTTCGGGGAGTTTGACGGGTTTCGTCTCTGGTTCTCTCTCTTCCAGCCTGCTTACGTTCTCCAGATCTTCCCGCCATGTGACTTCTCCGAGAGCCACCTCTCCCGCCTGGCCCCGGACCTCCTGGCCAGTATCTCCAACATCTCTCCCCACCTGATGATTGTCATTGCGGCGGTTTGAATGACTCAGCGGGAAACAGACAGTTGCCCTCCCTTGGCCCTGCGGCAGGAGGAGAGAGAGAAAGTGAACAAAGGAAGAAGGGACCGGATCCTGCCATCCTGCCGGGCCTCCGTCGAACCCTCGTGGCAGGCAGGCAGGCGGAAGTCGGGGTTGGTTCCCACGGCCTGGAATGTTTACAGATGGGCTTCGATGAAGATGGACCTTGGAGGCACCCCGGGGGCAGGCTGAGCCCAGGTGGTGGTCTCCTCCTGGGCCTGCTTTTTTTGACCGCTAACTACGAGGAAAAAAAAAAAAATGAGGAAGAGGAGGAACCGGAACTGCCTTTGCACTAAATTTGCGACTTTGGACCTTTGCACAGTTGAAGAGTTGTTGTGGTATGCTAGATGGATGTCTCAATACACACACAGCAGCTGGCGGCGTGGACTCTGGACTGCAGGACCTTCCGCTCCAGTCTGTGGGTCAAGGAGCATTTCACGCTCTCCGGGAAACCCCCCCACCCCTTACTTCCTGCTGCCTTCCCCCGTCCCTCATCCCTGCGGTTTCCCTCCTTCCTCCTGGATGTACAGTTTACACTGAAAGCAAAACCAAGCCTAAAAAGGAGAGCTGTTTTCCCTTCTTGGTGGTATTATGCAGGACTCCGTGGGTGTGTGTATATATAAATATATATAGAGAGAGATATATATAATATTTTATAAAATATAATTATAAAATATATAATTATATTCTATAAAATATTTTAAAAAAAAACTCTAAAGAAATCTGATCCCCACAACATACTTTTTTTTTAATCTGTGCCAAAAAAAGATGTGTTTTCAAAGAAAATCTTATTTTCATACTCCGACTTTGTATTTGTCACTCATTTGTAAGTGCGCTTCATTTAGTCCTGGGCCTCCCCCCCACCCACCCGGCCTCCGCTCCGCCCATGGAAGGTTTCACCCACTGTACAGACTTTTTAATCTGCCTTCTCTCTGGTCCTTCTACTCCTAAGACTTAATTTATGGAACTGTTTTCTCAGCGCAGTTTTGTTTTGTGTGTCCATTGGAATACAGACTTTTATTAAAAAAGACAAAACACCCTGGTGTTAACGGTTCTCTGCAGGAAATTGGGGTGTCTAAGGCTGCTTTCGGTAAGGCGCCGTTCACCTCTTCCTCCCTATGAAGAAGCAGCCGTGACTTCGCCCTCCCGAGGCCGCCGGGAGCCTTTTCGGGCTGGTTTTCAGGATCTGGTTGACGGAACAAAAGCCTCCTGCGTTCTTCTGGGAGACTCGACCGAAGAAGCAAAGCTAGGAAAAGCCTTGGCTGGAGAAACGGAACCCGGCCAAAGCAAGTTTTCCTTTTAAACATAGAAAATAACAGCCTTTTTTTATTTCTTCTTCTTCTCAGTATTAACACAGATGTAGTCTCTCCAATACAGAAATAATATTTTTTTTTTTTTACATCAGTTTCCATGTAGCATTCGTGGCCTTTAAATAGCGGTTTGGGAGCGATGCCGGAATGTTCAGGCGATGGGAGGAGCATTCTCTCTCGGGGTACGAGGAGCACTTCCACCACCCACCACCCCCAAGCTGCCTCCTTTGGGCATCAGTCTTGTTGGCGGGGCAGCACCTGCCATCACTCTCCAGCCGGTGGGGCCTCTGGCAAGGCTGGCGACGCTTCGCTGCCATCCCGTGCCCGGAAGAGTAGCTCTCCCGACGGGATAACCTGCTCGCCGTGCCAAGCGGTGGTAGCATTGTACTGTTGGTAAAAGTCTGTGTCCGCCTGAAACATGACCAGGGCTTGGGCTGTGTGAATGCGCACGTGCTGAGCCAGGCTGTTGGCATCCAGGAACTTCTCTCCGCAGGAATCGCAGGCGTAGAGGATTTGGGTGTTGGGGTCTAGAACGGTAGGCACATGGCAGGATTTAGTTTCGGAGCCCCTCATCCGCCCCTCACTTCCCCTTCCTCCATCAAGAAGGTCCACCCAGGAAGCCAGCATCCTCTCCTCCCCCCCTGGGACTAAAAGCCTTCTCTGTTTCAGAAGCGGATCCCTGGACTTTTTGCCTGGTAGGGTGCTGCCCCCCACCCCTGTGGCAGTTTTAATTTGCTTGGGAGAGGCTGCCTGGCCCCCAAAAGGGAGAGCGGCCAACGCACCTGCTTCTTGGACCTGTTTCACAGCCTTGGTGATCTCGGCCTTGAGCGCTTCCGTCTCGTCCGCTGTGACAGGAGCTGCGACGGGAACAACTAAAGGAGAGGATGTCCCAGTCAGCATTGCTCCCAGGTAAGAAGGCAGGGCTGGCTTCTCTCTCTCTCTCTCTCTCTCACTCACACACACACACACAGCCGCTCAACCCCTGGTCTGGGAAGTGGTGGGGCGAGGCAGGATACAAATCACACCACCATCCCGCCTCCCCCTTCTACAAGCCGAGAATCAATTTGGGCGTGGATGTTTCCTTGGGCAGGGATGTGGCGCAAAGGCCAAGGCCAGCCAGATGAGTGCAAAAAAAGGGAGGGGCTGCCTTTACACACCGGTGAGCTGGGTGACTGCCGTGGCGGCTAGAGCTTCCGTGGCCAGCGTCACCATCTCCTCCGAGGCCACGGTGACGATGTTGAGATCGTCGCCTTCGCTGGGCTCCAGGAGCTTCATCCCCGCTTTGCCTTGGTGGACGGTCTTGACGTGGGAGCGGAGATTATCCACCCGGTTGAAGCCGCGGCCGCACTTGTCGCACAGGAATGGCTTTTCCCCTGCGTGGAAGGGGGCAGGGACGGAGAGGGGGCTGCGTCATGAGGGAGGGGCTGAGAGGGGGCCAGGTGCGCACCTGACGCTGCCGGGCGGCTGGCTGGCTCCTCCCCCACTCACCTGTGTGGATGATGAAGTGCTTGGACAGGTCGCCCACGTTGACGAAAGCTTTGCTGCAGACGCTGCACTTGTGAGGGCGGATGTTGTCGTGGTGGCGGATGTGATTGGCCAGTTGGCTGGACTGGACAAATCTGCAAGGGAAGGTCACCGGATCTTCAAGTCAAGATCCCCTGGAAGTAAGAGCTGACAGGGCAGATCCAAGAGGGATGGGGGGGGGGGAGAAGCCAAGCTTGCAAGAGAGCCCCCTCACCTTTTGCCGCAACGTTCGCAAACGTAGGGTTTCTCCCCAGTGTGTTGGCGCACGTGGGCTATTAGAGAGCTGGCCTGGGTGAAGGCTTTCCCACAAATGATGCACTGGCAGGGCTTCTCGCCTGCGTGGGGGAGAGAGAGAGAGAGAAGAGAGAGTGCAACCCCTGTTCTTGGGCCACGGGTGCCCTCTCACCCCCGCGAGTCGTGGGTCAGCCTGGCAGAACAAGGACCCAGCGCTCACCACGCGGAAGCGCGCTTTGTCACTACACAGATGTGTGCCAGTTTTGGAGGCTAAAAGTGGTGGATTTCTGCATTTTCGGAAAAGTTCACAACCGTAAGATAATTTGGGATGCAGGCAGAGGGCTTTTGCTGGTTGAATTTTTCAGTATTAACAGCATCACAAAGCAACAAAGATCAAAATGACACACACACACACACACACACACACACACATATATATTAAAAAATCAGTCAAACCCCAAAATCAAACCTATTTCCTGTTTTACTGAATGTCTGAGAGACGAGCCAGATCCAGAGAACAAAGCTCTTTTCTGTTTTCAATGTTGTACCACAAAAATGTAAAGCATTCATTTAACAACCTGGCTACAGATACACACACACACACATACCCTTTGTGGATCCTGAAGAAATCCCTTGACTTAAGTACTAGTCTTGGCTGCAGACGGGCCATCCATGCACCAGGGCTCTCCTGCCTTTTCCTGGCCCGCCTCCCTCCAGAGACAAGTGGGGTCCCATTGGGGAGCTCCTCCTGCCGAGACTGAAGTCCTGAAGGAACAGCTCAAAGGTGCCGGTTTCTGGGCTGGTGGGTGGGTGGGAACAGGGGGGCACATGCCCTGAAGCCCCAGCCTCTCTGTGGCAGAGAGGGCCCTTCCGCAGCCTCAGCTGTCGCTGCAACTGGAGTCCGCCCATACTGCCAGGCCCCAGACTCACCTGTGTGGATACGGACGTGCCGCTGGAGAGCCCCCGGGTCGGCAAACTGGCGCTGGCAGTGCACGCAGATGTACGGTTTCTCTCCACTGTGGATGCGGAGATGCCGCTTCAAGTTACCTTCGGAGGAGGAAAGGCAAAGCCGCTCGAGGTTGACTACGGTGGGGAACCCACTGCTGCCACCGCCCCCATTTGGGCTCAGGCCTCCCGGGCAGCTGGCCCTTGTCTGAGCACCCTCGTACCTGAGGTCGTGAACTGCTTTCCGCACTCGCGGCACTTCAGCGGTCCATCCGCAATGTGGATCTTCAAGTGGGCTTTGAGGTTCCCCACCTAACCGGCAGTTGTGAGAAGCTGGTGGTGAGAGGTAGGCGGCCGTATCACCTTGCCCCCACTCCAAAGCAGCTGCCCCAGACCAGGGAAGGTGGTGTCCCTTGCCTTCTCCTCACCTGGTTGAACATCTTCTCGCAGTGAGGGCACTGGTGCTCCTTGTCGGTGTCGTGCGTCTCGAGATGCCGCATTTTGGAGGTGGGGTCGGAGAAGGAGCGTCCGCAGTAGTCGCACTGGTAGGGCTTCTCCCCGCTGTGCACCAGCTGGTGGCGCTTCAGGTTGCCCGAGGTGGTGAAGAGCTTCCCACAGTCCTCGCAGCGGTACCTGGCCTCCCCTGTGTGGCGCTTCTTGTGCAGGTTCAGCAGGCTGAGAAGGCGGTAACTCTTGCCGCACTCCTCGCAGCTGTAGGGCTTGAGGGGGCTGCAGGGCGGAAGAGGCGCTGCCATCGGACAGCCTTTGCAAGCACGACCACCCCGAGATCCTACGGACGGCCATCCCCGAGACAGTGCCAGAGTTGGAGCCTCCTGCCCCTGGTCTCCCTCTTTGGGATGCCCTCCCCTCGCCCTCCTTCCCTGTCCGCCCTCCCACCTGTGGGTCTTCTCGTGCGCTTTGCAGGCCGCGGGGTCCGAAAAGGCCTTGCTGCATTCCCGGCAGGAGAAGGGCTTCTCTCCCGTGTGGATGCGGATGTGGCGCTTGAAGTTGCCCGTGTGGGTGAACGCCTTTCCACAGTCCTTTGGAGGAAGCAAAGGCACCGTTGGCCACCCTCGCCTCCAGCACGCTGCTGCCCAGCCCACAGTGGCCTGCCCGCGAGCGCTCACCCAGTAGCCCTGGCTTGAGCCCTTCCCTTCCCTGCCTGCCCAGCTGCCCCTCTACCAACCCAGCCAAGCTCAGGGTCCCCACGCCTGTTTCCACCCTTGGCCGAGCGGTTGTTGCCTCTACTGCAGGGAGAGAGAGGAGAAGACCTGGCCAGGTGCCTCCAACCTGCTGGGCTCACTCCCTTCTTGCTGGGCCGGCGGCTGTTGGCAGCAAAGGTGCTGCTGCCGTCTGCTCTCGCCAACTTTCGCCCCGCAGCTCCCACCCGAGGGGCTTTGCTCCCACCCACCACAGCAAGGATTGCGCGTGCCTGATGCTTTGGGAACGGCTCTCCTGGGGCAGTTCACAGGCCTGCAGCTCACCTCACACTTGTGGGTCACGGAGCCGTACGTTTTGGATTCTGTCCTGTCACTGTATGTCCCCGAACGCAGCAGCCTGGCCTCTCCCGCGTTCTCCTGCCCAGAGTCGGTGCCTCCAGACTCAAAGTCCTCGGGGACGCTGCCGTTGGTCAGCAGGGTCGGTTCGGGCTCCTCGGCCGTCTTGCCATTGCCCTCCGCCTCGGAAGGCGGGTCTTCCTCCTCTTCGCGTCCTTCCAGCTCCACCTCCATCTCCACGGGGACTTTCAGCATTGGAAGGTCTGCAGGAGCAAGGAGGCAAGACGGGGCTCAAAGAGAAAAAGTGGCAGCGGGTTTTTCCCCCCGAGGCTGCCCTAAGGGCCACTCGGGAGCCTGACAGCCTCTTCTCTGCTAAGAAGGTCTCAAAGACCAGCCCCAGAAAGGAAAAAGAAGCAGCCAGAATGTGACGGATTCACCACAACTCCCTCAGAACGTAAGTCAACCGCGGGGCTGCCTGCCAAGGTTGTCAGCAGCTGTGCTTTTGGATGCTTGGCACAAGATTTGCGTTTTGCACACCGCCCTTGGGCGCCTTAAGCGTGATGGATTTCTCTCTCTCTCTCTCAGTAACCTTCCATCCCTGCCTTGGTGCTCACCAGCCTCCCTGGCCTGAGCGGGGAAAGTGGAGACGGGTCTGCTCTCTTCGTGGGGGGAGAGGCCGAACTGCAGCTCCTCCGGCGGTCCCTCAGTCCCGGCGGGGAACGCTGTGCCTGCATCTGGAAAGAAGCACCAAGTTGGCAACATTTTGCGAGGCGCCAGCAGGCCAGAGGACTCAGGGAGCAGGAAGGGGGCCAGAAGAGGAGGTTGCTTTCGGGGGCAGAGCGGGAAACCCAAGCGTTGGAGAGGTTTAGCTCGCAGGGAAACGGGAAATAAAGGTGTTTAAAAGTTATGGCCAAAGGAGAGGGGCTTCCCCTTATAGCAACAGAACTGCCCACTCAAGCTGGGCGATGGGGAACTCGGTCGGGGCAGAGTTACTACTGTGGAACTCTCCCTGACATAATTTTCCACTTGCCACGGGTAAAGAAGAAGCAAGACATAATTTGAGATTTTCAAGTTCTCTTGAGATGTGGGAGAAACCAGGAAGAAGATAAAGAGAAAAAGGTTGCTTTTCTCCAGCGCTTTTTCCCCATTAACCCTGCAACTGTGCTTCTACCTGGCCTTGGACCAGCCTCGCTCCCTTCCGCCACTATCGCCTCGTCTTTCAGGTCCTCTGCAGGATGGGCCACTTCAGCTGGCTGGAGGCTGCCAGAGGAGGTTTGCTCCTCCTGCTCCCTGGGGGCTTCCAACTCCATTTTGTGCCTGCTGTTGGTTGTTTTCTCCTGCCCTGGGATGGGGGGGGTGGGGAGAGAGAGAGAGAGGAAGCGAAGGCGACTGACCATTGAGGCCTCTCCAGCCAGAAACCCAGCAAGCCCGACAACCGGTGGCAACCTCCCCGTGTTGGAGACCAGTCCAAAGATCTGGTCCAGCTGACCATGCTTTTTTCCCCACTCAAGATCAGCAAGAGCCCAACCTTCCCATTTCCACTACACCTACAGAAAGTGGGCATCAGCAGGTTGTCAGTCTAGGATGGCCCTACCTGTTCATCATAAAAGCTAACGTTTCTGGCTCAACCTAGCTGCTCATCTTAATAATTGGCCCCAAATTTCCAGTACATTTTAAGAAAACCAGAGTGGCCAGAACAGTCTTGGGCGCATCGCATCCCCGCCACGCTTCCAACAGAACCAACTCAATGGTGCTTTGAGACCAGGAGAGTGAAATCAATCTTGCTCCCCCCCACCCCCCGCCCCCAAAGACCCAGCCTCAAGCTAGGAAATTGGGGGCAGTGGTGTATTAACTGTTAAGCAGACTAAGCAGGCTCAAAGAGGGCACCACAAAGTTGAGAATATGGCTCCGTTCGTGCAGTATGTACAAAGGAAGGGGGCACCAAGATTTGTCAGTGCTTCCTCTCCGACAGGCCCAGGGGTTGGGGTGGTCCTGGGGGCAAGAAAGGGAACCGAACCCAAGGACAGGAAAGCGCCCTACCAGCCACTGTGGGGATCTCCAGGCCAACTGGGGGCGAGAGGGCCCTCAATGTGCTGCAGGCGTGGACGACCTCCTGCATCTGAAGGAAGCTGCCCACGGCCATGACGTCCTCCACGTTCTCCGGGCTGAGGGTCAGCTTGGCCGTGTACATGAATTCCAGCACTTGCTCCAGACCTGCATAGGACACCCAACAGCCAGAAGTTGAGTGCTGGCAGCATACTGCCCATTTCCACCCCCCTCCATCCCCCTGCCAGCCTCAGGATGCTCCCAAAGCACAGGCACCACTTCTAAGGCCTGCTTTAATCAAGGCTGCTGTAAGCCTGGAGGAGAAGGGATCGGGGAGGACTCAAGGCTGGCATCCTGCTCCTCACCCAGGCCAACTCCTCCAGCTGGCCCCTCACTCCGATCTCCCCTCCCAGCACCAGGATGCTCCCAAATCTCATATCTGGGGGAGACTGGGGGACTTTTGCACCCACTGAAAGGTGCTGGGGGGGGGGGTAAAAGCCTAATAAAGCAGGGAGGCTTCAAGGCTGCCAGCCTCCAGTCTGATTGCCCTGGTTAGGGAGCTCCTACCTGCCGCATTGCTGATGTCCAGGTGCACCACGTCCTTCTGGTCCACGAAGAGCATCCTGAAGTATTCGCTGCAGGCCGCCAGCACCGCCTTATGGGCCTTGAAGTCGATGCCATCCACCACGAAGGTGCAGTCGCACAGCAGGCCCAGCTGCCGCTGCTGGTTCAGCTGCTCCAGGACTTGGTGGCTGTGCTGCGGGAAGTCCATGGCTGCGGAGAGAGGCATCAGGGGCGTCCGGCGCGGCTCACCGATGCTGCTCCGCCGCCGCCGCATCCCCGCCGAGCGATCAGGCCAAGCCCGGAGCCCCTTGGCCGGCCTCTTAGCCTGGCCTACCCCGGAAGGCTGTTGTGTCGCGGGGAAGGAAGGGCCCGCGCGAAAGGCTTGCATCGCATCCCCTCCCGCATCCCCGCGCGAGGTTTCCGCCGCCCGCCCTGCCTGCCTGCCTTCCCGCCTGCCTGCCTTCCCGGCGATCGTCGGAAAGGAGACCGCGGTCGCGCCCCAACCCTTCCCGCACCCCGAGGAGCTGTCCGCGCCGCGGCTTCTTCGCCCGATCTCCGCCTGCGGACGGGCGGCGGACGGGCGGCCCCGCTCTCAGGCCCCGACCCCGGCGCTGGGCGGTCGTAGGGAGCCCGGGGGCGCTCCCCTCACTCTCGGCCCCGCACCTGCCATCCCACGAGCGTCACATCATCCCGACGGCGGCGGCGATCATGGTGACACGGAACAGACAAAGGGCGCCGCCATTTTGCGCCCGGGCGGAAGCGGCGCTAGAACGGAGGGTGCCCTCTTTCTACGGCGCGCCGCGGGCTAGACCCGTTTCCTCCCGCCCGCCTTCCTCCCCGCGCAGGCGCATTAGCCTCGCGGCCCGCCTCGAACCGAGCCGCTGCGCAGGTCCCGTCGCCATGACAACAAAAGCGCGGCTCGGCCTGAAGCCTCCGGGAAACCATCCGCCTTCTCGGCTCCCCGGAGACCTCGGCCGCCTCGCCCTCCCTCCACCCCCCACCCCACCCCCAAAGTGAAACCGCCTCGGCAGCTGCCGGAGGGCGCGGCGGCTCCTGGGCTGCTCCCGTGTTTTGCCAACAGAGCCGTGTGGATCCTGTCAACAGTGTGTTGCCCGGCGTGTGATGTGAGGGGGCTTGTGAGGGGGGCTCCTCCCTCCCTCCCGGCCGGCTGCCTCTTTTCAACGGGCTGCATTTCTCATCCCTTGGGATGGCGCCCCTCCCCTCCGGGCCTCCCCGCAGCAACAGCAGCCACAACAGCCCTGCGAGGTGGGCTGGGAGCGCCTTTATCCCCCCGAGCCAGCAGCCTTGGTGGGGGGCAGGGGGAGGCCCTGCGGGGCTTGTCTCCCCTCAAGCGTGGAAGTTGGGGGGATCCGAGGGGGGGAGAGGAAGAGGACGGTGGTCTCTATTCAGGCGGCTTGGTGAGCCTCTCTTCCAGGGCAGGGTGGCTGGGCCGGGCCTGGAATGGTCCCCTTTGCCCCCCCTTCCCACCCTCAGCCCACCCGGGCGAGGAGCCCACTTGGAGGGCCTTTGTCAGACTGGCTCTATTTCCAGACCATGACTCATTTCTTCCCCGGCCTACCTCTTTGGCCTTTAAAAACTGTGTGTTGTGTGTGTGTGTGTGTGTGTGTGTTGGATGCAACACAAGGACAAAAGCTCCCTCCTTCCTTGCTCCCTTCTTCCTTTCCTTCCCCCACCCCCCCCAAATCATACACATTCACACAGCCAAAGTCAGCGCGTGACTTGCAAGAAAGTATTTTCCTATAATTAAAACGTTTTACTTTTCGTTTTACATCATTTCATTCCCCTCAACTTTCACTTGTGGGTGTAGCTGGATTTGGAGGTAGGGTACAAAGACAGGGGAGGGGGAGGTGGGGGGAACCCTGGATCTAGCATATTTTATAATATAATATCATAACATTTTAACTTGAATGCCTCAAGAGGTATGCAGTGATCCTAAATAAGTTCACCAGAGGTAAACTCCGCTTTGCGATTGACTTCCTATTGTATACATTTCATATTGCATCCTCTCTTTTTTTTTTTTTGTTAGCAACACGTCCCTTCAACGCTTCAAAACATTAAATTGCTGGCTGCAGAAGTGGAAAATTCAGCTCCAGCTGCCTTCCAGCTTTGCTGTTCCTGCTGGCGAAAAGCGATGGGTGTTCTTTCCCCCTTTCAAAGGGGGAGTGGGGGAAGGGCAGCTTTGGCCCGCTTAGGCTCTTTGCCGGCATCCCTTTAACCTTCAGTCGTGGATGACAAACCAAAACATCTCTTATTGACGGGCAACACAAGGACAGATCTACTTTCCACCCCCCACCCAGCCCAGCCCCAGCCTGGCTCCCTGCCCGCTCTCCCGAACTGCTCCTGGAGCTCAGATCTTAATCTCAGTCCTGTAGGTTTGCTGCACTGGCTCCGATGGCTTGGTTGGACGTCGCCTTGCCTTGACGGTCAGGCAGCCGTCTGCCCCTAGGGTGGAGGTGACCGATGTAGGGTCCACATCTTCAGGGAGCTGGCATTTGTGGGTGAATGTGTTGACGATGGTCCCATCAGCTGCTAGCTGCCCATGGGGAGGAGGACAAAGAGACAGCAGTTAGAGTCTGAATCCCGAAAGTTGTTGTGAATTGCTCTTCCCAAACTTCAGTGGCCTGCTTTTGCTAAAATAAGGAGCAAGCCCATCCCGAATCTCTATGAAATGGGGGGGAAATGCTGACGATGCTGCCAAAAGTTAAGCCGGAACGACTCAACCCAAAAAGGCCTCTTCTTTTGCCAGGCTGGCCCCCCAGAGAGGCAGCTGGCATCAGGAGAAAGGCTTCCTTGGCAGCGTTTGGGTCAACACGGACCGGCCAGTCGGGGAATGTTCCCGTCACCATGTGCACATCCCTAGCCTAGTCAGAAGGGCACCCGGGTGGGGGCAGGGCGCCTCCGGTCCCCAGAGCCTCTTAAGACAGCGATGCCACTGCGGTCTCTGGCCTGCAGGCTTTGCTCCCTTACATCGCAGGGGGGTCCATCCAGGTCCTTTTGGGCAGGGAGGGGGAGCTCTGGCACGTTCATCTTTTTTTTTTCCCAAGCAAACCCAAGAAAAAAAGGTTCAGCTCCTATAACTCCCTTGTTGATTTCCACAGCGGGACGATACTGCGATGCTCGGATAGGCAGAGAACCTGAAGGCCAGAAAAAGCTACTCCCCCACTGCCGTGGATCGAAGGAGTCGCCTGCCTCAGCTTTTCTCAGCCAAGCATCTTGGGGCTACCCCCCCCACCAGCCCTCAGTCCCAGCCGAACGGCTCAGCTCTGCTTTAAAAATGGCTCCAATGGTCTCCAAGACGGCAGGCAGCTCAGCGGTAGCCACTCACCTTCTCAGCCCTCACTTCAATCTGGTTTTTGGATGTGGTAATGATAATGTCTTCGGGGGAGAAGTCGCTGACATCCACCGCAAACTGGTATGTATCCCCCAAGGTTTTGATGTTTCCCATCCCGCCAGCCCGGCCTGTTGAGAGAAGAGAAGCTCTCTGGATTTCTTGATCCCAGCACTGGGACATAATTCTCTGGGAAAAGGAAAATTTCTGGGGTGGGATCCTGGGGCGAGCAGCATGCGCCATCTGTGCCTCCGTTGGGCCTCCCAGGTGGCTCCGCTTGCAGCAGCTATTTGAGGTGCTGCAGGGCGAAAAGGAATGGCTGGGCTACTGAGCTAGGTCCTGAAAATCCCACCTGGTTGAGGGGGTGCTCCCTCCCAAGAGACCACAGGCCAGCCTGGAGCTGAAGAAGTAGCCCAAGGACTCTGTGGCCAACAGGCTTCCTAAATGACAGGGGCTGGACACCATCGCATTTCAAACCGCCTCTCTCTGCCCTGCCAAGTGCCCCTTTCCCCCTCCTCCCTGTGATCTCTGGTGTCTTTGCTAGGTCCTGTTCAGGACACGGCCTTGTGGCCGACCGCTAAGAAGGGAGAAGGCCAGGCTGCCCTTGCTTGCCTTTGTGGCTTGGGATGCACCGAGTCAGATGCTGGGCAGCTTGTGCGAAAAACCCCTTTGTGGCTCCTCTGCCTTTCACAAGTGCAGCCAGGCCACAGGTGCAGGGAGGATATCCTGGAGCAGGATGGTGGAGCCTGTGTGGGGCCCATTCTTCCAAGAATGGTTGGTGTAAACGAAAAAGGGTTTACCCTAAACAAGCGGAAACGGTGGCATCTCCCCTCCACGATCACGCCGCTTAAAGCGGGAGCCTTGGCTGTGGGACTGGCTAGACAAGAGCCCAGGGAAGAGACCCAGACAGTCGGGGGTCAGCCCTCTCTCCCCACTTGCCTGAGAAGCTTCGGGGATCCGGATGGGGCCTTAGGAAGCTCCCCAACGTACTGTCGAATATTCCGTGGGCCTTCTCCATGGGACAGCCGCGCCCGCTTGGTCGTGTCCTGCCAAGAAGATGGTGGAGGGTGCCGAAGCAGTGAGCCCCGAGAGGGTGGCTATCCAAGGGGATCGATGCTGGGAGAGCTGCCTCCTCCGGAAGTCTCACCCGACAGAGCCACCCGGGCGGCAGCTGTGGAGCCTTTAAAAGCCTTGGAGCCGCTCGGCTGCCTTCCAGGGGTCTTGCCACAGAGTCTAAATTTAGAGTGTTCTGCAGGACGGGGCCGATGCCTCTGGAAAGCGTCCCATAGGCACGGGCTCTACACCAACAGAGAGAGGCGGGAGGGGAGGCTGGCCATCAGCATTCCACCCAGGGGTCGTCCGCCTGATTGGCCTTCCACAAGGAAGGGGAGAGCCTGGCACGGAAAGACCCAGCCGGCAAGCACCCCGAAAGAAGAGGAACCCTGCTCCCTCTAACCCCACCCCTCCCCCCAATTCCTGAAGAGGGCTTGCCGTTTCCCCGGGGGGGGGCTTTATTTCCCTGGCAGTTCAGAGGGCCTGGCATCGGCCTCCCTGCAGAAGATGGAGATGGAAAGCATCACGCAGCCTGTCTGGCGGAAACTGTCTGGGGGCAGCTTGTAGCTAAACACAGCTGCTTAGTCACCCTCCTCTCAGGGCAGGCTGAGTCATTGGGCCTGGGGCCTCCCGTGCCCTCTTCTCCCTCCCCACAGAACCAGCCCCAGAGGGCAGGATGTCCTCCCTAACTCGGCTTCATCCGTTGCCCGTTGCATTGCAGCTCTTCTGGCCCTTAGGCTCCACTTCTGGGGTGCTGGCAGGAGGAGAGGGGCCCAGGGACCGTAAATCATCCTGGAACTCACTCAAGAGTTCAGAAACTGTGCCTGATGTAGAAGTTGGAGTGGGGGGAGATGTTGGGGAGTAACAGCAGATGCTTTTTATTTCTGGGGGTGCAGTTTTGTTCCATGCCTTTTGTTTCCCTTGCTGCTGGAATGGCCCCCCTGAGCTCATCCTGCCCTGCAGCCTCTGCTCTCGGCCTCTCCCTATGAGTTTATTTATTTTATTTATTTATTTATTTGATTTGCCAATTGTTTACAAGATAAGCCAGTTCTCTTGACCTGTAGCAAGCAGTGCCCTCCGTGCCCCCCTCACATTGTCTGTCCCCCTCCCCAGGGACTGTGTGAGTAGCTGCCTGTCCATTTTAGGGGCTTGCCTGATGGGATGGCAAGGATCATGAAAGGCTGGCACTGTTCAGCAATTGGCCCTCCTGGTCTTGGTTTTGCACACACACACACACACACACACCCCACGCACGGCTCACCTGGACCTTGGGAGGTGAGCATAAACTGGGACGGTGAGTGAGCTCTATTGACCGAAACTAATGACCCTCGGGGGGGGGGGGCAAGGTGTGGGGCAGCCAGCCAAATGGGGCCGGTTGCCAGCTGCCTCCCTGCCCGCCTGCCCGCCCCACCTTCCTTGTGCTGCTTGTCGTGAAGGCTGGCTTGAGCTGGAGTGGGCTGGCTGGAGGGCCTTTCCTGTGGGTCCCAGAGAGAGTTCCGGATAGTTAGAGGTCAGGGAGGGAGGGAGGTGTGGGAGAGAAAAGAGGGAGGGCCCGGGAGGCAGGTGTGTGCATGTGCCCTGGATCAGGTCAGGGCAAAGGCAGAGGGAACTGGCTCCAGAGAAGTCGCCCTGACCCAGGAGCAGCAGGAGTCTTGGACAGACGCGCTTAGCTGAGCCGGCTGAGGTGGGGTGAGTCTCCTTTGCACAGGTACCAGTTGAGGCCATTGAGGGGACCCTGGCTGTGTTTGAGCGGGGGGGGGGTGGGGGGAAGAGTGTGCATTGTTGTCTGGATTTCCTTTAGTATCCGAGGCTCCCTCAGGCAATAGAAATGCCGCCTTCCTAGAGTGCCCTTGCCCTTTTGCGGCTGCTGCCCATGGAGCATCTTCCCTTTGCAGGGTGGCCAGGACCGTGTCGTTGGGGGTGGGGGATCTGGGTGCGCGTGTTCCTCTTCCTTCGACCTTTCCAGAGCCTTTGCGTTTCAGGGAACGGTGCCTCCTGGGTTCCGTCCTGTGGCCAAGAGCCCTACAAGCTGTAGCAGGAGGCCTCTGGGGACCCCGTCCACCTTGATGCTTGCAAACAGACAGCTTGCATCCTCCTCCTCCTCTTGGGCTTGGTCCAGCGTTCCCACTCCCAGCCTCCTCGGGGCATGGCTGCCGAGAGGCCACAGAGAGTCAGCGGGGAGAAAGAAAGAGACGAGAACAAAGAGGAGGAGGAGGAGGAGGCGGCAAATGTGTTCCTGCCCTGGGAAGACAACTGGAGACCCTGGCCAAAAGCCCGGCGCAAGGTGCACGGTAGGAGCCTGGGAGATCCCACCCAGCCACAAAAGTGGCTTCCACGTGGGTGGCACCGAGGCTTGAGGCGTTCCCGATGTTGTCCAGAGGCGCTGACCCTTTGGGGCTCTTCACACATCCTTGGAGGAGGTTCCATTACAATGGCAGACCCGTAATTCCCAGCCTCTGCTGCCCTCTGCAGGTTGCCTGGAGTGCCTCAAGCGGCAGCTCTTCCGAGTTGGGGACGATTGGTATTACCTCTTCGCCCTGGGCGTCATCATGGCGCTGGTCAGCTTCGCCATGGACTTCACGGTCTCCAGGGTTGCCAGAGGTGAGCTTTTGCCCCACCAAACCCCACCGCCTTCCTCAAGCTGGACATTTGGGGGACAAGCAGAAGGAAAGAGCGTCTTTCGGTGCAGCTTGTGGAGACCCCGTGCCCCAAGAGAGGCCCGTTTCAAGAGGAGGGGAGTGGGGTTAGGCTCTCCATCCCTTCAGAGCCGTCCTGGGTCGGTTCAGTTCCTAGCCGGCTTCCGAACTCTCCCTTTGGATCCTCCAGCGCACCTGTGGCTTTACCAAGAGGTTGGAGACTACCCGGTGCTGAAGTTCCTCTCCTGGACCATGTACCCAGTCGCGCTCTCCGCTTTTTCCACGGGCTTTGTCCAAAGCATTACCCAGCACGCTGGAGGTGAGGTGGGATGGAGGCTGGGGTCAGCCCCCCCCAGTGGGTCGTTTCATTGCCAGTTCCAGCCCTTGGACCGGGAAGCGGCTTTCTTCTCTTCTCCCCGGGGTCTGGGTGAGAGGAGAGGGGAGAAAAAAATGTCCAGCCTGTGCCCGTTGGGAAGCATGAAGGTTTCCTCCTCCTTCCATCTGCTGCCTTGTTCTTCTCCCTGAAAGGAAGGTGGCTGAGGAAAGGCCAACCTGGGCCAGGGCCTCCTTCACACACCGTGTCTGGCCCTGGCTCCTTAGTTAGGGTCTGAGACGCCTCTGGGCAGGGACTCCTGCCAGAAGCGGTGGAGAGATCATTCTGCCCTCTCTCCCAGGCTCTGGCATCCCCGAACTCAAGACCATCCTGACGGGAGTCATCCTGGAGGAGTACTTGGCCATAGAGAACTTTGGGGCCAAAGTCGTGGGGCTGACCTGCACGCTCGCCTGCGGGAGCACCCTCTTCCTCGGCAAAGTGGTACGTTCCCAGCGGTTGGATGGAGGGGGGGTCTCTCTCTCCCTCCCTCCCTTGCCTCCACGCAGGGCCTCCGTGGCCCCGGAGGGGAGGGGGTCAGCCTTTGGACCCAGAAAGAAAGCTCTGGCGGTTTGAAAGGGGAAAGCGTCTCGGGGGGAAGTTTGAAAGACAGGAGGAAGGAACTGGGTGCCTGGAGGAATAGAATAGAGGAATGAAGAATAGGATAGAATAGAAGAATAGAATAGAAATAGAAATAATAGAAATAGAATAGGAATAGGAATAGGAATGGAATGGAAGGGGAATAGGAAAGGGAATAGACTAGACTAAACTAGACTAGAATAGAATAGACTAGAATAGAATAGAATAAGAAATAGAAATAGAAATAGAAATAGAAATAGAAATAATAGAAATAGAAATAGAATAGGAATGGAATGGAATGGAAATAGGAATTGGAATGGGAATAGACTAGACCTAGACTAGAATAGACTAGAATAGACTAGACTGGACTGGACTGGACTGGACTGGACTGGAATGGAATGGAATGGAATAGAATAGAATAGAATAGAATAGAATAGAATAGAATAGAATAGAATAGGAATCCTTTATTGGCCAAGGGTGATTGGACACACAAGGAATTTGTTTTTGGTGCACCTGCTCTCAGTGTACATAGAAAAAGATCCCGCCAGAGTCAGCCCAGCAACCGAGGGGAAAGTTTTAGGGGGCAAAAAACCTCCTTCCTAAGAGACCTTCAAGGTCCAGCTGAGGTCAGGAGAGGAGCCTCTTGTCTGGGGGAGGGGGGCTGCTGGGAGAGATGACCGTTGGATGGAGAGGGCCTCTGTTGACCAGCTTTCCCTCCCTCTGAGCCTTTCGGGTCCTCCATCACTGTCTTCCTTCTGCCCGGCCTCTGCAGGGACCCTTTGTTCACCTCTCCAGCATGATTGCCGCCTACCTGGGCAAGATCCGGACCAGCGTTTCTGGGGAGTACGAGGTAGGGCTGAGGAGGCGAGGCCGCACCCCAGGGAGGGTCCAGCTGAGGGCTGCGTGGCTGGAGGGACTGAAGGCGGCCCAGCTTTTGGGGGTTCCTGGGACCGATGCCTGGAGGGCAGCTTGGCAGCACCCTCACCAAGGGGCACCCCCTTTTCTTCGCCCAGAATAAAAGCAAGCAGAACGAGATGCTGGTGGCAGGAGCGGCTGTGGGCGTGGCGACCGTCTTTGGCGCACCCATCAGCGGTAAGACGTGGCTGGGACGCGGCTTCCGTTTCTGGCAAAGACCCTTTGCAAAGGGAAGCCCGAAGCAGGTTGGGGGGCCAGGCTGATGGATGTGAGGCTGGACTCTCTGGACTGCCCTCCCCACCTTCCCCGCCCCACCTTCCCCGTTGCCATTCCTCCAGGGGTCCTCTTCAGCATCGAGGTCGTGTCCTCCCACTTCGCTGTCCGGGATTACTGGAGGGGCTTCTTCTCGGCGACTTGTGGCGCCTTCATGTTCCGCCTGTTGGCCGTTTTCAATAGCGAACAAGGTGGGGAGCGAGGGGCCAAAAGGAAGGATCCCTTGGCCCCTCTTGCCTGGGGGCTGTTGGGACAGGAGGGCGGGTGGGAGAGTGTTTACCCGAGACGATGCGTCGGAGGAGACGGAGGCTATGGCTGTGGGTGAGGTGGGAGGCTGGGGGAGGCCACACTGAGCAGGGAGCAAGCCCTTCTTTGGATGGCGCTTGGAGGCTCCTCAGAACAGACTGGAGTCGAGCCTTTCCTGCTTGGCTGCTTGGCTGAGGGCCAGGCAGGGAGGCGGGGTAGTGGGGTGGGAGCTGGGAAAAGGGTCCCCAGGAGATCAGAGTCGGAGCCCTCCAACTTTTGCACCCCTGCTTTCCAGAAACCATCACAGCCCTCTTCAAGACCAGCTTTAAGATCGATTTCCCCTTTGACCTGCCGGAGACCATTTTCTTCACCTTCCTCGGGTGAGAAGTGGGTCTCCCTGTGGTCTTGGGGGCGGGGGGAATGCAGCAGCCAGGGCACCTGCCAACCGGGAGGCCTCCGCTCTCCCTTTCAGCGTGATCTGCGGCGTGCTGAGCTGCGCGTACCTCTTCTGCCAGCGCTGGTTCCTGGGCTACGTCCGGAGGAACCGCTTCACAGCCAGACTGCTGGCCGCCGAGTAAGGAGCTCTCCAGAGTCCCCCGGGGTGGTTCCTGGGGTTCCCTGGATTGCCAGAGGCGGAGGGGGCTTCCTGCGCAGGAAGTGGGCTCCCCGAAAAGGCGGCTCACTGGGGAGGCCACCACCGTTGGCCAGCAAGTGAGATCGCTCCGCCCCCCACCCCAGTTTTTCGCCGGAAGAAAATTGCAGCCAGGCAATTCTTTGATTCTCCAGATTCTTTGATCTCAGGCTCATCTCTTAAGGTTTTCTCTGCTTCTCCATCACGAGGTTGACCCCCAGAAGTACAGCTGCCTGTGGTAGCCCCCCAGCCCAGACCCCTTCATAACCTGCGGCTATTTTGAGTTCCGGAGACAATCTCCCCTCTCCCTCCCCCTGACCTCGGGGGGCCTTCTTTTGCAGGAAACCCCTCTATTCGGTGCTGGTGGCCTTCCTCTTGTCCTCCATCACCTTCCCTCTGAGCCTGGGACAATTCATGGCCTCCAGGGTAACTATCAGCCTAGGCAGAGCCTGCTGGGAACGCACGAGGTGCCACGGGCTCTCGGCCAGGGCAAACCAGAGGAGCGGAGGCAAGGCATGGGGGTGGGGGGAGAGAGGGTGGCTGCCGGCCCCTCTGTGCCACGGGGCAGAAAGTGGGGAGCGTTTCCCAAGCGTTGCCTTTCCTTTTATTTATTTATTTTTTGTGCAGCTGAACATGAAGGAGCTGCTCACCTCCTTGCTTGATAACCGTACCTGGAGCGTCCTTTCCCAGAACGTGTCCCTCGACAGGCCTCCCCAGGTGGACCCCCTCAACCTGTGGCAGGAGTGGTGGCACCCGGACATCTCCATCTTCGGCACCCTGACCGTCTTCCTGGTGATGAAGGTGCGTGTCTGGGAACACTCTGCCTGGCCTGCAGCAGGACTCGCTCTCGGGGCCAGGTCTCCTCCGGCGTCTTCTGGGCCTTTGCAGAGCTCCTGCCGGGGGCTCTCCTTACTCTCCCCCCCGAGCGCCTGCTTCGCTGAAGGGTCAGCCAGCCACTACCGTGGGGCCCTGTGCTCAAAAAGGCCGGGCTGCCAGCGTCGACCCTTTCCTGCCCTTGCAGTTCTGGATGCTGGTCTTGGCCACCACCATGCCTATGCCCGCTGGGTACTTTATGCCCATCTTCATTTACGGTGAGTGCGCCCGCTCGCTCGCAGTGGCCTGCTTTCAGCCGTCTCCAGGGAGGTTGGTCTGAGGGGAACGGCGGTCTTCCTCTGTCCTCCCCAGGAGCTGCCATCGGGCGCTTGGTGGGCGAAGCCGCAGCCCTCCTCTTCCCCCTGGGCATCACTGCTGAGGGCCCTCCCAGCCCCATTATCCCCGGGGCCTATGCGCTGGCAGGTACGTCAGGAGGTACCCGGGGGAGGAAGCCAACCCCCCCACCCACCCCCACCTACCCCTTTGCTCTCCCCGAGATCGGCCACCCTCTGCTCTCCCTCCCTCCCTCCAGGGGCCGCTGCCTTCTCTGGCTCGGTCACCCACAGCCTCTCCACTGCCTTGCTGGCCTTCGAGATGACCGGGCAGATCGCCCACATCCTGCCTGTCCTACTGGCTGTCCTGGTGGCCAACGCCATTGCCCAGAAGTTCCAGCCTTCCTTCTACGACGGCACCATCATCGTGAAGAAGCTGCCGTACCTTCCTCGCATCCGCAGCAGGGACATCGAGTGAGCTGCCCTGCGTCCGGGGCTCGGGGGTTTGGGACCGGCCCTGCCTTCCGCTCTGCACGTGCCCAGAGCACCTCTGGCCTGACCTTGCTCGGCCCCGCACCAGCAGCCCCCGCTTCCCCAACACCCTTCCCCGATAAAGCCATCACTCTGTGGTGAGCGCTGCTTCCCTTGCAGGTCCTACAGGGTCATCACCCAGGAGTTCATGAACACCGATTTCGTCATCCTGTCCCAGGAAGCCACCTTTCACGATGTCCTCCAGGTGCTCACCATGACGGAGGACCAGGAGTACCCTGTGGTAGACAATGCAGGTAAGGCACTGTTCTGAAGGCCGCAGGTGCTTGTTGGGCGCGCGTCGGGTTGACTCACGCTGGATCCTTCGGGTGGGAGGGTCCCACCTTATGGCTGGAGCGGCACTGAAGCATTTGTGACAAAAATATGGACGTACGCACAAACACGCGCACACGGCCGCGTCCCTAGAAACGACAGCCTTGGAAGGCACCTAGTAGGTCATCTAGTCTAACCCCCTGCTCAACCTTATACCATTTCGGCCAGATGGCGGTCCAATCTCTTCTTGAAGGTTGGCGTTCCCACAACTTCCAAGGGCAACTTCTGTTCCATAGGTTGATTGTCCTGTCAGAAAATTCCTTCTTATTTCTATGTTGAATCTCTCTCCTTGATCGGTTTCTATCCATTGTTCCTTGTCTGACCTTCTGGTGCCTTGGAAAATTATCCCCTTCTCCTCTGTGACAGCCCCTTAGATATTGGGACACCGTTCTGTCTCTCCTAGTCCTCCTTTTCGCTACGCCCGGCTCTTGTAACCGTTCATCCTATGTTTTAGCTTCCGGTCCCCTCATCATCCTGGTTGCTCTTCTCTGCCCTCTTTCTAGAGTCTCCACATCTTTTTTTTTTTATAGCGGGGCGACCCAAAGTGGACCCCTCCCTCTGCTTCTCTCTCTCCCCCCCCCCCAGAGTCTCAGATGCTGCTGGGGGCGATCCAGCGGTCCAGCCTCATCCGGTTTCTCCAGAGCCAGGAGGATTCCAGCTTGCCACAGGAGGAGCTGGGGAAAGAGGTGGGGGTCTGAGAGGGGGTGACTCTGATAAGAGCTGACCGCGTGCTTTCCGGAGGGGGGGGCCCCACAGGGCTCCTTCCCACCCCACTGCACCGCACCTCCATGGCTGCGCTGCTTCTCCCTTCCAGCTTCTCTCGGGCCAGACGTTGAAAGAAGGCTGCACCATCAGTCCTGTGACCCTGCAGCTCTCCCCGTGGACATCCCTGCACCAGGTACCTCAGGCCGCCGAGCGCTGCCCAGGTCGCCTCCGTCTGGGGCACCTAGGCCCATTCCTCTGCCGATGCCTCAGGGTGAAGGAGGCAGGGAAGCCGCCGCTTTGTCAAACCATTGAGGAGGGAGGGAGGGATCGACTGGGGAATGGGGTTTTTTTTGCAAGGGGGTCCATTGGGGGAAGGGGTTTCTGAGAAGGGCCCCCCCCTTCCCTCCTGAAGGAAACAGCGTTGAACCGCTCTCTCTTTTTTTCTTCTTCTTCTTCTCCTGAAGGCCCACAACCTCTTTGAGATGCTGAACCTGCAACGGGCTTTTGTCACCCAGCTGGGGAAAGTGGTGGGGATCGTGACCAGGAGGGAGGTGAGTGGCTGGGCTCCCCCAGGAGCGCACGGAGAGGTGCACTTCCTCCTTCCCACCAGCCCTCCTCCTGGCGGGGCCAACGAGGAGCAGGAGGCTAGGCCAACGCTGGCCTAAAAATGGGGGCTGCAGCTTCCCTCTTGAGCTGACGAGGGAAAAGGCGAGTTTCCGATGGAGATAAGGCAGTTCCGGACGTTTGCAAGACCGACTCGCTCCCTGTGCCCCGTTGTCAGCTTCGCTCTTTTCTTTCCTTCTTTTTTCAGCTCAGGAAAGCTATCGAAGAGCTGGCCAACCCCAAAGCCGGGTGATCGTAAAGCCCGTGGGAGAGAGAGAGAGAGAGAGAGAAGAGAGCGCTGGAGACGTGAAGCCGTAGGTTTCGTTCTTGGGTGGGGGGGGGGTGTTTGCTAGAGAAATTGTCCGGCTTGCCTAAAGAAGGATTCAATGCAAAGTTTTTAATTAAAAAATAAAAATAAAGAGTGGCGTAAGTGGAAAAATGTAGGCCCTTTTGAGACCTTTGGGCCTTTTAGAAAGAGTTGCCAAGACACAACAGAATGGTTGCGATGTAATGGAAGTCTCAAGATTTTCCCCACTTGGGCAATTCTTGAGAAGAAGTTGTAGCGTGAGATGAGGGGGGGGGTTGGATGAAGGGGGGTGGGTGGCCTTCAGCTGGCAGCGTCCTTTCCCCAGCTCAAGAAGAAGAGTCCCAGGACCCTGCTGGCTTCTCCTCCTTTGTCGTCCCCCCCCCTCCCCCCAGACATGTCCTTCAGTCCAATCAGAGCAAAGCCTGCCTTGCTCCTTCCTTCCCCAGCTGGGGTCCGGCCCCTTTCTCCCAGCTCAGACACGGAGGGCATGTCTGGAGGGCACCCAGCAAGTCCCTTCCAGGCAAAAAAGGGTGGACGACGTTTTCCTGCGGCACCTGTTTTTATTTACACCTTCAGTACAGCCTCCCTGGGGCCGGGCCCCCTTTAGTCCATAAGGAAAGATCGGACGTTGCTCTGTGAACATTAGCAAGCGCTTGGAGGGACAGGCAGGAAACTCCGAAGGGAGCCTTGGGCCGAATTTCCACCCGGATACCGACCCCCTGAGTCCATCCTCCACGGGCCTCTCCCATCGCCGAGCCGGCAGCGCAGAGTCCGTCTCAACGCTGAAAGTGCTAATCCTGGATGGGGCTGTGTCCAAAAAAAGGCACGTCCTCCTGCAACCGGAACAGCTCTGGGACCATAATGCACTTCCTGAGACCAGCTCCTCAGGCTGCCAAGGGAAGAAGGATGGGCTCGCAAAGAGGCCACTCAGTCTGGAGCGAGACCCCCTCCTCAGCCACGCCATCCCGCCCCTCCTGGAGCGGCTAACCGCCACCGGCCGTTGCTGCCAGCCTCACCCCGGAGTGACCCCAGCCTAGTCATAGAAGACCTCGTCCTCGGAGGGAGAGCTGCTGTCCATGTAGCGCAGGGATGTGGCACTCTGCTGCCATCTGTGGGCGTCGGGTGGGCCCACCGGCTTCCCTTCTGCCCTTCCCGAGCTGCTCCAGTCCTTCCCGTTCAAGGGTCCGCTTGGGATGGGGGATTCCTGGTTGGAGAGCCCGAAGGTCCGGAGGCTGCCCGCCAGAGGCGGTGGGCCAAAGAGAAGACCGTCCTGCAGGTAGATGCCTTCCAGATCTGGTTAGAGGAGGAGGAAGAGGAGGAGGAGGAAGAGGAGGAGGAGAGTCAGAAGAAGGACACAGCCAGGGGGACTGCAAGAGAAGCCAAAGGAATGGACCCGTCCCGGGGCAAAGGCCAGGGGTCATACCTTGGAGCCGGATCACGTCCTGCGAGCCTCCCCTGTCCTTCAGCTCCTCTTCGTTCAGAGAGGACCAACCAGTCAGGGTGGCTTCCGTGATGGCAAACTGCTCAGCCACACCTGGAGAGGGGCCGGAGAGCTGGGAGGTGAGGCACAGGCGGCCTGGGACAAGGCTGCGAAACACCCACCCACCCACCCCAAAATGCAAGCGCCAGGAGGAGACCGAAGAGAACAGTGGATCAACCAGCCATCCTTGTGCGTTTTCCCCTGGGAGGAAGCAAGGCGTGCCCAGTAGCTGCCAACAGAGAGAATGCTGGCCAGACACCCCCTCCTCTCCCCCTCCCTGGTTCCACCAGCGCCCCTCCCTCCCTCCCTCCCTCCCTCCCAACCTTCCCTCCCCTCACCTGCCGCAAACCGAGCCTCCTTCAGCTCGTCGGTCAGCTCCTCGTAGAGCACCTCTTCGCCGGGGGGCTGCCCCCAACCCACGGGGGGAGCACTCCAGCCCTTCCACTCGATGAGTTGGGCCACGCGCCCTTGGGCCATGGCGGTGGGCTTGGTGATGTGGTCCTTCAGGCTCTGGACGAGGCCTGGAGGGCAGAGGGGAAACAGGACTGAGGCCAGGCGCGAGCAGAGGGGGGAACTCGGGGGAGCCATGGGGACGAATGCCGCTCGCTCGCGCGGGCTCTGCTGCCTTCCCAGCCTTGGTTGGAGGGGGCTTGTGGAGGGTTTCCATGGAAACCAACATCGCAAGACGTGTTCAGTCTCCCCTGCTGTCCCCAAAAACGCTTCAGCTGCAACGGAAGAGCCTTTGCAGGGCTGGCCGGATTGTCCCCCCCTCAGAAAAGGTGGGGCCCCCTCCCCTTTTCCCGGCCCCTCTACCGAAAAGGACGCTCCTTTTGAGCTGACCACACCCACACCATCGCCAGAGTTGCCCAGTGGAAGAGGAGGATCATCACGTTGGCAGAGGGGGGGGAACCTTGAGGCCCTCTAGTCCACCCTCTGCTCTTCTCAGGAATCCAGATTAGAACTTCTTCTCTGGCGTTGCTGCAGCTGCTCTCTCGGACAGCTGCTCCGATGCCTTGGAAGCCATTCCCTTTGGATCGTCCGTGCAGGAAGACCCCACACAGCCTGAGGTGTCTCAGGCACTGTGGCTACCTCCTCTTCCCCCCCCACCCCCCCGGCCACAGCAAGGACCCCCCCGACACCAGACAGGGGCATTCAGTGCGGCTCTCCTGGCCTTTGGCGTGAGGCTGCCCTGGTGGAGAAGCAGCCCCTTTTCCATAGTTTCTGTCGGCCGAGGAAATGGCGGAGTTGCCAGATGAGCCCTTGATCCAGAGGGCCTACCTACCCAGCAGGGAGGAGGTAGCAAGGGCTGTCACGTCGTAGGCCGCCAAGGTAGCCCCTCCGGACCCCCGCGAGGGCTTCTGCAGGGGAAAAAAAGAAAAAGAGGGAGGGTGGCCTGCTCTATTCCAGCCCTGGAAGGTTGTGGGTCTAAAGCAGGGGTCTCCAACCTTAGCCACTTTTAAGAGTCATGGACTTCAACTCCCAGAATTCTCCAGCCAATTATGCCGGCTGGAGAATTCTGGGAGTTGAAGTCCACAAGTCTTAAAAAGTGGCTAAGTTTGGAGGCCTCTGCACCAAAGGAATGGCCTGCCCTCTTCCGCGGGAACCTTATCAGCAGCTTCTAATCTCTCCCTGTCTTGCATTTCAAATCCCTCAGTACTGAAGACTGGGAGTTGAAGTCCACAAGTCTTCAAGTGGCCAAGATTGGAGACCCCGGTCTACGGAAACACCCAGCCTCGCCCCCAACCTCTGAGGGGGAACTGCATGCCAACCAGAGCCTGAGGTGGGAGGGGAGGGATATTAACCATTTCTGAAGACCCTCCTGGAAACAGGGTGCAGGGAGGGGCTTCTAGCCATTGCTGCCCCCAATTTGAAATGTCCTTTTCTTCCCCCACCCTTCCGGGACGTGTGTACTCGAGGACCATCCTGGCTGTAGTTTCAGCAGCAGGCCTTTAAATTACGCGTCGCGCCCTGCTGTTGGGGTTTTGTCACATCCTCGGCGCCGTTTTTGCCCCTCTGCCTTCATGCTTGGGGCTTCCCACCCGACGGTGCGTCAGTTTCACGGTGCGCAGTCTCTCAATGTATCGTTCATTGTCATTGCCCTGGTGTAGTTTTCATTGTCAAAAAAAACGTGTTTGCTTTCGGGAGGGTGGGTGGGGGAAAATGGGATAGAAAGGTTTTCCTCAGGCAGCCATCTTAAGGGGAGGGGGGGGGGGTCCCCTTAAGCCTTTACCTCAGAGTTGCTTTCTTTTGGGGGGGAAACAGGTGGATTGCCGCCTTCCTGGTCCGGCAGAGGGACGTTGCCTCCCTCCTTATGGGCCTTCCTGAGGAATTCTGCAGAAAGAAAGCAAGAGGCTCAGCAGCAGGCAGGCAGGCCAGGCCAGGCTGTGGGATGAGGAAGGGGCCGTGTAGCTAAGACATCCTTCAAGCCATTTCCCCAAAAGTCAGGCAATGTGGGGGAGGGAGGGTGTCCCTTGCTCTACTACGAGTTTGGCCCTCATAGTGTCCACCCTTCCAGCCGCTTGAATTGAATTGAATATTGTCATTGTACATATATACACAGTCTACATACAACGAAATTCACATAACACCCAGAGACCAGACTCAACGTGCACTCACACACACATGACAATCCCCGAATGCCGCCATCCCGCCCGCCAAAATTCCCCGCCCCCTAAAAACACACACAAGCATCCACCCACCAGACCAAGTAATCCTGTCCAACCTATATTCGGTCACTTAGTCCCCGGGGGTCTCCAACCTTGGCAACTTTTAAGACTGGGCGGATTTCAACTCCCAGAGTTCCTCACCCAGCAAAGCTGGGAGTTGAAGCCCGCCCGTCTTAAAAGTTGCCAAGGTTGGAGACCCCTGACTTAGTGCCGTGCCCCCAACCCTCAACCCCCGACCTTTTGGGTCACCAGGGACCGGTTCTGTGGGGGGCGGTTTTTCTGCAGACCGGGGAGGGCGTGGTTTTGTGTGCTACCTACATCCTGCAAATGGGGCTTTGCTTGTTTGCACCCACCGGTTTCTGGACCAGTGTCGGTCCATGGGTGTGTGTGTGTGTGTGTTTTGGGGGATTCCTGACAGTGAGAAAAATTGATGGTTTCTGTGAGTAGCTGGTGGTCAAAACAAGGCTGACTGTTGGCTGCCTTCTTTCTCCCTGGGCTGGGACTATTTTTCCATCACATCTGTCACCCTGCAGACTTCACCTGCCCCCCTTCCCTTGGGGGAAACCTGCCTGCTGCTACACAGTCTTTGTTGTGGGAGTTTCTGGCCCCATCTTCCTCCTACCTTACAGGTGGGGTTTGCAAACAACCTCCCCCCCCCCCCTTGCCATGGTACTACGCAAAAGCGCTGCTGAGGAAGGAGATGCTCTCCAGCGTCCTCTAAGAGGAAAAATGGGCCGCCGTTTGTACATGGACAGAATGCAGAAAGACCACTGCAGCGTTTTCAGCCTTTGGATGGCTGAAGGATCCGGGTGTTTCGGCAAGTGGGCTGAGCCGAGGGAGGCGATCCCATCTCGCCTCCGTCCCAAAGCGGGAACCACTTCCACAGACCCCCCACCCCGGTTCCCCTCATCCTTTTAAGCTACAAGGGTGCAGACATAGACCGGGACGGTACGTGGAGGCGCAAAATAATAATAATAATAATAATAATAAAATCGCCCAGATTGAAGCAAGGTGGTCGGGCTCCTGTCTAAGAGCTCCCCCCACCCACCCCCGGCGCGCCTTTCTCCCGCTGCGGGCGCGCAGACCCCGCTTTTGCAGGGAGCAGCCTCAAGACCCGACCTCGCTGTCGCCCTGCGCCCCACCCGGCCTGCGGGGAACGTGAGCCCGAGCGGGGGCAGCTCACCTTTGGTCGCGCACGAGCCCATGGCGGGGCGGCGGCGGCGGCGGCAGGGAGGGGGGGCGTGCCGGAGCCGCCGGCCGCATCGAGGAGGGGGCCCCGGAGGAGGAGCCGTCGTTCGCTCGGTGCCTGCTGGCCCTTCAAACGGCCTCTGGGCTGGTGGAAAGGTGGAGCGGTCCGGCGCTGGAGGGGGCTACCTCCGCCGCCTGTCCTTCCCCCCCCTTCCCCCCTTCCAAAAGGACGGAGCAGAAGGGATTCGGGGAGGGGAGCGATGGGCCTCGCCCCTAAAGTCGCTCAGGGGCCGGGCATCCCCCCAAAAAAGCCCCAGATGCCCGAGAGGCTTCGCTGAGCGCCGAAGCAGTCCCGCCTCCACGGAGGTCGCTGGAGCTCCGCGGCTTTCCACGGCCCCCGAGGAGGGGGGGGACGGCGGCCTTGGAAGGGGTGCTCCATCGGTCGTGCTAGCCCCCCGCAGAAGCTCGCCCTGCGGCGCCTCCTCCCTCCCAAGACCCCCACCCCCACCCCACGTCGCCTGCAGCTGCTTCGCGTCAAGGCGGTCCTTTCCTTGCCGAGCCTCGGCGATCGTGCCAGCCTTGGGACGGCAGGCCTCCGCTCCAAGCCCCGAGATCGGGAGTTAGGAGCGTCCGGGCATGGCAGGGTAGCCTCCCACGGAGCTTTGGGGCAACAGTTGGAACCCGGGCAAGGCAGGATCAGCTCATGCGTGGCCCTGATCATCCGGGAGGAGGAGGGTGTGGGGGGAAGCAAAGAAATCCGGGGTTCCTTCCACGCCGTGGGGCCAAAAAGGCATCCCAGCCACCCTTTGGGGAGCCCAGCAGCACCTGCTGGCCCTGGGAACGGTTGCTCGGAGCCTTTGGGTTGCTTGGGGAGGTAGGAGGCACTTGGGGGAGACGAAATCGCGCGTGGGGAAGGGGATCTGGAGCGGCGGCCAATCAGAACTCCCCCCCCCGGGCCCCCAATTTGTAAACCAACCGACACACCGTATACATACATACATACATACATACATGGAAGATGGCTTGATGTTTTTATGTTTTGTTTGTTTATGTTTGTCTTAAAAACCAATAGGAATTAATAAATAAAAAAAGGAAAATAAATAAATAAATAAAAAAAAGAACTCCCCCGATATATCCCGATCATGGATCTCCCCCCCCCCAACGCCCCCTTCGCACCGCCCGCGAGCCCCAAGCCCTCCCTCCTTCCTCTTAGTCTAAACAGCTGTGCCTGCTTGGCGGCTCTAGCCCCGCCCTACCCTCGCCGCGTCACGGTTCGATTCCAACCAATCGGGGAAAGGAAAGAAAGGGCGGGTCCCTGAGCAAGGCGGGGCCGCCAAATGGGAGGGAAGGTTCAAATAGCAGCCGGAGCGGCCCGAGGGCGGTTTGCGGTAGGCTAGAGCGTCTCCATGGAGGAAAAGTGAGTGAGTCACCGGCGGCCCTTCTAGGAACCCGGTGGGTGGGAAGGGAGCAGCCTCGGCTGCAGGTCACTTGACCCCTCGGGAGCCAATGAGGTTGCCTTGTTCTGGCGGGAAAAATGGCCGAGGCCGGGCCCTGAGGCACGCGTTGCTGAGTCCAAGCGAAGCCTGCGGGGCGGCGGCTGAGGCCCCGCCGAACGAGCCCGACTTTTGCCTTTGCGCCCCGCCGGGGTTGGGCCTCCTCCTCCTCCTCCTCCTGCTGCTGCTCCAGAGGCGGGTTTTGCGGGTTCTTTTTCCAGGTGCGGCGATGGCATCCACTCCGTCGAGTGCCTGGAGAAGAACTTCGTGAGTGGCCGGGCCGGGGGCGTCTCTTTATGGCGGCCGACCGAAAGGTTTCCCCCCGCGCCCTCAGCGCAAGCCGCGCTCGCTGCCGGGCCTCGGGCCTGTTTTGAGCGCCCTTGGCAGCTGGGGGGGGGGGCGGGCGAGTGGCGAGGACAGGCATCTTTCTCTGGGGGAAGCCTTGTGTGTGTGTGTGTGGTGGGCGGGGGACCAATAAAATAGAGGGAGAGGGATATAGGGAGGGGGGAGAGAAGGGGGAGGGGGAGGGGGAGAGAGGAGGGACACACATATTGTCCAAAGGTGTTTCTCCCCCCAAAAAAACCGCACATCTTATCCCCTCCCCTCCCCAAGCAGGCCCTTTACTCCAGGAAAGAGCCCTGCAGCTCAATTCTCTTTCTTCCCTCAGATGGCTTTGCAAAAGAAAATGGAAGATGACTTCTCCCAAGTGGAGACCATTCAGATGAAGGTAGGCACGGAACCAGCTTCCTTGGGGGCAGCCAGAAACAGCCTCTTGCCCTCTGGGATGCAGGAGGAGGGATGGGAGCCCCCTGGGAGGGGAATCTTGTTTCCTGGCCAGAGAAAGATGAGGTTGCGAATAGCGTGGAAAGTTTGGACATTTTTCTATAGTACCCTCCCACCACCCTCTCGGGTTGCAGGAAAAAAAACAACACGTTGCCTGTTAACGCCTATGAAAAATGAAGACTTTTCATTGGCACTTAGCACAGCGGTGACTCTCTTCTACGTCCACGGAAAATAGGCCGCTGTAACTTGGTTCCTTTTGCTCTCTCGACAGTTTTACTCCCTCGTAATCGGTGGTGGGATTCAATTTTCTTTACTACCAGTTCTGTGGGCGTGGCAGGGGAAGGTTACTGCAAAATCCCCGTTCCCTCCCCTACCCCACTAATTTATTTTATTTGGTTTGTCAATTGCTTACAAGATAATAGGTATAAGTAAAAAAACATAGTTATGAATACATGGATACATATAAGAAAAAACAACAACAATAGGACAGGCACATTGGTGCGCTTATGCACGCCCCTAACTAATCTGCTTTCCAGCTCCGTTCTCTGCAGGGCAACCCAAGGAGACCCAGCCGATCAGCTGGGACTCAATGGGAGGCAGAGAAGAGATGGGAGTGGCGGGGCCATTCAGAGGTGGGATTGGCCAGTTCTCCAAACAACTCAAAATTTATGCTACCGGTTCTCCAGAACCTGCTGAACACCACCTCTGCTCCGAATCCTTCTCCACAGGCATTCACTTCTCATGTTGTCTTTCTAACAATTTTTTTTGCTTTCTGCCTGTCGGCTTCTGAGATGTCTTGAAGGGCTGGGCTTTGCAGCTTATCCTCGGGGGGCTGTGAAATTGCCGTTCGCTATAAGTAGAAGATGGGGAGCAGAATAGGGGGGAAAGGTTTAAGTGATCACAGGTAGAATTATGTCATCCTACTGAAACCTGAGCCAGGTTTTGAAGAGTGTGCGCCCCATATTTTTGGCCCAGGTCAAAGCTTTGAGTGCCGACTGGGAGGAACGACACCATCAGTTGAAGGTAGAGCATGAAAAGGTGGCGGAACTGGAAGCTCAGATAAAGCTGCTGAATACCAAGCAGGAAGAAGTCATGGCTTCCCTTCAAGCGGATATGCTCCATGCTGCCAGCCAGATCCAGGAGAAGGAAGAGCTGGCAGAGCAGCTCAGGTCAGAAGTTTCCTTCCTGGAGAAGAGGGTGAGGGTGGCCTGTGAGGAGGCTGCCGGGAGCGCTGCTGAACTGGAGAAAGGAGCTCACGAGGCCCGGCTGGCTTTGGAGGCCACGCTGTCTTCCCTCTGTCCACAGCTGGACAGAGAGGAAGTAGCGAGGGAGACCTTTCCGTCCGAGCAGGAGACCCTGCCACCGCTGCAGCCTTGTGTGCAGTTCCTGTATGGCCAGGACGCCAAGTGCCCAAGAAAGGCCGAAGGAGCGGAAGCCGCAGCAGAAGAGGCTCCGCAAGGGCTGCCGCAGGAGGCAGCGGGTGGCCTCCAGGAAGAGGAGGTGAGCTCTGTGCGGAAAGGATTGGTGGTCCTTGTGCTGGAGGACAGTTCAGTTCAGGGGGCCTCTGTGGAGGACTCGCTCTCCTCTCCGGATGTGGGATGGAGAGGGACTCCTTTCCTTGGGGCACAACTGCTCTAGCTTTAGATAAACTGGCAAGGGAGCATCTCGATGATCTCAGGCTTCCCCTTCAGCCAGTGCTGGAGGGGAGGACAAGGCTGGTTTCCCTCAGCGGTCTGAGGCCAGGTCTTTTGCTTCTACAGGTCTCTAGGTTCCCTTGATCCCCGGCATCCTCCCCAAGCAGGCCTGTAGGTAGCCTGTTCCAACCTTCTCACTCACTGAGGTGGCCTCTTAAGGGCGCACGGGTGTGGGAGAAGTGGCTTTCCTGCACGGGCTGGCTGAGAGCCAGGCTTCCTGACCCTTTGGCACTGTCGGCTTCTGGGAAGAGAGTTGGAAATCTGGGTGTTGGGAAGGATCACCCCTTCGGAACAGGGTGCAAGAAGCAGGATCCCCTGGCGGTCATCCTCCCCTTCAAAGGAAATGCCCCTTGGGGGCACCATCCAGCGAAATGACCATTTTTGCAACACTGTTCTTTTTTTTTTTTCCTTCCCCCCCACAGGCCAAGCCCAGAGCCAGCAGGGCTGCGTGGGTGTTACTTTGTCCACCGATTTTCTTTTGGCTCCCGAAAAGGCCTGCCCCTGGGTCCCTGGAGCCACTGGTCAAGGCAACATCAAGCTGTGTCCAGAAGCCCACTCTGCTTTCAGAACTGCAGAGGGGTCTCTTTGAGAGTCCTTTCTGGGAAAGGCTTCTGCAGCCGGAAAAGGGGTGAAAATGGTTACTTCTGCCTTGTTACCGCGGTCTTTTTTCTGAGGTGCATCCCGCTGAAGCGGACCGTCACTTGGGGTGTTGAATAAAAAATGTGCACACCTGCAAAGCCAAAGCACGGCCTTCTTTCAGCACGCGCAAAGAGGCAGGGCACCGCGGGGGTCCTGGTGATGCGCCGGTCCGCCCTTTTGCCCAGGCGCCAAGTTTCCTTGCCCCCTTCCAGGCTGGCTGCTTCTGCGGGCAGCCATATCTGGGATGGCCACCAGGGGTGCTCTTGTACCAACCGATTCCTCCTCCGGCCTTTCTGGGTGGTTGGGAGGGCACTGCAGAATTGCTCATGCAAACTTCCGAGTGGGTGATGCTACGCTGCCTGTTGTCTTCTTCAGAATAGGTAGCCAAATCCCACCTGCCCTCTTTGGGGACTTAGGCTGAATTTCCTTCCATGGAGACCTTGCCAAGGTGACCCTTGGAAAGGATGAGAGAAAGCAGCCCGCACGTAAACAGGTTGCAGCTTTCTGAAGGGAGCAGAAACTTCACGGGGATTGTCACACCTGTTGTTTCCCCGCTCTAAATGCATGCGAGGCTTTTTTGACCCTCAAAACATGGGCAGGGAACCCAGAAGGCGGCTGTTGAGGCTGCCCCAGCATGTGAGGTGATAACAGATAACCCGAGTTGGAAGGGACCTTGTAGGTCGTCTAGTCCAACCCCCTGCCCAAGTGGGCTTTTTTCCTTCTTCCAGTTCCTCCCCTGGGCTTTGGCTCAGGTTCAGCCCTGGGTGCAATCTGGCCGGGCAGAGAAGCCATCCCCCTCCTCCTCCTCCTTCACATGGATTCTTTCTGAACCAGCAGATTGGACAATGAAGGCCTCCTTTCATTCCTCTTATTGCTGTTCTTCCTCACGGTTGCCGATTATGGCTGCTTTTAGAATTTTATTGGTAGATTTTGCTGCACATCATCATTTTCTGTTTTAAGTGCTTTATGGTAACATAATGAAAAACTGGTACAAATTCCTCAGGGCATGGAACATTTTTCTCCTCCATAAATTTACCTCCCTCCTGACACACTGATGCAATTAAAGCCAGAGCCAACCCACCACATTTCTGGGGCAGCAAATTCCACCCAGATCTTCTCCAGCCCCGTCTGTTTCCAACGGGTGACCGCAGAACTTTTCTGCCACCAAGGAATGCAGAAAAATATATCTGTAGCCGCTTCCTCCTCACAGCCGTTCCTAATTTACAAAACCGTTGTGGCTCCTTGTAGCAGACTTGTATTCCCCTCGACTGGAAAAAAAATAAAATCTGGTGCATCGCTCGCCAAGGATTGCGGAGCTAACCCACACTTGGAATTCCACGCTACACTCTACACGGTGCCGGTGCCTTTTTCGCCCTCCCGGAAATGACCCAAACTTGTTTCCTGCATGACTGCCCACAGGGGCTCTCGGGAGCGTCTTGCTATGCAACCTCTGGACTGTCCACTTTACAAGATAACACGGCATCCAGTCGGGGAAATGCCACTATGTTTCACTTCATGCTCGGTCAAGAGTCAATCGCTCTTTCCTACTAAAGGAATGTGCCAGGCGGCACCGTCCTGGCTGCCGACCCTGTAATTACGTGGACATAAAGGGCAAAGGATTCTTCTGGTCTGATTGCAAGGCCCGGTCAGAAACTGGGCCTTGCAATCGATGTGCAGCTTTCTTGGTAAGAAAGGGGTCCCTCTCCTCCTCACCTCAGCTTTTTTGCTAAACTTAAGAGTCCTGCAAAGACGGGTATCTTAACAGGATCCTTTTTCTTAAAAAAGCACAATTGCATCGCAGCCCTTGGCAGCAAAGTTGAGTTTTCTAAAAATGGGAAGAATGCGGAATAAGATTGATGGTCCAGTCCAATGTGTGTGAAATGCTGCAGGATGCCTATTTGAATGAGAGGAGCTGGAGGGGAATGGAAATGTGGGTTCTGTTTTCTCCTCTTCCTCCTCGGCTTCTTGTGGGTTGCAAACATGGATCCTCGCTGAAGTTTCCTACAACTAGAAGTCACAAAATACAAACTATATGAGATCTAATTAGCTTGGTGCTTTGGGTCTGTCCACTTGGGAAAGGCCGTGATTTTTTATTTTATTTTTTTAACTCAAAGCAACTTGTCCAAAGTGTTTATTTAAAATAAAAAATAAAAAGGGTGGTAATTGCAATTGGTCTGGGTGGATTTGAACAGGCAGTTGGTTTCCTTGTGTTTATTGGAGGGGAGGACGACAATTTATCCTGAATCCCCACACTATCACCCCCTGTCCTTGTTATCTGGACCCACTGTACTTGGGGCTCCGTAGAAAATGTGACTACAGATTAACAAGAGTTGGAAGGGACCTTGTAGGTCATCTAGTCCAACCCCCCCCCCCCAAGCAGGAGACCCTACTACACCTTTTCTGACAAATGGCAGTCCAATCTCAAACGAAGCACTCTTTTGGGCTGCTGAACGGAGGAGAGGCGGCCTTTTGCCCCTCCTTTCAAGCTGCAGTCCCCGGTGGGGGTTTGGGACACGTGTGAACACCGTCCTTTGCCTTCCTCTGCCCTGGTTTGGGGAGGGGGGTTGTGTGTGTGGCTGCTGGGATTCTTTCTCCCCCTCCCCCGAAGGAGGAGCAGAAGCAGCTCGGCGGCCTGTTTTCCCACGGCTGCCTTTAGCGGCCCTTTTGGAAACATTGTTATTCGGGCTCCCCGTTACAGTTTCAATCTTGGCTTCCTGCATTTAGGCTGGTTGTGAGCCTCGGTGCAAAGACACACACACACACACACACGTGTTGGCATTTTTTTTTTAACCCTCTTCGGTAGGGGGGGGGGGCTTCCCTTGGCCGGCCGCCCCCTCCCTCGGGTACGTGCCGCAGCAGCAACTCGTTGGAAATAAACGCAGGGAACGGTGGAAATGGGCCCCGCCGCCTTTGTGGACAAGTCAAAGGCGCGCGTGGAGAAGCGAGTTTTCCGCCCGCGCCCCGCGGACGGGCTTTCCGCTCTTCTCCTCCAGGGGGCGTAGCGGTGCTCGGTGACGTCACCCGCCTCTCGTGGGAAAAGAAAAGGCGGGAAACGGAGTGGTGGTGGAAGAAGAAGAAGAAGAAGAAGAGAAGGAGGCCGCCCCGGGTGGGTCTCCTCTCTGCGGGGCGACGGGCTGCAAGCCCAGGCTCTCCTCGCGGCCTTTCGGCCCTGCCGAGGCCCGCAATTCCCGGCTGGGCTTTGGCTCCTGCGAGCTGTGGGCGCGAATGAGACCCCCGGCCAGGAGAGGAGCACCAGGGAGCCCCCCCACACACATAAAGGGAGAGGGGGGAAGCGCTGGGGTGCAGCTCCCTCGGCTGAGGGACCCCCCTTTATCTCCCCCCCCAAGCACCAGATTTCCCTCTGGTCTCTTGGACATGGGGGTCCCATCCGTCCAGTGTGTGGATTTATGGAAGAAATAACAATAACAACAATAATGATAATAATAATAAAATAATAATATCAAGAATTTGCAGCTTCCTGCATTAACTCCAGCAGAACTGCAAAAAACTGCTCTATTTGGAACATGGTACATCTTAAGGTACTTGGTTGATATCTAAGATGCTGGCAGCAACTCCTATCAACCATCATCAGCACCAGACAATTATATTTTTGATGCATTTTTGAATGTTCAGTTGACTGAGTTTCATGTTTAATGAATAAAGTAAATAATAGTAATAACAACAACCTAGTTAATACCTAGGATGCTGGCAGCATCTCGTAGCAACCATCAGCGCCAGTCAATGATATTTGTGATAAGATTTTTTAAATGTTCAGCTGACCGAGTTTCTTGTTTAATGATTAAAAGTTTATAATAATAAACAGGATGATAAAAATAACAAAATATCGTGATTTGCAAATGGAAGTGCTATTGTGGAAGAAGAAATAAATAGTTGTACCAATCATAATAGGAGCCCTTGGAACAATACCCAAAGGGCTACCTGGATATGTGGAAATTTTGAACTTATTAGACCTGAATTAGACTTTACAAAAAAAAAAAAAAACACTCTTCTTGGAACTGCCTACATACTCAGGCGTTACCTTAACAGCTCCTAAGACCTTGGTTAGGACTTGAGCTATTAAGTTTTTACCAGTCCTAGACTGAATCGAATTGAAGATTAAAGCTTAAATAATAATAATAATGGAGCCCTTGGAGCAATACCCAAAGGGCTGCCTAGATAGGTGGAAATTTTGAACTTCATACCTGAATATTCTGACTTTGGAAGAAAAAAACAACAACCCATCTTACTCAGAACTGCCTATATACTGAGGCGTTACCTTAACAGCTCTTAGGTCCTTGGTTAGGACTTGAACTGCTAAGTGTTTACCAGTCCCAGACTGAATTGAATTGAAGATGAAATCTTTAATAATGATGACGATGACATTAAAAAAGAGGCGACGGAGCAAAGACGGCAGGAATCTCCTGTTCCTGCTAGCTGCTCAAGGGTGTCGGTGGGGAGGGACCCCCACCAAGTTTCCTTCCCCCCCACCCTCCCCCTTCAGGTTCCCCATTCCCGCTCTAAAGAAGGCAGCAATCTCAGGGCTGGGGGCCAAAGGCAGGCCATTCCCCCCACCCCCCACCCCTTTCCTGGCTTCCCAGGTTGGCGGTGCTCAGTTTCAGTTTGCAGAATTGCCTCTTGGTCTCTAGTTCTTTGCACCTTTTCCCCTCTTTGAGGTGCAGTGCCGGAGGAGGCCGTTGGAGGCTTTTTCCAGCTTCGCTTTTAACCTCTCCAAATGTTTTGAAGACCCAGATAGTCCTTTCCCTGTGTCAGTGGAAAGGGAGGGTTTGTTAGCCTACTTCCAAGCTAGGATTGGAATACTTGAATCAAAAATAGACATTCTTCATTGTGGCTTAAAGGGGGACAAAAGTGGAAAGACCAAACTGTTGTCAAGACAGGAACATAAATCAGAGATAATTGCATGTTAGTGTTTATAGAGAACGCAACTGAGGGGAAAAAAAAAGAAAATAAATGGAAGGCCGAGGTCTGCAGCTGATTAAAGGGCGGCCTGAAAACCCTGTTATATAAATCCGGTGTCACTTCTTATAGGAACATGATGTCTCACTAAGGGATTATTCTAAAATCTCTCGAACAAGCTTTGGAGATAAGTATTGTCTGATTGCAACAGATTTGTAGCAAGTATTTTTATAGCACTTAACCGCAGGCCTTCTGTTATAGATTAAGGTGATCTGTTCGCTTAGAAGGAATGTTTTAGTCGAAGTGAATGATGTGTCGGTGTTTGGAGAGGGGCTCTGCAACAGCTGGGCTTCTGGCCTGTTTTGAGGGAAAGGTGAAAGAATTGAGGCAGAGGAAAAAGAAACAGACTGCAGTAAATACTGTAGTACAAAATTGCGAATCCACCTCGGCACTAGTCTTCCTTAAGCTTCCATAAGGCATCATACATTTTCTGTTAAATAAAGAGAAGGGCTCGAAAGTTTGTTTTGCCTCACTGAATTAAAATTTCACTCTCCTTTACATCACATATTTAATTTTAGAGTCAGAGCGTCTTCACACTGCTAATTGCAGATAATTTGGCAAAAGCTTAGTATCCCAAACCTGTTTCTTTAAACAACTTACTGTCAGTACTGTCAATTTACTCTTGTTATTTAACCTGGATAAAGCACTGTTGTCAGATGTTTTGCTTCAAATCTTTGATTTCTATAAAAATAAATTGAAAAAGTGGACAAATCCAATAATATAGACAACTGCTCCTTTTCCTCAAGAGTTCTAGTCTTACAGTTAATTAGGTAGCTTTCATCTTTAATAAGGCCCTGATTAAACCTAAAATGGTCAGTTTTATAAAATGAGCCAGCCATTTTATGTTTTGAGTCCCTCTCGTACATCTAGCATAGTTTTACTATTTTTTTTTATGTGAATGGAAAATGCCACTGAGATACTTACCAGAAAAAAACTGAAACATATATAGATGATAACTGGCCGAGATTACTCATAGTAAAGTGAACATGCTAAAGTAAATGCATCTTTTCCTAATCTAATATCTTTGGACAGAACTATTTTTCCACGCTAGAATGAATACACACAATTTTTATGGCCACTCATTGCAGTCAACTATATATGCAGATACACACGTGTGTGAATGTACATGTATATATAAAGCGACTAGTACACAGTGTTGTAACTTCAATTATGTTTAAACTATCTTTAAATTAGTAACTTAACTTATCTTTAGATTCAGCTGGGTTTTGTTAGTACAGCATATGAAGTAGGAGTCTCAGTACTTCAGAAATTGCTATGTAGGACAATAGAATAGAATTCTTTATTGGCCAAGTGTGATTGGATTCACAAGGAATTTGTCTTTGGTGCTTATGCTCTCAGTGTACATAAAAAGTCAAAAAATGATAAGGCACAACACTTAAGGATAGTCATAGGGTACAAATAAGCAATCAAATCATACTAGGAAACTATATAAACCGTAATGATACAAGGAACAAAGTTACAGTCATAAGTGATGGGTGAAAGGAATGGTGAGAAGATCAATAGTAATGCGGACTTAATAAATAGTTGAACAGTGTTGAGGGAATTATTTGTTTAGCAGAGTGATGGCATTTGGGGGGGAAAACTCCCTTGTGTCCAGTTGTTCTGGTGTGCAGTGCTCTATAGTGTCGTTTTGAGGGAAGGAGTTGAAACAGTTTATGTCCGGGATGTGAGGGGTGTGCAGATATTTTCACAGCCCTCTTTTTGACTTGTGCAGCATACAGGTCGTCGATGGAAGGCAGGTAATTGTTTTTTTCTGTAAATGTGTAAATAGGAAAGCCAGCAATGCAGGAGCAGGAAACTAGAAGTTCTCCATTGTGATATTGAATGGGTTGCAGTGATAGTCCTGTAAATTGACTGCCTTCTCTAACATCTTTCCAGAAGCATCTGTGATTGCAGCAAACGTCTTCTCAGTGGGGAGGATCCAGAAATGGAACACAGCAAGATGACAACATGGTTGCAGGTAAGACAGACCTTTATTTTCTTTATTTATATCCCACCTTTATTATAAAAATGGCTGTGCGTGCGTGCGTGTTCCAGCATAACTCTGGAACACCTCGAGCAATTTCAACCAAACTTGGTACACTGATGACTTACTTTCTAGAAATAAGCACTGTGGGGGTAAGACACTCCTAACACCCCTCAGGGTGTGTGTTCAAGATACAGCCTGTTGTGCCTTCAAATGGCTTCTACTGTACTGCCTTAAAATGGCTTCTACTGCACAGCGCTGTGGAGTTGCCATTTTAACGGCTTCACAGTACTCCACAAGGGGGCTCTCTCTTGTAAAGGGGAATATCCAACATTATAAATTACGTTTATTCCGGGTCGCCAAAATCAGGGCTTTTCCTGTCTAATACAGGATTAGGATAAATAAATACCCAGGCAACGGCCGGGTTATCAGCTAGTTATTTTTAAAAATAAGGTGGTGAGCACGCACAATTTTTCCTTCACCTATTTTCCCCATAACGTCCACCCTGTAAAGTGAGTTGGACTGAGAGAGAGTAAACTCGCTGTCCGCTGGCTTCTAGCCTCCTGCTTTAATTATTAAACCAAATTGGCTCTTAGTTTCGGCAGGAGAGCATCTGTGCCAATTATCAGAAAACGGGGGAAAAAACCCATACAAATTCCCTACTTGACATCGCAATGCAGGAATCCGTATTGAAGAATTCAAATATAAATGCAGCCTGTTCTGATACAAGGTTAAATAATTTCTTGCTTAAATGTTAAAGCATTAGCATCACTAGGCTAGATCTGATCCCTGTTTGTTTCCCTAACTTGTGTATGCATTCCAGTGACTTCCAGTGAGTCATAATGATTTGGGGGTTGGACTAGATGACTTCTGAGGTCCCTTCCAGGCCTGGGACTGATGTGCTGATGTGCTGTGCTGTACTTTGTATTTAGGAAGAAGGGAGTAAAAATGCAAGTGTAACACCATAATGTATCTTCTTTAAATATTCTACAGTATATACACAAACATAAGGAAATTCATGCTTTAGTCCCTGACGATATTGAATGCACATACTGTTTGTACAGAATAAATTCAGATATGCTAATTCTCTACAAAGATTGCTCGTCTTCTGCCTTCTATCTGTCAGAAACAACTGCCATTTATAACATTTTTCTTAGTATTGTGGAATACAAGGATCAGTATTTTTTTTTTGCAAGAAACAGATGTATTATTCTTGTTTCCCACAAACATTTCATGACACCAGGAAGATCCCACTAAAGTATGAAGAATGTATTTTCAGAGCCAGGCGGCATTTCTGCCCAAAAGTCTGCCAGCATTTGAACCCTTCACATCTCCCCTTGGATATTAAATGGGATTTCTTTCTTTCTTTTTTAAATATGTTTATCGAAAGTTTCAAAACAAAAAGAAAGAATATATTTTAAAAAATGAGACACATGTTCTCACATTTTTGCAACATTTTCATAGCAGTGTACATTTCTATTAGTGTCAATTAAAGTCATTTGTTACAAGTAAATCTATAACTTGTTTCCTAGATCCTTACTTTTTATGTTATTATTACAATTATCGTACAATATTTATTTAATTGATTAATTATATTACTTTACATACATACATAGCTATATATAGATTTATCCTTATTTCCATTTTCCCTTGTTTGTTTAATCGGTTTTTCAAGACATCTTTACTTCCTTTTTATACAACCACTTGTGCCATATATTCCAAGTTGTAAAGAAGTCCAAGAAAGGGGATTTCTAGAAGTAGCATTCTGTGAGTAGGTGCCATATATATATATATATATAACCATATACTGTATGGGTTCTGTACTTTGGGATATCAAAAAGCAGTTTCTGCTGCTAACTTTTTGGCCATCTCAATGGAGTTTATTTTTAAAAGCTGTACGCTTGCTTGAAATTACCTTAAAATTAGTTTCTGTGTGTCAGTCTAATATGCCTGTCCGTGGAATGTTGGTTCCCTAGCGAATTAAAATGTTTGCTTCAGCATTTCTCCAAGAAGACAGATGGAGTCTTGCTGGCTGAGATCAGAGCCGAGCTGTGGGGAACTGTCAAAGGGAAAAAGGCTTCATCAGAGCCAGAGAATGAGACGCTGCTGTTCCACCTTCTGGGGAATAACATGTCTTGCCATTTCATTAGGGGCAGGGTCACTGGCATCCCTTCGAGTGACAGGACTTTGAAGGCATCTAGCTGTTTTCTTCTTTGGGCTGTATGGGTTAGGTTTTGTGGTTTTTTTTGCAAACTTTCCTTATCCATGTTAGTTCAATAAGTGGCTGGTTTTTGAAAGAAAACTCAAGAATCCTGTCTTAGGAAATGTCTGGCTCCAGATCTGTCTGAAATAGGCATCTTAGTTGTGTGGAGGCTGCTGAGTAGAAAGAGACATGGTTACGGTTAAATCACCTAAATGAGCTTCTGTAGTGGACTCTTGCCTACTTATAATTGCATGTGTTAAGTTTTTCATGGCAGGAATGATGCTTTGTAATAACGCAACCTGGGAAGCTGTTCGGTCTCTTAGTGTAATGAATATAGAATGCTTCGTTGCCTTGGAAAAACCACAATTACTCATTTCCTCTACCCGCCTCCTTTCCCACACCTTAGTAGATTTTTTTTTTTTTTTTTGAAGAACTGTGTTACACATCCTTTAGTAAACAAAATGCTTAATTTGTATTTTAGGTAAGCTAGAGTTGTTTTTATCAGACACACCATCTGCAGGAGAAAGATGGTGTGCCAAGGGCTCACCTTGCAAAAGAGTTTGATGTAGGCTATCCCAGTTTCCATTCTCTTCTCTTCTCTTCTCTTCTCTTCTCTTCTCTTCTCTTCTCTTCTCTTCTCCTCCCCTTCCTCTGCTCTCCCTCTCTCTTCTCTCCTCCTCCCTCTCCCTCTTCCTCTCCCTTCTTCTCTCTTCTCCTCCTCCCTCTTCCTCTTCTCTCCCCTCCCGTTCTCTCCTCTCTTTTCCCTCTTCCTCTCCCTTTTCCTCTTCTCTTCTCCTCCCTCTTCCCCTTTTCTCCCTCTCCCTCTCCTCTCCCCTCCCTTCTCCTCTTTTCTCTTCTCATGCACTGTTGACTTTGGTTTTCCCAAAACTATCTCCAGCAGGGAGAGACCCTGAGAAAATCATGGGCAAAGGGATGAGAGAAGCTATCTCTGCATTCAGTTTGAAAGTCACTGCATGAAATTACATGAGTCAACCCTGCACCAAAGGAAATCTTGCTCTAAATCCATGGCTTTTTACTATTCAATCAGAGTTTGGGGGAGATATTTGGAGACTCCTGAATGCTTATTTTTTTAAAAGGAAAACCTGCTTTTCCTTCAGATGCTGTCATTTTTACACAACCTTGAGATTGGGGAGGTGCCTCTTCCTCCCTCTGAAATGTCCCTCTTGCTGCATTACTGATTGAGAATCCTGCCCCTGCCTCTAACCAAACTTCATCTCACTCCCTAAAATGAAATGCTAATACAATAAATAAAAGGATTGTCACCAAGGTGCCTGTCTGCAAAGGAGCACAAGCCAAGGAGGTGAATCACAGACATATGGACCAGGGCCAAGCTAGGGAGGTGAAAAACGAAAAAGGAGCTGAGAGGCAGACCATTTTTCAAGATCCTAACAAGATGAAACTTCCATTCTTCAGGTGCTGAACCCCGATTTAGTAGTTTACCAAGAAATTATTGTTTCTTCCCTTTTGTTTCCTGGGACAGCGGATTTCTCTTAGTGATTAGATTTCAAGCACTCTCTCTCTCCCTCCCTCTCTCTCTCTCTCTTTCTCTCTCTCTGTTTTGCTTTAGAAAATGTCACAGATCAAGCCATTTCCTTTTGCCCAGATCCCTGCTCATTTCAGATTGACCCATTCCCAAGGGAATGAACGGCTGCTGGACTTCCTTTCTCAGCCTCCTTGTGGAAAAGGACATTTTGTTTTCGTGCTTCAGCCCTTCAAGAAGAAACCAAATCAGCATTCTTCCGTTTGAAGTCTGGGCTTTTAAAAAAAAATGCCCTGAGAATTACTACGAAAAGCTGTTTTTTGGCCATTTGGGGGGCCGTTTTCAGGCTGTTTTCCGGTGCTCTGGCTCCCGCAAAGACCAACTGGGGCGGCATGCATGTGCACACCAGAATCCAGAAGAGCAGCTGGCAACGGTGTGCAGGCCCACAGAGAGGGCTCTGCGTGCCGCCCCTGGCATGCATGTCATAGGTTCACCATCATGGTCCTAAGGGGTCCAGCTTTTCAACAGTGGAACCGAATGTGGATTTTCCTTTGCTGGAGCTGTTTCCGCCAGCAATACGGCCCACCGTCAGGGTTGTCGCAGCAGTGAATTTCTATCCTGGGCAGGGTTGGACTACATGACCTTCGAGGTCCCTTCCAGCCCTTAATGTTTTATGTTTCTTTGAATGATGAGCCATCTTGTTTCACGGGTTACCTCACTCCTACCTCTTGGGCTGTCCTGTTTACATTTTGGATTAAGATTACCTAATTATCATGATGTTAATGCATACGCTTGCCTTGAAGCCTTTATGTCTGGCTGCTGGAAGCACTTTACAAACAAGTAATGAGAGATCAACAAAGGGGATGGTGTGATGGGATTAAACATTCCTTACCTAGGAGCAGGTATGATTCAGCCAAAAGTTTTGTTTGCAATGAGGTCACCAGTAAGGGCTGTTAAAATTGAAAAACAAAAAGAAAGAAAGAAATCCAGAAAATCCTTTGGGGTATAAGGTGATTCATAGAACTTGCTATTTCTTTTAAGAGGAGTCACATTACAGCCCTACCTTTTAGCTGTAGGGCATTTGTGTGTGGTGGTGGTGGAGATATAGTAAAGTTGAGATAATAGCTAGTCCCAGACCTATAAAGATGTCGGCCTTTCAAGGTGGATCGGCCTAGGAAGCCAATGTCATGAAGAAGGTCACTCTCATTGTACAGCTATAATGGCAGAATCTCGCAAGTTTCCCTCCTCCCTCTCTTTGTCTTCATGAGAATCTGATACTTTACCCAGATTATATTCCTGCTCCAGAGTCAGTTCCCCTTTACTCGACTCTTGTCTTCTTGAGAGTAGCTCTTCCTCCAGTCCCTCAAAGCCATTCCCTCCGCTCTCCGCCTCAGACAGCAGAATGGAAGGCAGGCAGGTATTTGATGGGCTTTAGAAACAACCAGTGTCATGCCCCTGTCAGAGTCTGAATCAGAGGAGGAAGACGAACCAACAGCTGACAGGAAGTGGGAGTATGGCTCCGTTCGCTCTGGAGGACACTGGGGAAGGGCAAAGTCTGGCTAGGCAGAGCAGGGGAGAGGTAGAACAAGGGAGAAGGAATTCAGAGGAAGAGCCAGTGTCCCCTAGGGCGCACAAGGAGGAATGGAGAAGGGAGCAACATGGGTTGTGTGGCTTACAGGGGAGGAAAGGGCCCTGATTCCCTTCATTAGCACAGCTGGGAAGAGAATTTAAAAAAGATGCATGCTGAGTGCAGCAGCTGCTGGGAACAAACATGAGTTTATCTTGTGTTGACTTTAGTTATCTCTGTTCCTGGCGTCTTCCCAACCATGCTGAATTATGGCTGTTCCTTCACATCTGGAATTCTTCCTCCTGCCCTGCCGGACTAGTTACCTCATTTTGCCTTGTTTGGACTTATAGTTACAGTTTTTGTTGAGCACGTTTTGGACTTGATTCTCTGCAGCCCAAGGCTGTTCCTGAGAGAGTTTTTCTCCAGCCCAGAAGGTAACCAGGACATTGGGGGCAAAGTTGCAGATAATAAAGGGATTCCGACTGATTATCTGACTGTGGTGCCTTTGTGCCACGCCCTGGGTCCTCACAACCAGGCTGTTTAGGATGTGAATGCTGACTTCTTCTTTTTTCGATGGGGATCAGAGCTCTTAAGTTAAAATTTAACCACATCCTTATCTTACAGTGGACCTTACGCTCTTTTATATTTTATTGCTCCAGAATCTTCCAAGTCTAGACTTCTGACTGACTGACCCTGTTTTTGGTCACTCTTTAACTGAATGCCCTATTCCGTTATTGTTTTCTCTCTTCAGAAGCAAGGATTCGATGGATAGACATCACTGGGTTTCTCATTAGAATTGCCTTTCAAGAGAAATGGGTCTAGTAGTAACCTAGCTAGTAAGGTAAAGGTTCCCCTCGCACACACTTGCTAGTCATTTATGGCTCTAGGGGGTGGTGCTCATCTCCGTTACAAAGCCGAAGAGCCAGCGCTGTCCGAAGACGTCTCCGTGGTCATGTGGCCGGCATGACTAAATGCCGAAGGCTCACGGAGCGCTGTTCCCTTCCCACCAAAATGCTCCCTATTTTTCTACTTGCATTTTTATTTTTTCACATGCTTTCGAAGTGCTCGGTTGGCAGAAGCTGCTGGGACAAGGAACGGGAGCTCACTCCCTTCCGCGGTGCTAGGGATTCGAACCGCTGAACGGACAACCTCTCTGATCGACAAGCTCAGCGTCTTAGCCACTGAGCCAATAACCTAGCTAGTAGAGAAACACAATTCTGAAGGCCAGTCAGTGGCACGGGGCTCACTTCGCCTCCTGAGACACAATTTCCAAGTTAGTCTTTTCTCCCTACGGACCAGTGGCTGAACTGAGCTATTTTGGGCCACTTAACCAGATCAGAGCAAACTGTACCCAAACTCACCAAGTAAATAAATCACGGCTGTGGTCCCTGGAGGCTCCCTGCTTCATACTGCCAATTCTCTTGGTTGTTATCCCCAGCAGGCCAGCGAAGCTGGATCTTCTTATTTTTAGACTTGAGTTCGAGCCCCAAGGAAGGCTTCTGCAGTCCTGTACATTTTCATCCAAATATTTGTCTTGGTTTTGACAGTGGAAGATGATGATAATGCAGATAGGAATGCGTGCAGATTAAGAAAGAACATAGCCCCCTTCAGTTGGGGAAATGTCCCAAGAGAAACAACCGACCAGCTGGAGAGATTTACTATATTTTATTCCATTACAAAGAAGGATCATCATTGGGCGCTTCTTCAGAAAGGAAAATGGCACCAGGGTAGCCACAAGAGCAGAGTATATACGTTTCCAGTAGTACAGATTTATTTAACTAATTTTATTTAATTAACAAAGAAGAGCCAAGCGAGCACATGTCAGTATTTGTTCTTTGGGAAGCTTCTTTACACTTGTATCCTGCAGGAGCAGATAACCAGTTTTCACCAGCTTGAGGCTATGGTGGTCATGCCAGCTCATCGGGTCAACCAGAGTTAAGTTCAGGGTATTTCTTTAAAAGTTGCCTGTCTCCTGCTTTCGTCTGCACACAATCTGCTTCCTTCTACTTTACATTTTCCCCTTTTATTGACCATGCTTCCTTCGCACTTACCAGGCCGAGATGGCATCGAACAGCTGCAGTCCTTTTTTGTCAAATTATTTTGATTTGTAGGGGATCAGTGTAATCGCAATGTTCCCTTTTTTTAAAAAAAAAAACTTTATTAAGCAAATTCTACAATTAAAAAACAATTAAAAACATATTTCTATTCATTGCAGCATATTTGTAGTAGTGTTCACTCACTTTGACATACTCTTAAGTATATAGAATACTTGTAAATATTATTACAATTATTTTACATTTGATTTATGTCATATTTTCATATATTTATGTAGCTATTTACATATTTATACATAAGTATACATAGTTATGCCTATTCATACCAAATTATTTCATCACACCATAACTTTTCATTTCATCTATTTTGTGACTACCTTGCAGCCAATTTCATAGTACTCTGTCTCTTTTCTCTCTTTCATTTCCATTGAAAGCCTATCCATTTCTGCACACTCTAAAACCTTTTTCATTATCATAATATCAGAGGGAATGCTGTCACTTTTCCAATTCTGGGCAAAGGCTATTCTTGCTGCAGTTATTATATGTAATATAATATATTGGCGTTTCTTACTTTATCTCTTAATATACCCAATAGGAATGTCTCTGGTCTCAATTCAGTTTTCTGTTTTGTAATTTTCTCCAGCCATTTCCTAATTTTAAACCAATAATTTTTAGTTTGAGGGCATGTCCACCACATATGGAAATAAGTTCCCTGTTTATAATTGCTGATCTATTTGCTGATCTATTAGGGAACATCTTAGCCAATCTTGCTGGGGGTAAATGCCAACAGTAAAACATTTTGTATAAATTCTCTATAAATGCTGCTGATAGAATTAGTTTATAGTTTATTTCCCATAATTTTTCCCAATCTTCTCAATATTCCAATATTCTCATTCATAATATCAGAACCGAGGTCAGGCGCCCACATGGGCCACCATATCTTCACAGTGCGTTTAGATCGAGAAACGAAACAGTTCTGTAAATCTTTTCATTAAGACCCTTTTGTATCTATTCTAAAAAACAAAAGCTGGCAGAGGAAAAAGTCTTGGTTAAGGCAAGAGTGCTGGTATGAGTCAGGAACCAGCAGGTATGAAACCAGCAGGTATGGGGGCCATGATATTGCTGACTTCCCATTGTTTTTCATATGGAAATGACTTCCCACTTCTCTGCTCCTCTTGCAAGAGTTATCTCAATGGCCGGTAGGTGCCCTAAAGTGCTGTGATATGCAGAGAAATTGAGGTTTCCCCATCCCCCCATGTATTTCCTGGGCGTGTTGGGGGGAGCACTTCCCCCATGGATGCGGCAACGGCATTTCTGACTGCCTCCAGGAACACTTTTTGGGGGATACAGAAAGAGCGTCATCACTTGAGACTTTGAAGAAGAGATTGGACTGCCATTTGTCAGAAATGGTGTAGGGTAGGGGTTGGACTAGATGACCTACAAGGCCCCCTTCCAATCATCCGTAAATTTATCTGTCCCTGGGTTGGCTGTTCTAGCTCCTGTTGAGCCCAACACATTGTACCGCTTCCTGCTTCTTAACAGAGGCGATCTGCGTGAGGATAATTAAAAGGATGTCTCCAACAACTTAAATTAGGATTAGAAAGTGGTAAAGCAGAATTGAAATTAGGGTGGGGGAGAGAGTGCTGAATCTTAAATACCAAATGTAAAACAAGAGATCTTGTAGCCACCTATAATGGCTTAAAGTGTATTTTTCACGGTGGCAGTAGGGCGATTTTCATTGGGAATCTTCCTTTAGTTTCCTGCACCAAGAGATTTTCCATTAAGACATTAACTCCCCAGGAACTGCTTGGACAGTAATTGCTGGTTTTAATCAATGTTTCTCTCCCCTGGAGACTTGTATTGTAAGACGGGTGGCTAAATTGGTCGAATAACACCGTGAGACGGCATACTCACCCTGAGCTTTGAGAATCAGTAAAGTGACAAGCTAATGAAGATTCACAGCTTGACTTCCCTGAAAGCAACCTGTGTGAATCTGCAATTGGTTTATTCCCCTTGGTTTCCCATCCATCTTGGCTTTCTTTCTTCTGTTTCCTGCCTGCTGTGCTTTCCTCCCTTTAGTAACGGCAGATAACTTGACCACCTTCTGCAGCTTGTGGGCTACGAGGCTCTGTTTTTGTCAACATTTTCTTGAGAATCCACTTTACATTGGTTGAGCCAACCATGCCCAACAGCTCTAGTGCTGTTTCTCAACTCCAGGGTTACACAATCTCCATAAAGTGGTACCCTTGATCAGCTCAGTCAGGGGGGAAAAATCACTTTGTGGAAATCCCAGTAAGAATTGGCCAGGTAACGCGTGTATCAGACAAATAACCAAGTAGGGGCTTGTTCCTCTTGGCATTAAGACAGGGGGCACGGCTTAACCGGATTTTTCCCCTAACTCTAAATGAGAGTATTTAGACTTAATTGTCGCCTGGCATTCCGAGATATAGCTGCTTATCAGACTGGCCATCTTTCTCTAGGTTGGCACTTATGGTGGGATTGAAACATGAAAGTCATTTTGCAGCTGTTTGCAAGACAGGTATTGTCATGCATTGAAGAGATGTTTGCACTGTTGTGTGATATATATCAGGTGTTGCATGACAGAAATCCATCCGGCAGGGCCTGGAGCATGCACTGTAGACAAGCAGATCCGAGGAAGGAGACTTTACAGCATTCAACCTACCTGCATCGTTTTGGGAATGGAGCTGGGACCATGATCCTTTCAGGCTAAGAATAAGTTAAACACGGAACTTGCTCATTGCATACGGACATAGGGATGTTCAGAGAGATTAATTCCCCCGCCCCCATTTCGGTAGTGCTCCATAAGAGGATCTTCTTATTCCCTTTGTACCCATCAAGAAAAGTGAACAGGACAGGACGTGTATCAAAGTTGGAAGCAGTGTTGGTATTCTACCGGTTTGGCCCGGTTCAGCCGAGCCAGTAGCGCGGCGATAAGCAGCGCAGACGGAACCGATTCTCTCTGACGCTGTGTATTGGGCCCACCCACGGGGCCCGTGCTCCCATACTAACCTTTTATGTCCCGCTTTGGAAGCGCAGCTGTTTTGCGCAGCACAGCAATTGTTGCGCGGCAGCTGCCGAAGCGACAGGGGGAGAATGCAGGATGGCAGGAGGCGAGTCGAAGCGCCTCTGGGCCTGCGCGAAATGCGCGCTGTGCACGTGACAAAGTGCGCCCACCAAGCCACGCCCACCGAACCTGTAGTAACAATTTTTGAAACGCGCCACTGGTTGGAAGGGACCTTGGTGGTCATCTAGTCCAACCCCCCAGCTTGAGCAAGAGACTGTTGCACAGAAGACAACAGAAATCTAAACTTGAATATTGAGAAATGTAAACCGAAACGAGCGAACGTTGCTGGGAAGTTGAGGAAGAAATATTGCTTGCTGAGTGATCTCCTTTTATTTCCAAACTAGGCTTTGTGGTTTAGACCTGACAGTTTCCATGGTAATATAAAAAAACAGTACTGTTGGATCATATTTTGGAGATCAAATTTCTAATTCCTTTGGAAATTGGATGGGGAGGAAGCCATGGCCACATTAGCAAAGACTGGTCTCCTTTATTATGTGGTACAGATAATTTTGCTTCGGTTGGTCCCAAACCTCCTGTCCTTCGCCGGCTATCTGAATTCTAGCATTGCTATTTTCCCATTCCACGCCCCTCATTTCCTCCACCCCTCACATGAACACATCGGAAAAGAATAAAAACATTTTATTAAAGCTAGAGAAATATTTATGCCCAAATTCTTTTTCTTAAAAAATATGCATTGTGTTTAATATTGAAACAGTTCCTTTTTTTAAAAAAAAAAAAGTAATAAATATAAAAATAAATTAACATTAATAATGAAATATTGATAGGAAGGAAGGAATAACTGTCCAGAAGTCAAGAGTGCGTTTACGGAGCAGTTTGGAAGGAAGGGTTTATAAATAACAAGAAGCTGACTTGCAAAGGGTGGTCTCTGGATTATTCTTGGCAAACCACATTAAGGGGATGCTTGAGCAGTCTGTGTAAAGCCTCTTGGAAGTGCCAGATTGGGTTCATTAAAGAATAAAAGGAGTATAAAAATATTCTATGCCCGTAGAGCAGCAAACATCAAGAATAGAACATCCAGCAATTCTTTGTGTACTGCTGTGGCCTTCTAAATGTGCACGGTGCTAATCGAATTAAAGCTAAAGCCAAACTTCTTATGTAAGCTATAATTATGGACTCCTCCACTTTCCATAAAGATAGGGACACGGTGGCTCAGTGGCTTAAGACGCTGAGCTTGTCGATCAGAAAAAGTCGTCGGTTCGGATCCCTAGCGCTGCGTAACGGAGCGAGCTCCCATTACTTGTCCCAGCTTCTGCCAACCTAGCAGTTCAAAAGCACGTAAAAAAAAAAATGCAAGTAGAAAAATAGGGACCCTTATTTTTGGTGGGAAGGGAACAGCGACGTTCCGTGCGCCTTCGGCATTTAGTCATGCCAACCACATGACGACGGAGACGTCTTCGGACAGCGCTGGCTCTTCTTCGGCTTTGTCGCGGAGATGAGCACCGGCCCCTAGAGCCAGAAACGACTAGTACAAAGGTGCAAGGGGAACCTTTACCTTAACCTTTTTACCATTTTTAATGTCAAAGAAAAGGATCCGAAGACAGGGGGTCTTCAAACTTGACAGCTTTAAGACTTGTGGACTTCAACTCCCAGAATTCCTGAGCTAACATGGCTGGAGGAGGAATTCTGGGAGTTGAAGTCCACAAGTCTTAAACTTGCCAAGTTTGAAGACCCTTGGATTAGATAGATAGGTGGGTAGATATGTAGGTAGGTAGTAGGTAGATTAGGTAGGTAGGTAGTAGGTAGGTAGGTAGGTAGATGGTAGATAGGTAGATAGATAAAGATAAAAGATAGATCAGGAGTCTTCAAACTTGGCAGCTTCTAAGACTTGTGGACTTCCACTCCCAGAATTCCTCCCCTGGTCATGTTAGCTCAGGAATTCTGGGAGTTGAAGTCCACAAGTCTTAAACTTGCCAAGTTTGAAGACCCTTGCCCTAAGAGTTTTTGTGGCACGCCAGCAGTAGACCGATGATCTCAAGCTGTAGTAGTCAAGGGTTTGGGAGGCAAAATGGAGAAAGGAGATGCAAGAAGGGGTGTGTGTGTGAGGGGGAGGGGGTTTACAAACATTCAGTAGCCTGAGGGTCTTTCCAGGCAAGGCATATCAGGCTGGCAGGAGGCCACGTGGCTGCTCAGTTTGAGGAAATAAGGCACCATCATCAAACGGCACATGGCGGTTTCCAACAGACTTGCCAGAAGACAAGGCAATAAATACAGGGCTGTGAAGTGGGGAGGGGGAAGAGAGGCACTAAACTGCCAGCATCTTTGGCGAGGGGAGGTCAGGTAGATGCTCCACTTCTTCAAGTATATACCAGGAAGTCTGTTTTGCGAATGGTTGTAGCCTGAGCAAGCAAAGAACGGTAGCCGCAGAGGGCAGCGGAATACCAGATACCCATTTCTTTGGCTCAAATTGGAATGCCGATCGTGGTCACTTGTTCTTTGAGTCCTAGGAGGCTGTAGGCAATTCGCTTCTGGTGTCCTGGTAGACGCACGCCAATTTTTTTGATATCCCTGGCGACGTGAAGGAGAGACAAAAAGAATTAGTGGGGGAGAATCATGCTGCTTTCAGAGCCACTGGGTAGCTTAGGTTTCTTTCCTTTAAAACCGCCAACCGCAATATGTAATAATTCATGCTTTTGTATATTATAGCCTCTGTGCACTGGGGTTGTAAAATCCCTCAAGAGAGATCCCAAAAGGCCAGATATCCCGCTGCATTTAATGAGCCGCTCTTGCTTTTCTGGCGGCATAAAATGGCTTAATTATAGGGTAGGTCTTTGCTCCTAAGAAGACAGTGGGCAGAGCAAATGGAATTTGCTGTACTGCATATTTTTTTTTTGGTGGGGGGAGTCATAATTCCAACCTCTAAATGTTGAGACTCTAGAAAAAGTGCAGAGAAGGGCAACCAGGATGATTTGGGAACTGGGCAGGAACTGGGCCTGGTTAGTCTAGGGAAGAGAAAGACCGGGGAGACAGGATAGCAGCCTTCCAATACTTGAGGGGCTGCCCCAGAGAGAAGGAAGGGGTCAAGCTATTTTCTAAAGCACCCGAAGGCCAGACAAGGAATAATAATGGATAGAAACTAAACGAGGAGAAATTCAACCTGGAAATAAGGAGAAACTTTCTGACAGTGAGAGCAATGAATGAATGGAACAGAAGTTGCTTTCGGAAGTTGTGGGAGCACCATCACTTGAGACTGAACTCCCATCTGTCAGAAATAGTGTAGGGTCTCCTGCTTGGGTAGGGGGTTGGACTAGATGACCTACAAGATCCCTTCCAACTCTGATTATCTGTTACCTCCTTTACTGTGAACACATGACATTCTCATACATAGCCACCCCTAAGCAAATTTTTCTAAAGGAACATGAAGTGTGCAAATACGTAATTTTCCAAGCTACATTCATGGAACCTCCGTACAGAATCTCAAGTCATCCGGGTCCCATGTTTGAAAAAGCACTTTTTTGGGGACAGTCATTGACCAGAAAGGAAAATGGCATTTAAGTGTCCCCGGGATGGATTTGTTAAGAAAGGTGTCTCATTCCACCTACGCATAACGTTTGCACAATGTGCATTTCCTACTTCCTGCTAAAGGTTATCATGGATTGGCGAGAGAAGATCTAGTTTTCTGCGAGCCAGCTGGGTTGGGGGGGGGGGCAGAGACGGGACAGATGCCTCCTGCAGCATCCTGCCTTCCAAAATGGGCCATGGAGGGGCCTCACGTGGCCCATTTTTGGCCAGGAGAGTGCTGCAGGAGTCCGTGGAAGCCAAAAACGGGCCATGGAGTAGTTGCACGAAGGCCACAGCCCTTGTGGGCCAGATTTAAGCACCCCGCGGGCCTCGAGATTGACACCCCTGCCTTAGAAGGAGTCCAGTGGATGCTAAGACAAATCTTTTAGAAGAAGGGTGTACATTCTTCCTTACGGAGCAGAACAGAGACTTCCAAATGCGGTGGAATGAGACAGCCGGTGGCCTGTGGGGAGGGGAGGGGAGAGGGGAAGGTCAAGAGCTCAGCCACCAAAGGCCCGTTGCCACACTCACTCGTTGGTCATCTGCGCCACCTTCTCAATGACGTTATACCCAGCCTCTAGGAAGTGCTCCGTGTACTGGTGCATTTTGATGGACTCCAGCCACTCCGCCACAGTTCGGAACGGAACGCCCTCTGAGCCGCTGGTGCTGGGTAAGCGGATGGAAATCCTTCGAAGACAAAAAAAAAAAAAAGGCCCACCGCTCTTTAGCGCCAAATAATTTCTAAAATAGGGTTGGGGATTTGGGGAAGTGAACATGGCATTCTTATTTCTGGGCCTTGTTTCTTAACATACATAACCTTCTAGGTCTGTGATGGCGAACCTATGTTTAGTTTAAGTTTTAGTTTTAGTAAGTTTTACTTTTACCTTTAATAAGTTTACTTTATTGTCACTGCACCTCGTACAACGGAATCAAACACCATCTTCAAGTGCACATTATGACCATGAAAACAAACATAAGCACCCAACCTTCACACTCCACACATTGAATTGAAAACCCCCGGACACTGCACTATACAGTAGAATTCAACAGAGCTCCTGCCCTGGGATAGAAGCTGTTTTTCACCCTATTCCCAGCCATCTCTCTGGGCACGTCAGCCATCACTCGTTGCTCTTCTGGATTCCGGCATGCACATGCGCTCCGACCAGCTGGTCTTTGCACATGCGTGAGCTTCTGGAAATCAGAAGATCAGTTCCCTGGAGCGCCGACTGGTCTTTAGGCGCGTGTGCAGGTTAGAAACCGGAAGACCAGGTGCGCTAAGTTTCCAGTTTCTGGTGCTCCTGCGCGTGCACGACGGGGAGCTGCTGTTCTGGTTTTCAGCATGCGCGCGCACACACTCCCATTTTGGCACTCGGTGCGGAAAAGCTTAACCGCCCCTGTTCTAGGTCAAGAGTCAGGGTCGAAAGGCACAGAGAAAGGTTCCCAAACTGCAAGCAATGTTCGAGAGGAAGACTTACCGAGGGTCAAACTCTGCCATAGTCTTGAGGGATTCGGGAGCGCGAATAAGCTTGTCCAGGATGCTAACGATGTCAGTGAATTTAGGCCGCTGGCTTCTCTCTTGCTGCCAACATCTCATCATCAGCTGGTAGATGGCAGAAGGGCACTCCAGGGGGGCAGGGAGTCGAAAGCCCTCGTTAATTGCTTTCATGACCTATTTGGGGAGGAAAATAGCAGTTGGGAGCCTGGAGAGTCCACCCATCCGAGGAGACAATCTGTCAACCCATAACGTATTTCTATGGTCTTTTTAGAGTTGCCAATAGAAAGGGAGGATGGAGCAGTGGGAAGCTTGCATTCCATAAATGTTTTCAAAGATAGTTTCTTGGTGACTGCATTTTCTGCCGCCTAAAAATCTAACTGGAGAATATGATTCACAACTCTTGGCTATGGATGTGTCCCATTGGAGAATATGAATTAGGATACACCCAGAGGGTGGGGTGGGGGGAAAACCAGGGTCAAGGGAGACAATGAATTATGTATCTCAGAGCCGGATACACCCAGGCAGTGCCGGACATGTTAACTCCCAATAAATCCTTTTGAAGTTTTGGAAGTTCGGCTAGAGACTCATGGTTTAATTGGGAGTAACTGCCAGAGCCCTGACACCATCCGCGCACAAAAAGCTCCAACAGGGAACGGTCGGCAACCTTCAGCCTTTCCAAAGACAAGCGCTCAGATTAACCACCCATCATATCCTGGCGGGAATTCCCAAACCCTTTTCGCTAAGCTGGAATAACAAGATCCAGACTGATAATTTTCAGTCTTTGGGTAGATAGAATTGACCTGCAGAACGCTGCTCTCCCTTTTCAAACGGAGGCCAGGTGTCCCCTGCAAATAGCTATTTTTTCTGGACATATGAACATTATCTTGATTTTTATGTTTATTATCTTGATTTTTATGTTTATTATCTTGATTTTTATGTTTATTTTTATGTTTAGTTGATTTTTATGTTTAGTAAGTTTTACTTTTACCTTTACTTTACTAAGTTTACTTTATTGTCATTGCACCTCGTAGAAGACTTAGGATAGATAACTTTGAAAACTTTTAAGATAGATGGATAAAATGCAGAGTTAAAATTCAGTATTAACATAACGATCACGAATGAGGGAATCCATCACTTGAGGGTTTCAAGAAAAGATTGCTTATCTATTTGCCTGGAATGGACAAGAACGGGGGGCTGGCAATCTTAAACAGTCAAAAGAGCCATTTGGACCCGTTTCCCACAGAAAAAAAAATACCGGGAGCCACAAAAACCCTTCCCATGCCTGACTATTTCCTGAGCGGCCACAAAACTAACATATCTAGTTGAATTCAACGTTCTGTTTTCTTCTGAAAGTTTTCTTTTCTTGGATTTATTCATGGTTGGCCTACTGGGGGTCGAAAAGCTCAAATCGCGTGTCAACGGGTGTCGCACATTGGCGGTTGTGACACACCTTTGGAGTGACTGGGAGCCGCAGCAGAGGGATGAAAGAGCCACATGCGGCTCCAGAGCTGCGGGTTGCTGACTCCTGGACTAGAAGATCTCCAGGGCCCCTTCCAGGCCCAGGATTCTAAAATAAATGCCTGCTGAAGATGAACTACAGTTCCCAAGGAAATGGGAAGGCTCTTTCCTCTGTTCCTGACTGGACGTGGGCATTTCTGGTCCACCAGTGGGAATGTCTTTAGGCCACCCTTTCAGCAAGAGTGTTAGAAGGAGTTGAGTGTCAGGGCTAAATCCCGTATCTGGTACTGGGGTCTCACCTCATGATTGGAGAGCTCCCAGTAAGGCCGATCGCCGTAGGACATCACCTCCCACATGACGATTCCATAGCTCCAGACGTCGCTGGCAGTGGTGAACTTGCGATGCGAGATGGCTTCAGGTGCTGTCCATCGGATGGGGATTTTCCCGCCCTGAGTGGGAGGAAAAGCAAATGATGTTTGCGAGGAAAGAGTCACGGTGGTGCAGTGGTCAGAGTGCAGTACTGCAGGCCACTTCTGCTGACTGCCGGCAGCCTGCAATTCGGCAGCTCGAATCTCGCCAGGCTCCAGGTTGACTCAGCCTTCCATCCTTCTGAGGTCGATAAAACGAGGACCCAGATTATTTGGGGGGCAAGAGGCTGATTCTGTAAACCGCTTAGAGAGGGCTGCAAAGCACCGTGAAGCAGTATAGAAGTCTTAAGTGCTATTGCTATGTTGGAAGGAGGCAAATCGCAGAGGAAAGTATGTCACCTTTATAAATAAATGGTAAATAATCTATTGTTTTGTAAATAAATAAGTGTCCTCCCCTGACTTCAAAGAACTTTGATATCTTTTGGTTGTCTAAACATATCCCTACCCATTTAGGCTTCCGCTGGGATCCACATATTTGCACTGTGGAATACTTGCTTTAATCATGATTTGTTCAACGAGGTATAAAGGGCCTGGTTTTTGTACAAGCTGTAAATCTTGCTTAACAAACCAGAGTGACTTGAATTCAAATCCACATGCTAGGCCAGGAACCTTCCATACACGTGAAGTGAAAAGTGAGACAGAGCAGTAGTCCCAGCAAGCATTAGAGCTCTGTTAAAGGACACAAATCAACTTTGGGCTGCGGACTTGGCCAACTCCCCCGCTGGTTTATCAACCTGGGAAAAGAGCCGTTTCTTCATTCCCTACCCCGTCTTTCCTACCACACTGGGCTCTCACTGGAGTCTGTGAAATAAAACAAATTCATCTGTTGACATCTTCCTTTTTAGCTCCTCCTTTCCCAGATTCTCATTCAACCTAGCGATAGTTCCCTTATGTCATCCCTAGCTCTAGACGAAGGGCATATAGAGTCAAGGCTATGGCTTTCCCAGTTGCAATGTATGGCCGTGAAAGTTGGACCATAAGGAAGGCTGAGCGCCAAAGAATGGAGGCCTTTGAACTCTGGGGCTGGAGAAGAAGACTCCTGCGAGTCCCTTGGACTGAAGGCGATCAAACCGGTCGGTCCTAGAGGAGATCAACCCTGACTGCTCTTGAGAAGGCCAGATCCTGAAGAGGAAACTCAAAAGACTTTGGCCACCTCATGAGAAGGAAGGACTCCCTGGAGAAGATCCGAATGCTGGGAACGATAGAGGGCAGAAGAAGGAGGAGGAGGAAGAGGAAAAGGAAGAGGAAGAAGAAGAGGAAGAGGAAGAAGAAGAAGAAGAGGAGGAGGAGGAGGAGGGGAAGTGGAAGAGGAAGAGGAGGAGGAGGAAGAAGGAGGAGGAAGAAGAAGAAGAAGAGGAAGAAGAAGAAGGAGGAGGAGGAGGAGATGGCAGAGAAGGAGGGGGCTGGATGGAGTCACTGAAACAGTCGGAGTGAGCTTAAATGGACTCCAGAGGATAAGAGGACAGGAAGGTCTGGAGGAACATTGTCCACGGGGGTTGCGATGGGTCAGACATGACTTTGCAACTAACAACAAGCTCTAGACATTTTGCTTCAGCTGTAGTAATCTCGTGGCAATTCGTCACATAAGAGAGAAGATAGTAATCTGGGATCACTTACGCTGGTGGTATAAGTAGCATCAGGATCATCCTCCAGGACACGGGACAGGCCAAAATCGGACACTTTGCACACCAGCTGACTGTCCACGAGGATATTGCGAGCAGCCAGATCCCGATGGACGTAGTTCATGCTGGCCAAATATTTCATTCCAGAAGCGATTCCTCTCAACATGCCTACCAACTGGATGACACAAAACTCCCCGTCTTTTTCCTGTTGGACCAAAGAGAGCGGGAGGATTCAGAGCCGCCATCCTTTCTGCTGACTTGAGAGGAGGATTTTAAATAGGTGATCGCGTCTGGCCCAGACCTACCTCCAGCCCTGTTCGCTTTGGAGAATTTGAAAGGGCCGATTCACAAGGGAGGATCAACACGGGGGAAGAAGTTTGGAAGAGGGAAGGGTGTAGACCGGGTGCCAGCAACCCTCGTGTCAACTCATAAAATGTTTCTCTGGTCTTTTATAGAGTTGCCAACAGAAAGGGAAGGGGGAGCAGTGTAGCAGCTTGCAAAACTGAAAGTGCATTCCATAAATGTTTTCAAAGATAGTTTCTAGGTGACCGAAGTTTCTGCCACTGCAAATTCTAATTGGAGAGCATGATAGATGACTCTTGGCTGTGGGGGTGTCCCACTGGAGAATGTGAATTACGATATACTGAGGGGGTGGGGGGAAACCAGGGTTGAGGGTGACAATGAATTATGTGTCTCAGAGTTGGCTATTCCGGCACTTAACCCCATTTAAATCATAGTCTCGAATCAACCGTCCAAAGCTTCAAAAGGATTTATTGAGAATTAAAGGTGCGATATTGCCTGGGTGTAACCGACTCTGAGACACATAATTCATTGTCACCCTTGACCACGGCTCTGGAGCCGCATGCAGCTCTTTGAGCCCTCTGCTGTGGCTCCCTGTTGGGTGATTCTACCACTGGCTGGCCCCGCCCCTTGCCGCCCTCCCCTCCCAGTCATTCCTCAATTGGCCTGAGAAGGTAAAACAAAAAAACAAAAAACAGAAATGAAAGGGAAGGAGGGAGGGAGGGGAGGAAGAGAGAGACCCATTCCCCACAGAAAACACCGGGAGCCACAAATCCTGGGTAGGCATGGCGTGGGGGTGTCATGTGACTGGGTGGGAGTGGTGTTGAGTTGACCACGCCCATCCAGGTTCTGTGGCTCCCGGTGTTTTCTGTGGGAAACAGGTCCAAGTATCTCGATCCGCCTGTCCAGCTCTTTGGGCATGGAGAAACCCTCTGGGTGTCTTAAGGTTGCAGACCCCCGATGTAGACCTACCCGTAGGAATTTATCCAGGGCTCCGTTCTCCATGTATTCGGTGACGATCATGAAAGGCTTATCTGGAAAGACAAGGAAAGGCTGTCAGGTGAAACCCACCGAAGATATCACCTCCGATCACCGCCCAGGGGAAAGTGGCGCCTTGGAGCCAGGAACCAAGACCCAAGCTAGGATTCTACGCAGCACTTACATTTGGAGACAACACCTTCCAAATGAATGATGTTGTGGTGACAAAACTGCCCCATGATGCTCGCCTCACTCAAAAAGTCAATGCGTTGCTTTTCGGTGTAACCGGATTTCAGCGTCTTGATGGCCACGTGGCTCTCCTTCTTGCCACTTTTCAGGATCCCTTTGTAAACTTCGCCAAATTCTCCTAACAGAGGAAAAAACAACAACGAAGGGGCTTGAAAGAATCTCTTGGAATCATTTGCGACGGAGTGGGAGATTAAACCGCCTTGAAACAAACCCAACCAACTGCCCCCTCCCACGTCCTCTTCCCTGCCCTGTTTGAGAGGACTGGAACCCGGTACCTGCTCCGATCACTTTCTGTCGGGAAATGCTGGAAGGGTGGATCTCGGTGGTGAACTTCAGGACCGCCTGATTGGGGTCTTCGTAGGTGTGGGGATCCACGTAAGTCTTCAAGGGTTTGAGCTGATCTGCAGAGTCACAAGGGTACAAGAAATGGGAATGGCACACCAAGAGGGCTTCCTGCTTGGAAGGGGAGAGAGACTCCGTGGCATGATCCGACCCAAACCCAGCCTCTCTCCACGGTCTGACGCCTCTTAGTGATTGGATGGAAATAGGCAAACACGTTTTTTTCTTTTAAAAAATATGAAGAATGAATGTTCCTACTCGGGGCCTAAACTGTACTTTAGATCCTTTCCATAGTAATAGCAATAGCACTTGGACTTATATACAGGTTCACAGTGCTTTGCAGCCCTCTCTAAGCGGTTTATAGAGTCAGCCTCTTGCCCCCAACAATCTGGGTCCTCATTTTACCGAACTTGGAAGGGATGGAAGGCTGCGTCAACTATGAGCCAGTCGGTCAGGATCAAACTCCTGACAGTGGGCAGAGTTAGTCTGCAATACTGCATTCTAACCACTGGGAAGGAAGGAAGCAAGCAAGCAATAGTCCTTAAGATTTATATACAGCTTTACAACCCTCTCTAAGCTGTTTACAGAGTCAACCTCTTGCCCCCAACTATCTGGGTCCTCATTTTACCAACCTTGGAAGGATGGAAGGCTCAGTCAACCTTGAGCCAGTTGGTCAGGATCAAACTCCTAACAGTGGGCAGAGTTAGCCTGCAATACTGCATTCTAACCACTGGGAGGGAAGGAAGGAAGGAAAAAAGGAAGGAAGGAAGGAAGGAAGGAAGGCAGGAAGGCAGGAAGGTAGCAATAGTCCTTAGACTTATATACCACTTTACAGCCCTCTCTAAGCGGATTAGAGAGTCAGCCTCTTGTCCCCAACAATCTAGGTCCTCATTTTATCCACCTCTGAAGGACGGATGGCTAAGTCAACTTTGAGCCTGGTGAAATTCGAACTGCCAAATTGCAGGTAGCCGGCAGTCAGCAGAAGTAGCCTGCAGTGCCGCACTCTAACCACTGCGCCACCGCGCCTCATAATCTGCAGTGTCCAATTTCCCTAGTGCAGCCATACGATCAAGGGACTAATACTCACCAGATTTGGAAAAGTAAACATCTTCTGAAGTCTGCCGGGCCCGCGAATTCTTTTTCCTAAATGAAATTTGAAGGGTTAACTGATAATTCCCGAAAGACAGGCAGTGTCTTCAATGCCTCCCAGACACACAGGCATCTCTCAACAGCTGGATTAAAAGAAGCCCGCTTTGTAGTCCTCCCTCCTCCTCTTCCATTGTTATTAAAACTTTGAAATAAGGAGGCCTGGGAGATGCTTATCGATCTTAGCTGCTCGATCTTAGCTGCTCTCGTTGTTTCCTCTTCAGGTTCTCTCTTTTGTTAATTATTAATGTTAATTTTCTTGCAGGTTTAAAAAACTGGACGATACGCCTGTCTCTAACTTAGCACGCTCTCTTCTACTGTAACTTTTTTTTTTTAATGGCAAACCCAAGAGAGATTAAATTGACAGGCATTTCTCAAAAGGGCTAGATGTCTGCCTAGATTCTCGGTCATCTGGATGGAATTCTACATTTCCTTCTGCTTCACTTCCACTCCTACCCGTTTTCCGCCCTCTCGCTTCATCCGCCCTCCCCAGCTTTGAAAAAACTCCAGCAAAAAAAAAAAAAAAAAGGAGAAAATAGTAACCCAGGAAATGCAGTTGCTGGAAAAAAATGGTTGGAGTAAGGAAAACGAGACAGTTTTCCAACCTTCTGCTCTCTTCTTTGGGCGTAAGATTTGTATTGTTTCAATACCCACAGAGCCTGAGTGTTTTTGGAGGACGAAAATATGGGAAACGGGGCGTTTTCAGCCCACCTAAAATGTTTGAAAGAAACAGAAGTTTAAAACAATACACAAACCTCTGTCGAATGAAGAGGAAAAGGATCACAATGACAGCAAGCATGAAGATGAGGCCAGCAATGGATCCCCCAAGGACCGCAGCAATATTCACACCCTCTGCATCTATGGGGAGAACGGGAAGCCTTTTTGAAAAGACAAATTACCTAGATAGGTGGTTCTCAAATGATTAACTTTGCCTCAGTATTACATTTAATTCCCGCACCACCTCATTAATCCTAAGAGCTTCCCCTGCAAAAAGGAAGGAAGGGAAGGGAAGGAAAGATGAAAGGAGAAAGGATAGGAAAGGAAAGGAAAGGAAAGGAAAGGAAAGGAGGAAGAGGGAAGGAAAGGAGAAAGGATAAGAAAGGAAAGGAGGGAAGGATAGGAAAGGAAAAGTGGAAGAATGAAGGAAAGGAAAGGTGGAAGAGGGAAGAAAAAAAGGAGAAAAGATAGGAAAGGAAAGGAAAGGAAAGGTGGAAGAGGGAAGGAAAGGAGAAAGGATAGGAAAGGAAAAGAAAGAAGGGAAGGGAAGGAAAGATGAAAGAAGAAAGGAAAGGAGAAAGGATAGGAAAGGAAAGGAGGAAGAGGGAAGGAAAGGAGAAAGGATAAGAAAGGAAAGGAAAGGTGGAAGAGGGAAGAAAAAAAGAAAAGATAGGATAGGAAAGGAAAGGAGGGAAGGATAGGAAAGGAAAAGTAGAAGAGAGAAGGAAAGGAGAAAAGAAAGGAAAGAAAAGGAGGGTAGGGTAGGAAAGGAAAGGTGGAAGGAGGAGAAAGGAGAGGAAAGGAGAGGAGAGGAAGAGGGAAGAAAGGAAAGGAGGGAAGGGAAAGAGAAGAGAGGAAAGGAACCCAAAGCAAACTCACTTCCAGAGAGTGTCTCGAACTCGTGCTCCATGCTGTGGGCTCCGTGTCCCTCCTGTGTCAGCGCCTGGACGCTCACCAGATACTTGGTCTTAGGAGTCAGCTTATGGAGGGTGACCGAGTTTCCCTCAGAGCGCAGAACTGAGTAGCTGTTTTCATCCTTCTGTAACCACGACGACAACAACAACAAAAGAAAAATAAAGCCCCTGCGGTTCACTTTTTCTACTACAAATTACCAGCCCCCCGGCAAGGAAGTTGCAACGGTGGCAAAGAGTTATACCTTCTTCTTGTAAGTAACCTGGTATTTCCAAACATGGCTCTGTTGGCGAGGAGGAACAGTCCAAGATAATGTTAAACTAGTAGCGGTGCGACTGTCCATGGTCACTGAAGTTACTCTTGGTGGTTCTGAACAAGGAGGAAGAGGAAGAAGGGCTGACAAAATCTGCATGTAGCCAGTTATGCTTTCCCCGCGATTGCCTTTGTCAGATACGATGACATGAATTGACATGAATTGCCTATCAACCCAACGCTGGATTTACAGAATCAAAAGCTGCTCCCCTTTCAGTTGGGGACAACTTAGTTACTCGAGTGCTTCGTAGTGCTAAAGAGGCTGTCCCAAAGGAGAAACCTTCCTCCACCCTTATAACCATGATTAGAATTTGGAGAGCCTTTCATAGAACTCTCTAAGTCAGGAGTCGGCAACCTGCGGCTCTGGAGCTGCATGTGGCTCTTTCATCCCTCTGCTGCAGCTCCCTGTTGCTCAAAAATATGTGTCATGACCGCCAATGTGCGACACCCACCAGCAAGCGATTTATTTAGTTTTTCGACCCCTCTTTGGTCAGCCATGCATAAATCCAAGAAAAGGAAAGTTTCAGAAGAAAACAGAACATTTAATTCAACTACATATGCTAGTTTTGTGGCTGCTCAGGAAATAGTCAGGCATGGGAAGGGTTTTGTGGCTCCCGATGTTTCCTTTTCGGTGGGAAACGGGTGCAAATGGCTCATTGAGTGTTTATGTGTTTGCCAACCCCTGCTCTAAGTGGCTTTGCCGATTTTGTTTTTGAAAGACCAGAGTCTGTTAAAACTGAGGGATTTGATAAACCGTATCACAAAATTACGTGTTTTGATATAGAACTAAACGACCCAGAGTCTCACCAGAATCAAAGAACCAAAGAATTTAATTCTGTCTTAATTCCACCCAGGGGCCACAAACAGAGAGCCCCGGGCAATAGGCATCTGACCGTATCACTAGATCCCAACCCTTTTAATCCGGTTTACGATACCCAAGGCCTTTACCTGTCTGATTGACGCTGATGCTAGTGACTCCGTAACTGCGCTGGGTACTGAAGGAGGACACTCCGTTATGAGCCTCTACGGTGAAAGTGTAGTTCACGTGTGGCTCCAGGTCACTGATCATCAAAGACGTGCCGGTGAGTTTGTGCGGATTGTCCGAATACCGGAGAGTGGCATCACAAACGTGGCAGTCCCCTGAATCTGGCCAGCACTGTTCGCACGACACTCGATAGGTGATATCTTGGCGGCCCCCCGTGTTTTGGGGTGGAGACCAACGTAGCTGGACTTTAGCACCCAGGCCGATTGCTGTCACCCCCTGAGGAGCCGAGGGGGGCTCTATCAGATAGGAGACAAAAAGAATAATTGAAAAATAAAAAAGCATGCCCAGATCTCTTGGATGCAAGGCCGAAGATGATTACTTAAGCCAGCAATTTAACTGATTAACTGTTGTGGTTCGCTGGCAGCCTGTGCAGACGGTAGCAGAGTTGGACAGTGGGAAGAACAGGGACCAGTACAGGAGTTGGGGGAGGACTTGGATGAGGGTCCTGTGTCTGATACAGAGATGGAGCCAGGACCATCTGGGAGTTATGTGCTGATTCCAGAGCCTCCAGAATCTGGCAGCAGCAAGGCAGAGGAACAAGGGGAGCCTGTTCCCAGCGCGTGCATGCACAGAGCTGCTAGAAGGCGAGAGCAGCTAAAACAAAAGAGGCGGCTCGGAAGTAAGATTTGGAAGTGATTGGCCCTCCTATTAAAGTATAAAGGAAGTGCAAAGGTAGAAAAACCTTTGCAGGAAGCAAAGTTGTTTGCTCTGTTCAGATTAAACTTTGAAGCTCTGCGTGGACTTTGTACTTTGGTTGGTTTTTTACAGTTCATTTGTCACTTCAGTTGTTGGCAGCAATTCAAAGGAGAGAAAGGTGGGTGCTTATCTCGAGGGACTGTTTGGGACTCATTAAAGGCTGGAAATGCACATTAATTCCCAGCGTTGAAATAAAACAAGAGTTGTTTGGACTAAACTTTGTTACTGACTCAGGAAGCCTTGGTCAGAGCATTAACTGCACATTTTTCTCTCGGTTTACGTTGTGTATCTCTCTCTGCCCTTTTTCTCCTTCTTCTATTCTGCACTTGCTCCTTCCTTCCTTAGATGGGATAGGGGCAAAGCAAAATTGTAGAAGCCAATCTAAGGCCTTTTTTTTAAAAAAAAATTCCAGAATGGTTTCACTAAACAGAGGGAAAAGTCATAAAAGTGTAGGTCCCGCCACCGGAGTGAAGAAATGTGCATTGCTCCCTTTCCAAGATCTGATACACACAGACTGTTTGCTTTGTCCAGCACTTATCTCAGCCGCCTAGCCTGATAGAGGGATAAAGCCACCCTCCTTCCTGACAACGATCCCTCCCCAGCGACCGATTCTGTTTCTCACTTACTTGTGCAGGGCATGGAAACCGGATCACCTGGAGCCCGGAAGTAGCTTTCCTCACAAGGACACAAAGTGGAGCCTTCTGAAGAAGGCAGCGTGTGTACGGGGCACTTCGAGCAAGCGCTATTGGAGACGTCTTGTTTAAAGAATCCGGGCGAGCAAGCTGGAAGGAAAGCAATTTTTTTTTTGTTAACTGCCATTTCAAACAGATTTAACAGATAATCAGAGTTGGAAGGGACCTTGTAGGTCATCTAGTCCAACCCCCCCCCCAGCCAAGCGGGAAACCCTACACCATTTCTGACAGATTTGTCCAATCTCTTCTTGAAAATCTCAAGTGATGGCGCTCCCACAACTTCTGAGGGCAACTTCTGTTCCACGGGTTGATTGTTCTCACGGTCAGGAAATTCCTCCTTATTTCCACGTTAAATCTCTCCTTGTTAAGTTTCCATCCATTATTCCTTGTCTGGCCTACAGGTGCCTTGGAAAATAGCTTGACCCCCTTCCTCCTCTCTGTGGCAGCCCCTCAAATATTGGAAGGCCGCTGCTATCCTGTTTCCCCTGGTCCTTCTCTTCACAACCAGCATTAAGCCAAACTTGGTCAGTGAATATAGTTAGTCAGCATCGGCTACAATCAAACGCAGAGACATGATAAGGATTGATAGTGGGTTGTGAACAAATCATTTTCTTGGTCGAGTCTCCACCTCTAAAATGGGAATGAACGTATTAGTACAAGCGCCGAAATAAAAACAGGAGAGTGCACCTGGGTAATTTCAAAACCTCTCATAGGTTCATCCTCAAACTGTCTACCATGGTTCACCCCATTCCTAAAAGGTCCTTAAAGGGGGCGTGCATAAGCGCACCAGTGTGCTTACCATCCCTGTCTTACTGTCCCCATTTACCTGTATTTACTTCATGTTTTATGTTCATATCTATACTTACTTTTTTGACAAACAAACCAATAATTAAAAAATGAAGCCCTGCCGGCCCTGAAGTTTTAGAAAAATGCAACAGAGACGAGAAGTAGGTGAGATCAGAGCATCCGCCGGCTGCCATTTTGGCTTTTTATAGCATCTCTTGCTGATACCGGCAGATTTGGAAAGTAGCATATCCTTGTAATTACGTTGGCAGGACAGGGCTGCAGAGAAAATGCCATTCAGCTTAAAGACTTCCTGGCCAGCTACATACTTCATGTTTACTTCCTGGACAATGACACTATCCTGTCGGAAACAGCTTTGCTCGGTGGTGCCCTGGGAATTGAGTCATATCCGGTAGGAATTGGTAGAGGATGCGGCTTTGGAAGTTCTGGCTTGAGCCTCTCTCTCTCTCTCTCTCTCTCTCGCCGGCCACCATCTCCCGCCCTCAGGACCGCAGTCGCCTCAGAGGGGGACCTTTTGGAGGAAAGACCCTCTACTTGAGAGCCCATGAAGGTCGTTCAGAAGATCTACCTCCTCTTGGGAAGAAACTTGGACAGTGGGAGGGGAGGGGAGTGGCACCTTTTATGAGATTCCCAGTCAATCAAGTGCCGAGGGGTGGGAAGAAAAGACACAGATGGGCTCCCCCGGAAGGCTTTTAGGAGAAGGAGCTCTGGGGCTCTGGTCTTGCATGGCTGCACCGGTTCCCTTCTGCTGGAATTGGGAGCCCTGGTGGAATGGCATAGAGTAGGTGGAGAAACCCTTTGATGACGGATGCTGCCTTAGCACCCCTAGACTCACCCAAGTGGCTTTAGGGCAAGGGTCTTCCAACTTGGCAAGTTTAAGACTCGTGGACTTCAACTCCCAGAATTCCTGAGCTACCATGGACTGGAGGAGGAATTCTGGGAGTTGGAAGTCCACAAATCTTAAAAGCTGTCAAGTTTGAAGACCCCTGATCTACAATATCTTCTATCTCCATCTCTACCTATCTACCTATCTATCCATCTGTCTATCTAATCTATCTGTCTGTCTGTCTGTCTGTCTTATGTATCTCTACATGTGTCTATCTAACTACCTAACTCAGTAGCCCTTAGACTTGTATACAATATCTTCTATCTCCATCTCTACCTACCTATCTATCTATCTGTCTGTCTGTCTTATCTATCTCTACATGTGTCTATCTAACTACCTAACTCAGTAGCCCTTAGACTTGTATACAATATCTTCTATCTCCATCTCTACCTACCTATCTACCTATCTATCTGTCTATCTATCTGTCTGTCTGTCTTATCTATCTCTACATGTTTCTATCTAACTACCTAACTCAGTAGCCCTTAGACTTGTATACAATATCTTCTATCTCCATCTCTACCTACCTATCTACCTATCTATCTGTCTATCTAATCTATCTGTCTGTCTGTCTGTCTGTCTTATCTATCTATCTCTACATGTGTCTATCTAACTACCTAACTCAGTAGCCCTTAGACTTGTATACCGCTTCTACATCTCTATGTCTGTCTGTATCTATCATCTATCTACCAACTATCTACCAACTATCTATCTACCATCTTATCTTATCTTATCTTATCTTATCTTATCTTATCTTATCTTATCTTTTCTGTCTATCTATCTATCTATCTATCTATCTATCTATCTATCTATCTATCTATCTATCTAATCCAAGGGTCTTCAAACTTGGCAAGTTTAAGACTCATGGACTTCAACTCCCAGAATTCCCGAGTTAACATGCCTGGAGGAGGAATCCTGGGAGTTGAAGTCCACAAGTCTTCAAAGATGTATTTCTCGTGAGATTCAAGTGAGTAGAAGTGGGGGAGGAAAGCAGCACGGACCGCCGAGACCCCGAATAACATTCTACATCCCCTCCTTGGTAAAATAATCTTCTTGAGCTTCTGTACATTCAACATCTTAAGCCCTTTCGGTGCTTCTAAACTTCTGCCTAGACTGGAAACTTTGATTGTCATGCAAAGATTGAATCGAGCAAACAATAGAGATTACACGTTGAATGGAAAAGACTTAGCTCCAAAGTTCAAGGCTGTATTTTGCGTCCGTGGTCCCTTTTCAGCTCCTTTCCAGGGAGGGAAACAAAGGGGAGGCAGTAAACCTGCCCCACAGATGGGCAGGCGAGCAGGAGGGAAGGCGTGGTGCCGCGTGCAGGGCTGAGACTGAGACGGTGGGGCTCATGGAGGTGGAGAAGTGGTGCAGGCAAGGCTGAAGATGCTACCAAGAGACCTTGGAATGCGTGTTTTTGGTATACGGTGTGACTGTTTATCCCTTTATTGTTCCCTTCACCCCAACACGGAAATTTAGGGAGCTCTCATTGAAATGAGTTGTAGATGGGACACAATGGTAGTGCCGAAATGAGTAAATTGACGTTTGAAATTAGAGAACAAGAAGATAAACAATTTTATAAGATTTGGGATCTATTCTATCAATGGATGGAAAATAAAATAAGGTAATGAAATATGGAGAATTTTACAATATATGGAGAATAGAATTATATAGAGTATAATATAAAGAGGTATTATTATTGGATGGATTTAGGATAATAATATGCATTGTTATAAATCAATTGAAAAATATGGAATATCTCGTTTAACATGAAGGAACAATACTACAGTCAAATGAATGATTAACAATCATAATAAATATTTGATTGATAATATGAGAATATATGCAAGTAATTATAAGTGAGGACTATGGAGAGGATACACAAAAAATTTGTAACCAACCGACACACTGTATATACATAATTGGAAGATGGCTTTATGTTTTTATGTTGTGTTTGTGTATGTTTGTCTAAAAATAAAATTTTATTTTAAGAAAACAATGGTAGATGTTAACAGCATGATTTTTCCTAGACTAGAAAACTTCCAAGGTCCACAAGATTCTAAGCTGCTCCAGAAAATGGCCAGAGAGTATTTCCATCTTTCTGTAAATTTTCAGTATGGTACCCTGTCATCTCTAGGGTTCAGACCCTGGCATCATCTGAGTCAACGTTGGCCCTGTAGGGTTATTTTTTTCATGCCGGGGATGAAATTTAGGCGTATCTTCACGCAAATTATGTCCTCTGTTATCAAACTAAATCTCAAGCACTATTTATGATCGGCCCATCTTAGTGGGTGAAGAGCTGGTATATTACTCTATTTCCTAGAAGCACGTTCTCTAATCAAGAATCCAACGGGCAAATGTGTGTGTGTGGGTGGGGGGGGTCTTTTTAACCGTAACAATGCCCCAAAATTGGCCAGAGAACCCAGGTTGTCTAGACATGTGCAGGGCGAAGCATTCTGGGCGCATCTTAGAACTGGAACAGGCCCACCCCTCTTCCTCCCCCCGCCCCCGGTCCCACCTTAGCGAAGACTTCTCTTTGTGCCTCGGGGGGCCAAAGGGGGCCATGTGCAATTAGCAGGCATGTTGAGGCCTTGCCTTGGGCTTCCCAGGCAGGTGTGCCAGCAGCTGCTTCCTTGGTATAAACTGGGAGTGGTGGGTATAATGGATAGTCAGGATGTTGCTGAGCTGCCGTACGTATCGTCTGCGGAGTCGTAATGGCAGCCTAGATCTCCTAAAACTCTTACTCAGAATGCAAACTGTTTCAAGCAGCTCCACCCTGGGTTGGTTAGGATTCTGAATTGTATTTTAACATTCAAGGAGGGGGGGTGAATTCATGCCACACCAATCATCGGAGTAATGCTTTGCTTATTATACTGATTATTCCCTTCATGTTGGCTACATCACATCACATCTGAACTGAAATCCAATTAGACAATTTCTAATATCCGCATTAAATGAGCAGATAGAGCTACCAAACGAGGCTACCAAATTTTGGACGATTGCAAAATAGCAGCCAAGGGAGGCAGAAAAGGGCAGCCATGATCTGCAGCCCAGATCTTGTAGGAGCAGTGGAGGTAAACCCAGCGCTTTTGAAATCGGTACATATCACCGCAGCCAGAATCGTCTCCGAAGACGCTTACTCCTTTTAAATCAGTGCCTTTTTAAATAATGATTATATTAATGTTGTTAAAAACTAACCCGTCCACTTAATTGGAACCATTTGAATCGACAACACGTTACCAGAAATGTACACGCCAGGATCTTAAAAAAGAGTCGGCGTTTTAGATGCCGAATGCAGCGCATTTAATCCCCGGCCATCTGCATATCATGCCCTATCGTGGTTTTAAGCAAGCCCAGGTTGCCCTTTGCTTGGCCAAGACGGGTGGCAAAGTGGAAGGTGTGCCAGCCTGTTGGGAGAAGGAGGTGGGCGACGGGAGAGTATCTGCCCAAGAATTCATGCTTAACACAAGAGGTCTGTTTAGAAGGACCCCCAAAGCCACTCTCCACATTTTTCTGACTGAGGGAGACGGCTGGCTGCTGGGAGTGGAACATCTGGTGGCAGAAAAGGAGAGCAGGCAGGGGTGCTGTAAGCAGGAAGCCCGGCCTATCTCTGTTTGTTCCTTTGTTTCCCACCCAGGGCTGCCTTTTTTGGAGGCCTTGGGGTTGCAGAAAAGCTCATTTTCTGCAATTCTCCTAATAGAAGAAGCTGTTGCCGCCATTACTTTCTGGCTGGAGAAGGAGAACAAAACTGGCCCAACGCAGCATGGCTGCTCACCCATATATACATATATATAAAAAGAACAGTCAGCCTTAAGTGGCTGAGTATCCAGCAAATATCAGTGGATTTAAGTGCAGTTCTGAGCAGGCACGGAGAAGATGAAGGGCTGTTTATCGGAAGTTTACGCTTTCTGCGTCCCCTTCACAGCGAGCTTTTGGATAGGGTGGAGGCCCAGGCAGGACGTTTAGACCAGGGGCCTCCAACCTGGGCAACTTTTAAGACTGGTGGACTTCAACTCCCAGAAGTCCACCAGTCTTAAAGTTGCCAAGGTTGGAGACCCCTGATTTAGAAGATGTGAGTGATGCTCCTTCAGCAGCAGATGCTCCTTCTCTTCGGAGTAGTTGGGCTTAAAGAGAAGAGCTTTTTGCAATGGGGAGCTTCGTCCTAGCCACACCAGAGGGCACCGAGTTGCAATAGGATGGACCTAAAAAAAAAAACCAGGGCCGCCTCCATAGTTGGGCGCTGGCGACACTGGTTATCAGGGGCCAAATGCCACCGGTGTCTGGCGGGAGGGAAGTGTGATAATGGCCTGTCGGTAGCGAAGAGGAAAAGAGGGGGGAGGCTGTGTGTACTCAAGAGGGCTCCGTAACCTTGAGAACTCCGTATCTCTCTCTCTCTGCAAACTCTGGGCACATTCCTGAGGCGCAATCTTCTTGCCCTCAGCCTCCTTGTGCGCCTATGCACCTCCTCCTCCCTGTAGGGACCTGGGCTTGCTTGTATGCTGGCTGGAACGTCCTGCCTAGCCAAGGAATGCCCGGGTCACCTATTGAGGACATCAGCTGGCTTTTGTGATTGAATCCTGACCTAAGAGAGAGATTGGTGGCTCAGGGGCTAAGACGCTGAGCTTGTCAAGTCAGAAAGGTCGGCCGTTCGGCGATTCAAAATCCCTAGCATTGCCGCGTCACGGAGTGAGCTCCCGTTCCTGGTCCCAGCTTCTGCCAACCGAGCAGTTCGAAAGCACGTAAAAAAAAAAATGCAAGTAGACAAATAGGGACCCCTTTGTTGGGAAGGGAACCGTGTTTTGTGCACCTTTGGCGTTTAGTCGTGCCGACCACATCAACACAGAGACGTCTTCGGACAGCGCTGGCTCTTTGGCTTTGTAACGGAGATGAGCAGCACCCCCCTAGGGCCAGAAACGAGTAGCACGGATGGACCTGTAGCTTTAGCCCAGAGTGGAGCTGCGCAGCTTCGGTGCGGCATCCAGCCGTAGCTTCTGAAGCAGGGGGGAAACCCGTCCCGTCGGAAGGCTTCACCCGATCTGCCAGGTTCCTGTAGGATTCGAGGCCTCCCCGCCACCCAGCTGTTCTTGTCAAGCAGGAAATGAGCCAGAGGTGGCACACCCCAGCCAGGAGACAGAGGGTGTCTCTCTCTAGGGAGGGAGCTCGGAGGGAGGGATCGGCTGGCTCTCCAGCAGTTCCTGCAGGACCAAAAGCACACCTGCTCGGCCGCCCACACCACACCTGGGGAGTGGCCGCAAGGGAGACCTGCGCTTTCTGTCCTGCCAGGCCTCCAGCTGCCGGCGCTTCCCAATGCTCAGTTCCAAGGCCAGGGTCTGCCCTGGAGGCCCCTTATTTCCCCACAGGAAGGACAAAAGCCATGGCAAATCCTCTCCTTGGATATTACATGCCCTCCTCCTCGTGGGGCTGCAAAGCCCTTTGATTCACCCCAGAACAGGGGGCTAAGTTAAGGGCCTTCAGAGAAGGAAGTGTATGCAGGCCTTTACACCATGCACATTCTTACTCTTTTGCTTGTCCCGGCAATATTCCAACTTCCCACACATACTCCTGCCCCAACCAAATGAAAATAAGAGCGTTTGCTTCCCTTGGGTTGCCATCCTAGAATCTGCCCAGTCGCGCCACTTTCGCAGAAGCCGGAATTGACATTTCTCCTCCTTAACTTTTTAAAACGTCGTTCATTTAGTGCCCGACAAACTAGAAATTCAGTAAACGAAGCGAGAGGGAGAGTCACGGTTGACTTACCTCTGCAGCTGTCCCCGTCTTTCTCATACCCTTCTCGGCAAAGACACTCGCCAATGGGCACCAGCCACTCTCCATCCGAGTTGCAGTGCATGAAGGGTTCTTCAGTGGCCACGGCTTCCGCCACACAAGTGCCAGGCACCTTGGCTAGGGCTTGCGAATCAGCCCCGGCAATGGTTTCCGGGAAGCTGGCCATATTGCGGAAGACTCCGGGGCACTTCTTGTAGTAGATCCGGACGGAGAGGAGTGCCACGCAGGCACCGATGTCCTGGAAGGCCACGTAGAAGCCCTTCCGGGTGAGAGGCCCGACCGAGCGCACCTCCACGTTGATCTTCACGTTGCGGGTGCTGAAGTCTTCCAGCAGGGTGATCTCGTCGGGGGCAATCGTGTCGATCTTTTGGAACTGGCGCTTCTGGAAATTGATGCCGTAGTCGACGTCCGACTCGGCGTAGAAGAGGTTGAACGTCTCCTTGCAGGTGCCCGTCCCAGGCGAGAAGGTGTTGCAGTCCCGGACGGTGAACTGGATTTCAATGAAGATACGTTGAGCTTCCCCTCGGTAGATCCAGTTGGTCCTCAGCCAGTTATCCTGATCGCCTTCCTGCACGTTGCAAACTGAGTAGATGTAGATGAGGGATTCGTTCATGACGTTCTGAAGAAGATCCCACTGGTGGAGGGAGGGAGAAGACATCACGGTATTGCTTTTAACACCATGCACAGCCACAGAACTCCTCTCTCTGGGCCATCACAGCCAATTATTTTATTTTATTTAGTCAAATGCTTACAATATAATAGAAGTAAGAATAAACATAAGTTTAAATACAAGAAATGGGAACTAATAATTGGGGACAATAGGACAGGGACAGTAAGCACAATTGTGCGCTTATGCACGTCCCCTTACAGACCTCTTAGGAATGGGGTGAGGTCGATAGAGGTTAGTTTGAGGGTAAAGGAGTGGGAGTTTGAGCAGGTGACAACAGAATCAGGTAGTGAGTTCCAGACATTGACCACTCTGTTGCTGAAATCGTACTTCCTGCAATCGAGTTTGGAGTGGTTTATATTTAATTTATATCTGTTGTGTGCTCTTGTGTTGTTGTGGTTAAAGCTGAAATATTCATTAACTGGTTAAGACATCGTAACATATGATTTTATGTACTATGCTTAAGTCCAGTCTTAGCTGGCGTAGTTCAAGGTTGTCTAAGCCTAGAATCTCAAGTGTGGTGGTGTAGGTGTATTCTGTTGCGGACAGAGGAGTGTAGTACTCTTCTGGTAAAATACTTCTGGACTCGCTCAATTTATGTCTGATATACAGTGCGGATTCCAGATAGCAGAGCTGTCTTCAAGTATTGGTCTAGCAAAGGTCTTGAATGCCCTAGTTTGCAAATCGGTATTACCAGAGGAGAAGTTTCATAAAATTAAATTTACAACTCTTAAAAGCCTTTTTGGTAATACTGTTTGCAGTGAGCTTTGACGCTTAGGTCATTCGATATGAGAACTCGAAGGTCCTTGACAGAGTGAGGGTCATCCACGAGGTCATATCTAATAAAGACTCCTCATCTACATCCATCTAATCTCATGTTGTGAACTGTGGCTCAGTGTAGTTGCTTACCAAAACTACGAAGGACCTAGATGGATTTCCCTGGCTTTCTTAAGATTACAGCTGTGCTGCCTTTGGCTACGGCAGCCTTTTCTGGTTCCTAGAACTACTTCCTGATGGTTATTTGGGCCTCTTTTTCCCCCCCATTTGGCCATCCTTTCAAAACCCAATTAGTTTAGCAGTATCCTGTACTGTTTTAATCCGATAAGAGAAATTGTTTCGGTTCAACCTTCTAATGGAACCATTCCCTTTTAAAAATGAAAACAGATATTTGAAGCAAAGCTTGTTATGCTTTCCACTAGAGCAGGGGTGGTCCAACTCAAGGCCTGTGGGCTGGATCCAGCCCGCAAGGTGTTTAAATCTGGACTACGCGGCCACCCTGAAAACAACAAAGGACCAGCCCATGGTGGCTCTGCTAGCGAAAACGGAGCGCGGGAAGGCCGCCGTTGCAGCCCTCCTGAGCTCCGTTTTCGCTGACAAGAGGCTGCTGCAGCAGAAAACGGAGCTTGGGAGCCTGTTTTTGCTGGCAGAGTACTCAGGCCGCCACAGACAATCCCCGACATGAGTGTTGTCGAGCTGGCCACGCCCACCCCGGCCTCCCAAGGTGAAACACAACCCTGATGGGGCCCTCAATGAAATTGAGTTTGACAGCCTTGCACTAGAGGGAAACTCCACCCTCAAAAATCGAGTTAACACTGTGAAAGCTGACTTTTTTTTTTAGACTAGGGGGGCAATTTTGCCAGAAAGAACCAGAAACTTACCCCTTTTCCATAGGGATGATTGAGCCATCCAAGATCCCCCTGGGCTTTGGCAAAATCTAGCAGGACAACTAGAAGAGAAAGGAGCCAAAAGATGCCGGTTAGATGGTATCCCGAGCCCCATAAACCCTTCAAACTGCGGGGAAATAATAGGAACTCTTTAAAGCTCTAGAAACGCACTAAGACTTCAGGATGGGGGAAAGGCAATTTCACCGCTGCATCCTTTCCTCTGGCATAGCAGGCAGCTCAGAAAAAGTCATGCCAGACAGCCTCCAAACCTTGCCTTGCCCCGAGAGAAGTGAGGCTCCATCCCCAAGGAGGAACTGAGAATGGCTTGGGCAGGAACAGGGAGAGACAAAGACTTAAAACCACCAAATAAGTCTCAAGTAAAAAGAAGTGAACGCCATTTGTGCCAGTGGCTAATCCCAGGGAGTAGAGCGCTAATTTTCTCCTGAAGTCACATATTTATTAATTATTATCAGCCGTGGTGGCGCAGTGGTTAGAGTGCAGTACTGCAGGCTACTTCTGCTGCCTGCTAGCTGCCTGCAATTCGGCAGGTTGAATCTCACCAGGCTCAAGGTTGACTCGGCCTTCCATCCTTCCGAGGTGGGTAAAATAAGGACCCAAAATTGTTGAGGGCAATAGGCTGACTTAGAGAACCCGCTTAAGAGAGGGCTGTAAAGCACGGTGAAGCGGTATATAGGTCTAAGTTCTATTGCTATTGCACTTTTTAAACATAAAAATTTCTACATAAACAGTGTGTGTTCTGGGTACAGTTAATTTTGAGAAACAGCAATAACAATAATAATCATAACAATAATAATCACAAATAATAATCGTATGTGCTTATCCATTTTTATTGAACCTTATGTCATTCTTCTTTACATTTCTAACTTCTGTTTCTGCTAGTTAGCCATTGATAAAACAAATCCCATGTTAAAAAGTATTCAGTTTCTTCCTTCTCCGTAAGTTACCTATTTCTATGCATGTGCTTGCCGCATCAGGTCAGTGGCTGTGCCCACAGGGTTTATGTAACAGGGAACCTCTTGACTGAACTGAATTCACCTTCACCTCTGCAGAATGTAGGTGCTGAGGAGCACCTGGGCAACTGAAATGGGGTCGCCTGTAACACCCTATATTGTGTCAACAGCAGCAGCTGCCCCAGGGCACCCAAGCAGGATTGGGAACACAGTGGAGCAAGTGGAAGGGGGCTCTTAATCTCCTGGCGGCTGCTGTAGAGTCCTAAGGTGAGCAATTAATAGCAACAGCACTTGGACTTATAGTGCCACTTTATAGTGCTTTACAGCCCTCTCTAAGCGGTTGACAGAGTCAGCTTATTGCCCCCAACAATTTGGGTCCTCACTTTACCCGTCTTGGAAAGATGGAAGACCGAATCAACCTTGAGCCTGTTGAGATTCGATCTGCCAAACTGCAGTCAACTGGCAGTCAGCAGAAGTAGCCTGCAGTACCGCACTCTAACCACTACTGTGCCACCGTGGCTAACCACCCAACAGATTGGAACCAAGTTAGAGGAGACTCAGCAAAAGGAATCCTGCCAAGAATAAAATATTCTTAAAATATTCCGATGTAAAATGAGCAACAACATCCGGTTAGAATCCTCTGGAAGTCTGGGTTATATAAGTGAGGCACCCTGAGAAAATCCGAGATGAAGCATTTGTTGCCTGGAGAATAAGATTTGATCCTCTCGGTTGGGACAAAGAGGGAGGGGCAATGCTTTCCCTCCTCTGGGGTTGCAAAAAAAATAAAAAAAACCTGGGCTTAGGGAAAAGAGAAGTATTTGGAATGATTTTCAGCTATGGATCGAAGTTTTCAGAATGTCCTACATCTATTTCAGCTTAAAACACGTATTAGTCTGGGATCCACTGTACGCTGCCACGCACACCTGCGTGCACAACATAGTAGCGTTCTCCTTCTCATTGCGCAGTGCAAAACATACTTGTTTAAACAACCCTGGTGCGGCTTTAAATGTTTAGATTGTGTGCGTGTTTTCCTCCAAGAATGTCAAAGGCGGGGGGGGGGAGTCAGTTTAAAGTTTAAATAAATCTTTCGGAGCTTTGTCTCAGTCCCTCCATTGTGCAACCCTTTAAGAATTCCCTACCTGCTTTTAAGAGCCTCATGGTGTGAAATCAAAAACAAGAACCAAAAGACCAGAGCTAGTTTCCTACGAGTCAAAAATACCTGGCCAGAAGACTGACTGACTTTCTTTTCTTTCTTTCTTTCCCCATCTTTCTTTCCTTTCTTTCCCTTCTTTCTTTTCTTTCTAGTTTCCTTTCTTTCCTTTCTAGTTTCCTATGAGTCAAGAAGACCTGGCCAGAAGACTAACTTTCTTTCCTTTCCTTCCCTTTCTTTTCTTTCTTTCCCTTTCTTTCCTGCCTTCCCTTTCTTTTCTTTCTTTCCCTTCTTTCTTTCCTTCCTTCCTTCCTCTTCTTTCCCTCTTTTTTCTTTCTTTCCTTCCTTCCTTCCTTTCTTTCTTTCCCTCTTTCTTTCCCTCTTTCTTCCTTCCTTCCTTCCTCCCCCTGACAGGATACTAGCCAGATGAATACCGATGGATGCTGGTAGGCAGAGGCAGAATTTTTCCCCTTATTTTCCTCCCCAAAAACTAAGCCCGACCACAGAGTTTCGTAGCAAAGCACGGGGATCGAGCCAGTAATAAAAGAAAATGCACCTGCCCACCTCAGGTCAGGTCTGCACAAGATATATTTCTCTCTCCTGAGTTCTTGGCCTGGGAATTTTCCATCTTGAAAAAGCTAAAAAGTCCGAGTTTGGCTCCAGAGAGGCCACCTATGGACCATTTTAAGAAATTAAGAGTGCTGGAAGTTATGTCTCACGAGGGTGGATTCATTTAGCTTGTCAATTAGTTTCCTTACAAAAGCAACAAAACTCAACTGCCAGCAGTAAAAACTCTTTCCCACCCCCCATTATTTGGTCTCAATCCGGAGTATGCAATGGTAGAGATTGCCTCTGAATGCTAGCCAGACGAATACCGATGGATGCTGGTAGGCAGAGGCAGAATTCCCACCCACCCCCACTTATTTTCATCCCCAAAAACTTGCCCAATGACATAGTTTCATAGCGAAGCACGGGTATCGAGCTAGTCTTAGATAGAAGTAGGTATGAAATACCTTTTGCAGCAGCTGCTCTGCCCCTGTGGAAACACCGCCCCACCTCCACCTCCTGTCAAAGATCCCAACCGTGGAGTATTCCTGTTCCCCACGATTTTTCTCCCCCCCCTTCTCTGTGGGCTCCTGGCAGCAGAGGGGGCCCTTGGAAGAGCCAAAGGCTGTTTAATTCCTGGCTTGCCAATTCCTGATATGTGTCACCGTGGAATCCTTGCAGTTTTCACCCAAGAGACAAAAGGTGACTAACTCAATCGTCAGGGGTATAGAGAAGGCGAGGCTTTGCGTGCATTAAACATCCCTTCCGTATCACAGACCGCCCGAAGGACACTTCCTCGTCTTGGAACAAGGCTGCTACACGTATCAAAAAGCAGGTGGATATTAGCCGGGATCCCCCCCTTTTTACAGCAATCTCCCCCCCCCCCAGAAAAGCTAAGCCAACCTGGGCTGAAGAGATTCCCTGTTGCCTCCCAGTCCACGCGTCGTGTTGCATTTCCACCTCTGTTGCCCTTCTAGAGATGTTACTGGCTCCGTCAAGTCATGCCTCTGGAAATTGCTGAGCCTCCACACCTGCATTGTGGCTTCCCTGGGATTGGGGGGTGGGGGGAGAACCAAGCTCCCCTGGCACATCCAGCCGTTCAGGATATATTAATGGCGGGGTGGAGTCCAGTTTGGGTTCATGAAGAGCCGAGGGACGGGGTGAAGACTGTGTAGAAACTTCAGTTAAATTGGGGTGGATATTTAACATGAAATTCATCTAAGTTCTATGAGAGCCGCTTTGGTGGGTCAGACACTCCCCCCAAAAAAAAAAAAAGCTCCTGTTGTCTATCCAGATTACAGGCAGCGTCCAAAGGCAAGAGGCGTTACAGATTAACAGAGTTGGAAGGGACCATTTAGGTCATCTAGTCCAACCTGCCACCCAAGCAAGAGACCATACACCATTTCTGACAGATGGGGAGTCCAATCTCTTCTTGAAAGCTTCCAGGGATGAAGCTCCCACAACTTCTGAAGGCACGCTGTTGATTGTTCTCATTATTGGAAAAATTTCTCCTTATTTCCAGGTTGTTCAGTTTCCATCCATTATTATTCCTTATCTGGCCTTCGGGTGCTTTGGAGAATAGCTTGACCCCTTCCTCCTCTCTGTGGCAGCCCCTCAAATCTTGGAAGGTTGCTCTCCTGTCTCCCCTGGTCCTTCTCTTCCCTAGACTAGCCAGGCCTGGTTCCTGCAACCGTTCATCGTATGTTTTAGCCTCCAGTCATCCTGATTGCTCTTCTCTGCACTCTTTCTAGAGTCTCAACATCTTTTTTATAGTGTGGTGACCAAAACTGGATGCAGTACTCTAGGTGTGGTCTTACTAAGGCCTTATAGAGTGGTATTAGTACCTCCCTTGATCTTGATTGTATTAATACAACTTTGGATTGCATTAGCTTTTTTGGCTGCCGCTCCACACTATTTGGCTCATATTTAACTGGTTGTCCACTAAGATCCCTCTCCCAGTTATTGCTATTAAGCCTAGTTTCACTCAGTCTATAGGTGTACTTTTTTCTTGCCTAAGTGTAGGACTTTACTTTTCTCTACACTGAATTGCATTTTGTCAGATGGGGCCCAGGGTTCAAGTCTGTCAAGATCCATCTGGAACTTCAGCCTAATCTTCTAGGGTGTTGGCTATTATTCCTGCCAGCTTAGTATCACCTGCAAATTTGGTAAGTTCCCCTTCTATTCCCTCATCTAAGTCGTTTATGAAGATATTGAAGAGTCCTGAGCCTAAGAGGGAACCTTGTGGCACTTTAGGAATTAATATTCAGCCTCCATTGCCCCAACAGAGCCATCCTCTGATTGATAGCAGGGTCACACAGCTTAATCGGCATGCGGACAATCTCTCTTCCGTTGAATGCAGGTTTTAGGTCTCTTTCTTTTCATCCTCCCAGTAGCCCTGTAACCTCCTCCACGAGAAAGAGCCCGTGAGAGACCCTGTGAACCATTGGGTCAGCCAGGCCTGGGCTTCAATCCAGGCACCCCTCCCCACCCAATCTAGCTCTGCATGTTGGTTTCAGTCCCTGACCCTCATAAATCAGGGAGAGAAGCTTAAGGAATCACGTCTCCTCCCAGAGTGTTTGTAAGACATCTGGAACGGCTTTTCTTTCCCACCGACTTCCAGAGTTAATTTTAAACTTCACCCTCTTCTTACAGAGTTGCAGAAGTTTTTTTTCTTCTTCTTCCTTTTTTTAAACTGCCTGTTTTTCAATCCCATGCAAAGCTGGGTTGGCGGGGGAAGCGGGGGGGGGCTGAGAGCCCACAATTCCACGCCTGGCTAAGGATGCATAGCAAAGCAATCCACAGGAATTTGCCCGTCAGTGACATTAGAGGCGGATTGCGCTGGAGCCTGACAACAGCTAAACCTCAAATCAGAAAGCCCTGGCTTTAAAAAGAACCTCTTAGATTTTATGATTTTGAATAACACTGAACATGGAGGGGGGGGGGGACTCTCTCCTCCAGAGAGAGCGAGACTATCTAACTAACATGCAAGAGAGATGGAAATGCTTTAAACCGTTTGCCCCAATTACCTGAGTTTTCAGAATTGGCAGGATTCGAACCACAAAGGGATCGGAAAGACTTGTTTTGGGGCACAAAGTCCCAAGGCAAGAAAGCCGCCTTCTGCCCTCTCATCCCTCCTTATCACCCATCCCCTCCCACTTGTGACTGTACGACAGTAACTTTGTCGCTTGTATCCCTAACGATTTATATGGACTGTTTCCTGGTATGACTCGATTGCTTATTGTGCCCTAGGACTATATTCTAAAGTATTTATATACCCTATGACTATATCATTAAGTGTCGTAGCTGATGGTTCCTGACTCTTGATGAATGTATCTTTTCTTTTATGGACCCTGAGAGCATTTGCACCAAGACAAATTCCTTGTGTGTCCAATCCCACTTGGCCAATAAAGAATTCTATTCTATTCTAACTATTTACAAAGTCTGCACTACTATTACTATTAATCTTCTCATTGTTCCTATCACCCATCCCCTCCCACTTGTGACTATATGACTGTAACCTTGTTGCTTGTATCCTTACAATTTATATTGTTTCCTTGTATGATTTGATTGCTAATTGTATCCTGTATCATTGTTGTATGTTATGATTCTTGATTCTTAATGAATGTATCTTTTATATATACTGAGAGTATTTACACAAATACAAATTCATTATGTGTCCAATCACACTTGGCCAATAAAGAATTCTGTTCTGTTCTGTTCTACTCTACTCTACCTCTACCTCTAACCTCTACTCTACTTCCATTTCATTCCATTCTCCTTTCCTTTATTCTACTCTACTCTACTCTACTCTACTCTACTCTACTCTACTCTACTCTACTCTACTCTACTCTTATTCTTATTCCATTCTCCTTTCCCTTATTCTACTCTACTCTACTCTACTCTACTTATTCTTATTCTTATTCCATTCTACTGGTGGGCCTTACCTGCTGCCCCTCACCTCCCTTTTTGAGCAGGTTTAAACTCTGGGTTTGCCATCCTGGATGAGCGGGGTGTGTGTGTGTGTGTGTGTGAGGGGGGTAACATTTATTTACTTATGAAATTCATCTCACTGTCTGAAACCAATTGGTCTAGGAGGTGGCTTAGATAATTAGAAAGGAAGGCTGCAAAGACCAAACAAACCTCCCCAATGATTTAACATAGCTACTCAAGGCAAGGGGTTAAAATTAGAGGTTTGTTTTTGTTTTAAAAAAAGCATCGATCTCTTACCATTAATCCTCAAAGGCCCCCTCTGGAAGAACCACAATTTTGACCGTTTCCAGAAGGCGGGGTGGGGGGCAGAATCCGTACCTCAGGTGACCCACAGGAGAAACACTCCTCTGCCCCCCCAAAATAAAATAGGTGGGGAACCCATTGTCCTTCATTTGTCGTCCTACTACAAGTCCGAAGACAGAGAAAAGCTAAGAGAAAAGCAAGGAGAACGTTGCAGGCCGCAATTCGGAATCCATCCTTGTATGAAGCTGCGTAATTAAGGCACTTCCCCCCCCCCCCCCAATTTATACGGTGCACTTCAGACAACCCCCCCACCGGGACAGTTCCTCCAGATCAGAGCCCAGACAGTCGCCCTAGCAAATGTCATCCTTTTGGGAGATTTGAAACCAATTCAATTTAGGCAAATTGTGGGGGGGAGACGAAGAAGAATCCACCACAAGGCTTAATATTATTGCAGATCAGCACGGGGAGGTTTGGCGGAGAGGCCGTTTAGGACGAAACGGTGAAGAGCGGGTGTTTTTTTTTCCGGGTACCGCCCTCCTCTGGGTTGGAAGATGATGCGGTTTTGGGAGAAGCCAGCGCAGGAGGGCCTGTTCTGGAATTGCCACACCGGAGTCTTGAGGAGAGCCAGGCTGCAAAGCAGGGCAGGAGGGGAACCGCTTACTGGACAGATCTCTCTCTCCCGTCTCCCCTCCACACACACCCCCATCCAGCCCGCCACCATAATTAGAGGCCAGAGGGCTCTCCTGCCTCTTCATTAACTCCATTCCTGCCTTTTCTTGCAAGCCCAGCACGGCCCTTCAGAGTTGTGGTTTGGAAGAGGTTTCCCTGCCTTGTGGGTCGGCATGGAGTGTGTGTGTGTGTGGAATTTCTCCTTGGGCAAGCTCAGCTCCCTCTCTCAAGGCCGCAGCCTCTCTCTTCGGCCACCCCAGAGGTTTCAAGGAAGCTGGGACAGGGGGGGGCTCCGTCCCCACCTCCTGTGGCAGCCTTTCCTCTCCCTTGGCCAAGGGTGAGGCTGAAGGGAGAAAGGGGACCGTGCCACGGCTGGAAGAGGAGGGCAAGGGGGACATCTTCTCGTGCTCCCCTCTTTGGGCTCCTGGCGGTCCCAGTTGCTGGCTTGGTTTAGCCAGTGCTTGTTTTTAGAGTGGGCTGAGGAAATATTAACAGAATAACAAGAGTTGGAAGGGACCTTGGAGGTCTTCTAGTCCAACCCGCAGGAAGCCCCGATACATTTCAGACCAACGGTTGATCAATCTCTTCTTAAAAAACTTCCAAAGTTCTGGAGGCCAGTTGTTCCACAGATGAATTGTTCTCAGGGTCAGGCAATTCCTCCTTAGTTCTAAATTGCTTCTCTCCTTGGTTAGTTTCCACCCGTTGCTTCTTATCCTGCCCTCAGGTGCTTTGGAAAATAGCTTGAACCCCGCCCGCCCCCTTCTTCTTTGGGGCAGCCCCTAGGCCTTGTTCCGCTCCCTTGTCCCGATTCGGGCCAAATGGCTCCTCGTGACCAAGAATACTTTGAATTGCGGACATTTCTTGGAGACGGGAGAGCCGCCGAGAAGCTACAAGCTTGGCTTTCGGGACATGGCATCACCCTTCCAGGGACAGGCCCAGACTTGCCCGGCCACTGGGCGGAAGGGCTGCCCTGGAAGGCTTCCCTCTGCCCTCCTCCTCCTCCTCCTCCTCCCGAGACAGGGAGGCCTGACCAGGTGGAAAGTGGCTGAGCTGGGAAGCGACCTTGGCTGCGTCTCCTCCGCTCTGGATCCTTGAACCTTCCGGTCTGACTCTCTCAGCCCAGGAGCCTGTCCTGCATCACTGCTAAGCACGGGAAAGTCTCAACTTTGGAACTGCTCATTTGAAAGGCAGGGGCAAGGGGGGGTGGGGGCAGGAGGCTCCCCCCCCCGCCTCCCATAAGGAAGGAAAAACAGATCCGCTTCTCTGAGCCAAGAAGCAGAGGGGTGGAGGGAGGGAAGGGAAGCGTATTTTCAATCGAAATCATTTTTTTCCTCTTTTTAAGGAGCCACTTCCTTTCCGATATGCTAATCCCATTGATCACCTGCTGTTGATTCAGGGCCCTTCCCTGGCCCAGCCGCCTCCTCAGACGGTTGGCCTTCATTGCTCCATCTGGTCTGAACCCACAGCACCACCGCCGGGCCCAGTAGTTATGAACCCAGGCAGCAGAACTGGGGCCATTTCCCCACCCACCCACCCCTTTGCAATGATTTCCGAATCCAGTTATTTTCTCACCTGGGCGCAAACCCCAACCTCCTTCTCCAATTCAAACTAGCAGCCCGAAAAGCAGAGGTGCAACAGGACTGCATGATGCTTCTTGCTTCTTGGCCAAGCGCATCCTTTCCCAGAAATCTTCAGACACAGCCCATTCAATATCGCATTTATGGGTTTGAATACAAACTTCCCCCTCCCAACTCTCCCTCTAGCCCAGAGGCCTCCAAACTTGGCAACTTTAAGACTTGTGGATTATTATTATTAATTATTATTATTATTATTATTATTATTATTATTCACAAAAAAACAACAGCGTACACAGCAAACGAGATAACTATGCTGGGTTTCGTATCACAAATCACTAGTCGAACACTTCCCAAGCGTTTAGGACTGTGTGATGTATCAGCGGATTATGCGAGCAGATCCCAGTAAGGTGGCCTTCTGCAGCTGACCAGTGGTGATCTTGTCAGCGCCCATTGTTTTTAAGTGCTTGCCTAGGTCTTTAGGCACAGCAGCACCCAGTGTGCCCAGTACCACTGGAACCACCTGCACTGGTTTATGCCGGAGTCTCTGCAGTTCGATTCTCAAGTCTTGATATCTGGTGATTTTTTTCAAGTTGTTTCTCGTCAATTATTTATTTTTATTATTATTATTAAATTTTCTTGAATCAACATTAAAACAATTGAACACAGTGTGACTTTCTTGGCCATTAATTTGGCCATACAAGTTGTTGTATAGATACACATAACAGTTGATTTCTTTTCCTTTTATGTTATTAGTATAGAGCTAACTGCATATTATTTCTATTTACATTTATCTACAATTATCTACATATTTACAACCATCTTTTATACTCCTGCATTTGTATCATCTCGTATTTGTCCATTATATTCCATTCTCTTTGGTTTACAAAACTTTAATTTTCATTCCCATAAAGCGTCAACCCTTTCTTTCTTTTTCCTTGACTCTGCTAGCCATTCATATATTTTATTCCAGGCTTTATAATACTTTGTCCCACCCTTATTTTTGATTTCTAAAGTTCATCTGTCCATCTCTGCACAGACTAATATTTTCCTTATTATTTCACTTTCTGTAGGGGTATCTTCATTCTTCCAGTTTTGGGCATACACCGATCTTGCACAAGTCTTAAAGTTGCCAAGTTTGGGGACCCCTGTTCTAGCCATTTTTTCCCCCCATCATCCTTGTTTTCCATCATCCTGAAACAGGTCGCCTCTCAAAAACACCAGGCCTCAAGCCCTGCCATTTCACACACTATATCCTTCCTATTTTATTTAATCTTTTGATTGCACCGAGTGCACATCAGTTTTTGTTTTTTCAAATAAAAAAATTAGAGCTCGTTCTACTTGAAAGTTAAGAGACAACTCCCGATTCCTCAAAGCTTAACGCACAACCTTCACAGGACCCTCAAATCCCAAATAAAAGAGCAAACACCCTTTTTGAGAAGAGCCTGCCTCCAATCCAAGACCCCCCCCCCAAACACAGGATGAGGAGAGGCACTTTCCACCAGCCTAGATTGGCCCCCCCCCACCGAATCTGAGGCCCTGTCAATCTCCCTTTTCTTCCAAGACTTTTTCTAAGTTCTAAAAGTTTTCTAACTTTTTCTCCGGTTCGGTCTGTGGGCAAAAAGTACAATACGCAGTCCTGCATCCCTGGGCCTCCGCCTCTCCCCTCCCCCCAGACACACCTATCGGAACTAAAGCAAGTCACTCATTTCAGGGTGTGTCTGGCGCCTTCCCACCTTGCCCAGCCGCCGGCACTGCGCTGCACCCTTCTTCAAAGAGCCCAAGTGACACCAGCCGCCAAGGCCGCATGGCCGGGTTGGTTGGTTTCCTCTGGCTGCTTCCCACCACTTTCCTCCAGTCCCGTCTGCACCCCCCCACCTCCGCCCCACAAGGGAGATCTGGCCTGCCATTCCTCCCCCCCCCTTCCCTTCCTCTCTCCTCCAGGCCCCCCAGCTTTGCTCTTTAAGGAAACAGATGAAGCTTTGCCAAGCCTTGGCAAAAAAAGGCCGGCAGTGTGTGTGTGTGTGAGAGAGAGAGAGAGAGAGAAAGAGGAGGAAGGGAGGGAGGGAGGGGGAAAAACAAACTTCAGTCCAGCAGTGTGTGTGGAGTGTGTGTGTGAGAGAGAGAGAGGAGGGAGGGAGAGGGGGAACAAACTTCAGTCCAGCAGTGTGTGTGGAGTGTGTGTGTGAAAGAGAGAGAGATGAGGAAAGGAAGGGGGGAACGAACTTCAGTTGCAGCTCCAGAGGCAGTGTGTGTGTGTGTGTCAAGGTGTGTGTGAGAATATTATGTGTGTGTGTGTGTGTGTGACAGAGAGAGAACTTCAGCCTCAGTTTCAGAGGCTGGGAGGGGGGGTCTAGGTATGTGTGTGAATGAGTGAGAGTGGTGTGTGTGTGTGAGAGTGGGGGGAGGGAGGGGGAGAACGAACTTCAGTCTCAGCTCCAGAGTGTGTGTGTGTGTGTGTGTGTGTCAAGGTGTGTGTGTGAATTAGTGGGAGAGAGTGGTGTGTGTGTGTGGTGTGTGTGAGTAGGGGGAGGGAGGGGGGGAACGAACTCCAGTCTCAGCTCCAGAGGCCGGGAGGAGGGGGTCAAGGTGTGTGCGAGTGAGAGAATTGTGTGTGTGTGTGTGTGTGTGTGTGTGTGTGTGTGATCGAGAGAGAGAGGGGGGAGGGAAACTAACTTCAGCCTCAGCTCCAGCGGGGCCGATCTCAATCTCCCTTCCTGCCCCAACGCCCAACGCGGCTTAGCCAGAATGGGGAATCGGTGGAAATCGGACGGAGCGAGGCTGGAGGAGGAGATCAGGGACCGCCGCCCGTTGCCACCTCCCCTCGGAGGCGTCCGAAGCCGCCCCACGCCGCTCCTTACCTTCCTGGCTCTGGGAGCTCCGGAGGGTCTGGAGCAGGAGGAGCAAGGCGGCGGACCACACCAGGAAGGTCCCGCGGAGCCCCGGCAGGCTGCCCATGCTGTAGCCGAGTCCCCCCCCCCCAACCGCTGCCTTCGCGGTTCTCCGGAGCGAGTCGCCTCTTCGCCGCCGCGTGACTCCGGCAGCCCCGGGACGGGAAGCTCAATGGGAGGCTGGTGGGAAAGTTCTCGCCCTGTTCATTCATGCCTGGGATGACGTCACCGGGGCCACGCCTCCGGAGGCCGAGCAGACCGCCCCGCCCCGCTCCCAGGGAGCCCCGCCCGGGGAGATCTCCCCGAGGGAAGGCGGGGGGCGCGGGTGGGGGGCAGCTGCGGGGCAGAGCGCCGGGGAAAGGGGGCGGTTGGCATCCTTGGCTAGCCAGGATTGGGGGAGGGGGTGCCGGGCGCTCCTTACTTCCAGCGAAGCCGGCCTGTCAAAACGCCACCGAGCCCCAGGCCGGAAAACAGGGATTTATATTGAATGGGCTCGGAATTCCCTTTAGTCGGAATAACGAGTGGAGTAAAATCTGCAGGGACCCCTTTCCTCTCCCCTCCCTTCTCCTCTCCTCCTTTCCCTCCCCTTCCCTCCCCTTTCCTTTTCCCTGCCCTCCTTTCCCTTCCCTCTTCCTCCTTCCCTTCCCCTACCTCCCCTTCCGTCTTCCTCCTTTCCTCTTCCTCCTTCCCTTCCTTTCCCTTCCCCTCCTTCCTTCCTCCTTCCCTTCCTTTCCTTTCCCTTTCCTTCCCTCCCCTTCTTTCCTTTTCCCTGCCCTCCTTCCCTTCCCTTTCCCTCTTTCGCCTTTCCATCCCTCTTCCCCCTTCCTTTCCTTTCCCTTCCCTCCCCTTCCCCTATCTTCCCTTCCCCTTTCTCTTCCTTCTCTTCCTTTCATTTCCCTTCCCTCTTCCTCCTTCCCTTCCTCTTCCTCCTTCCCTTCCCTCCCTCCCCTCTCCTTCCCCAACCTCCCCTTCCCTCTTCCCCCTTCCCTCTTCCTCCTTTCCTTCCCTCTTCCTTCCCCTTCCCTTCCTTCCTTCCACCTTCCTTTCCTTTCCCTTCCCTCTTCCCTCTTCCCCTTCCCTTCCCTCCCCTCCTTTCCTTTTCCCTGCCCTCCTTCCCTTCCCTTTCCCTCTTTTGCCTTTCCATCCCTCTTCCCCCTTCCTTTCCTTTCCCTTCCTCCCCTTCCCCTATCTTCCCTTCCCCTTTCTCTTCCTTTCCTTTCCCTTCCCTCTTCCTCCTGCCCTCCCCTCCCCTACCTCCCCTTCCGTCTTCCTCCTTCCCTTCCTTCCCCCTACCTTCCCTTCCACCTTCTTTTCCCTTCCATTGTCTCTTCCTCCTCCCCTCCCCTCCTCTCCTCTCCCCTCCTCCTTTCCCTTTCCTTTCCCACTCCGAAAAGGGAGTATAAATGAAACACACACCATTAGCTCCCCTCTCATGCTGGAAATGCCCAGTCAATAACAATGTCCTGCTTAGAGCAGGCTGAGCTGCCTTCTCCCCTTCTGACGTCTTTGCAGAAATTGGCTTACAAGACCCTGCTGTTTGACACGGCAGTGCGGACTGAAATTGTAATATAAAGCCCCCCAAAAGAGGCTGAGAGCAATCGAAAAAGCCCTTCCCAAAAGATTTCCCAAAGCCAAGGATGCCACCTTCCCCTCTGCCTCATAAATCCCATCTATCCTCCAAGCACTTTCTCCCCGCCCTCCCCCAAATCTCTTGCTAGTCTATAGGGAATTTCTTATCTTTATTTAGAATAAAATAGAATAACAAGAATTGGAAGAGACATTGGAAGTGTATTCTTCGCTTTTAAGAGTTTGATTGAGAGCAGCCCACGCAGCCCTGGTATGTGTGTGTGTGTGTCTGTGTGTTTGCATTGGACAAGTAGTCACTGGATTTGCTTTCATGACAAGAGACTTATTTCTTCCTGCTTGCCCAAAGAATCCTGCTCAAAACAAGACACGCTGCTTTGTCCATTTTCTTTCTGATTTGGGTTCCCAAAAGACATTGGATGATATGTCAGTATTAAGTTGTTGGTCTGTTCCATGATGGAAGGCAAAGCATAGGCAATGTCATGCTTTAAAGGCCATGAGGTTTAATATATATATATATTTTCCCCCCTGATTATCAGTTTACAATAAGAAACTGCTGTTAGAAAAAAAATTAAATGGTGAAAAAAATAATAGTGAGCTTGATAAATTGTCCTTTGTTTAGAGCAAACTCCTTTTGCTAGGTATACCCAAAGATAGATAGGTAGATAGGTAGATAGGTAGATAGGTAGATATATATATATATACACACATACATACATACATACATACATACATACATACATACATACATATATATGTTTTCTTAAGTTTTCGCGGGTACTTACATGTATGGTATTCAGCTTTGTTCGGGTATTTTCCCACGTCATTGTAGTTGTGCTTTTAAAGTTGTAGCAACATTTCGGCAGAATCTCATCTGCCATCATCAGGCTTCTGGATTGTGTTCGTCTGTGAGTCAGACAGTTTTAAATTTAAAACTGAAACAACTGTAAAAGTCTGACTCACAGACGAACACAGTACAGAAGCCTGATGATGGCAGATGAGATTCTGCCGAAACGTTGCTACAACTTTAAAAGCACAACTACAATGACGTGGGAAAATACCCGAACAAAGCTGAATACCATACATACATACATACATACATACATACATACAGAGAGAATCATAACGTACAACACAATGATAGTCATAGGGTACAATCAGCAATCAAATCATACTAGGAAACAGTCAATATCGTAAGGATACAAGCGAAAAAGTTACAGTCCTACAGTCACAAGTGGGAGGGGATGGGTGATAAGGAGTGATGAGAAGATTAATAGGAATAGTAGTGCAGACTTTGTAATAGTTGAACAATGTTGAGGGAATTATTTGTTTAGCAGAGTGATGGCTTTTGGGGAAAAACTGTCCTTGTGTCTAGTTGTTCTGGTGTGCACCATCACAAAATCTTCAGAACCGTAAAGCCTACAAACTTGAAATTTGGCATCTATGTTCCTCTCGGCTTCTAGGGGTTCACTAAGAAAGGGTTTTTCCAAATGACCATCAGAGCATTCATATTTCCTATATTATTATTAACACACTCTACTCCCCCTCCCCACTTGAAATGAAATCTCTTCCAAATGCAAAACACAAGCAGAGGAGAGGAGTTTCCGTTTCAGTTTCAGAGTACCAGGCAGCTTTAGTACAGAACAGTTGAGCTAAGCCATGCCCAGGCTCCTTGCTGTCTCCCTGCTCACGCAGCAAATACTCTTTCAGTTTCCAAATAGCCCTCAACTCTCTCACACACTGACAGGACGCTAGCCAGATGAATACTGATGGATGCTGGTAGGCAGAGGCAGAATTTTTTCCCCCTTATTTTCCTCCCCAAAAACTAAGCCCGACCACAGAGTTTCATAGTGAAATAGTAATAAAAGAAAATAGAACATTTATGTCACTTAGGGAAATACAGTGCATTTCATTCACCCACGGAGGAGTTTCTCATCGCACATTTATGTTCACAAGTACACAAATGACACCAGTCATCTCCTGCTATTCACTTCTAAAAAATTATGTTCCTCTTAAAGGACATAACGCAGAACCTTCCAGTAAGTATTTGGCTGGAGGGTGGTATGGAAAGAATTTTCAAGGCTTTTGTGACACTCCAGCAACTAACTAATGCAACTTTTCTCTCTCTCTTTTTTTTTAACTGGGGTGGGGGCTGTATGAAAAAGCGGCAGGAAGAAAATGCACCTGCCCACCTCAGGTCAGGTCTGCACAAGATATATTTCTCTCTCCTAAGTTCTTGGCCTGGGAATTTTCCATCTTGAAAAAACTAAAAGTCCGAGTTTGGCTCCAGAGAGGCCACCTATGGACCATATTTTAAGAAATTAAGAGTGCTGGAAGTTATGTCTCACGAGGGTGGATTCTTTTAGCTTGTCAATTAGTTTCCTTACAAAAGCAACAAAACTCACTTGCCAGCAGCAAAACCTCTTTCCCACCCACCCTCACCATTATTTGGTCTCAATCCGGAGTATGCAATGGTAGAGATTGCTTCTGAAGATAGAAGTTCTGAATTTATTACGATAGCCTAATTAGATCCAGTCATCTCTTCCTTCCAGGATTTGAAATCCTTTGGATAGTTGTTTAAGAGGTAGGTAGAAAGTATTGGAAATACACATTTTTGCTTATCTACACAGTGTTGCAATAAAATGTTAATAGCAGTGGAAATCGTATGGACCGGTAGCCCTGGCCAATTGTCACGCCAGTAAATTCCACCATTCCATCTGTGATGCGGAGAATCTTTTTCATTCATAGTCTTTCCTGATGCATCACCATATTTTTGGAGTGTGGTATTGCAAAAAAAAAGTGGAGAGAAGGTGTTTTTTTTCCAAGTGTTCAAAAATTTGCATTATCTCTACTCCCGCTGTTTTTCTCTTAGCAGAAAGCTATCGCGATACAAATACACTTAACGTTACACAATACCATTTTAAAGAGCTAGCAGACTACACATGCAATTATCTATATAAATAATTTGATGTATTTAAGAGGCATAAAATTATATCCACCCTGCTTCAGCCCTTGCAATCGTACTCCTGGTGGGAAAGGCCCTTCTCTATCCCAGTCCTTATTTGTTTCGGTTCCCATCAGGTTTCGTTTAAAAACCCTTCTGAATATACAATTTGTCCCCCATTGATTTCATATTTGGTCTCTTTAAAAGTTTAGAGTTAAATGTCAATCCCCAACCTATCCAGCAATTTCTAATAAGTTTATTTATTTATTTATTTTTTAACTTGAACATAATCATCTTCCATTGTGGGTACAGATGTCTCCGTGCTATTACAATCAAAATTCACAGTATTCATTACATTGATGATCATTCTCTAATCTTACAACATTAATAACCTGTCCAGCCATTTCCGTTTGCCTTTTTAAAGTTGTCCACGTGTTAAATGTCAACGGACTCGACTCTTGGTGTGCAGTCGTTCTGCCCCTCTTCCGCGCCACGCTGAAGAATTGATGGGGTTCTTCGTTTGCATGTTTCTCAGCTTCATCGCGCTGAGCTGAGAGGTATGCAAGGGCCACATGCTTGGGTGAGCCTTGTACAAATATTATTTGGCGTGATCTGTGCTGCCACAAACATGGAGGAAAGAAAAGGGAGGCTGAGGCTTTCTGGCCGAGCAGAAGTGGACAGATCCCTGGTAAGGCTGAACCCTGAGGGTTTGGGTGAAGGAGCCCGGGAGAGGGGCATAAAGGGGGCAGGAGAAGAGCAAGGATGGCTAGGACGGGACCCCCCAGGCTCCAACTCCTGGCATTCTGCCCCAGAGGTGGGTCTTCAGCCAGTTCTGACCGGTTCTGGAGAACCGGTAGCGGAAATTTTGAGTCGTTCGGAGAACCGGCCAATCCCACTTCTGACTGGCCCCGCCAACCCACATCTCTTCTCCGCCTCCCATTGAGTCCCAGCTGATCGGCTGGGTCTCCTTGGGTTGCCCTGCCCAGGAGAACGGAGCTGCAAAGCAGGTTAGTGAGGTGGGGAGAGAACGGGGATTTTGCATTATCCTTCCCCTGCCACGCCCACCAAGCCACACCCACAGAACCAGTAGTAAAAAAAAATTTGAATCCCACCTCTGGTCTGATGCCTCTGATTTTTCCACCCAATGGATGGCTTGTGAGAGAATTTCAAGCCAGCAGGCCGTGTAGATTATAATCTGGGCGATGATGCACGCCGTTGGGCAACGTCGCCTATTCTACCCGCTGATGTTATGAAATCCTTTTCCCTAGAAGGAACCAAAGCATGTTTCTGCTTGAAGGAAAGACTCAGCCTCATCGGGGATGGCAGAGAGCTGAGTCACGCTACTCTCCGTCTCTTGCCTTCCCAGCCTCAGCTCTGCCAGGAGGATGAGTTGGAGTCAGCCAGGGTGCCATTTAGATGAGTCTCGCCTGGCCAAAAGAGCAGGCGTTAGAAGTTTGAAACCGGTAAAATGCCACGAGAAAAACGCCTCTGCCCCAAGGGGACGTCAGTCTCGCTGGCATTGGAAGAAGAGCAAGCATCCTTCTCACATACAGCAACTTCTTTAGATTAAATTAGATTAGATTAGATTAAATTAGATTAGATTAGATTAGATGAACAGAGTTGGAAGGAGACCCTACACCGTTTCTGACCGAGGGCAGTCCAATCTCGTCTTCCTTAGGATCAGAGGGGTGGCCTGGGGTTCGCATCCGGACATAACCAACCGCCGGTTTCTTTAGGGTGAATGTGGGCATGGCTGAAAAAGGGCAACCTAAGGAGGACTACCAGATCCTGTAACGGCTTCGGTCCCTGGGCCATCCCGTCTGGTAAAAACCCTCAAGGTTCGTTTTTCTCGCCCATGTCCATGTATACATCTGAATTAGACTGTGTTGTTTCTCTTGTGTCATATAATAATATATGTGGGCCTATATATAGTTTTGTATTTATTTATTTATTTTGTCATGTTCATGGAGTGTATGTATGCCGATTAGTGAACATTCAAAGTGACAATAAAGTTGTTATTCTACTCTGTTCTATCCTATCCTATCCTATGCTATCCTATATTCAATTCTATTCTATCCTATCCTATCCTATCCTATCCTCTACTCTACTCCACTCTACCCTATCTTACCCTACCCTACCCTATTCCCTATCCTATCCTATCTTCTATTCTATCCCATCCTATCCTATCCTCTACTCTACCTACCCTACCCTACCCTCTATCCTACCCTATTCTCTATCCTATCCTCTATCCTATCCTATTCTCTATCCTATTCTCTATCCTATCCTATCCACTATCATATCCTATCTTCTATTCTATCCTATCCTCTATTCCATCCTATCCTCTCTCCTATCCTATCCTCTATTCTACCCTATCCTCTATCCTATCCTATCTCTATTCTATTCTGTTCTGTTCTACTCTGCTCTATTATCTGGAAGGCCCATTTTATCCTCCACCGAGAGCTTTTCTCTTAACATCTAAAACAGCAAACCATGTTTAGGCCATCCCATTAGTCAGGAGGCCTTAGAGGCTCAAGGTTGCCGCAGGTGATCAGTTGGTTTCCTCTTTAAGGATGCAAAGAAAGGGCGAAAGATCACCCGATGAGCCACTTAATGTTTTTCTAAGTTGAAGAAGGAAGTATTGAGCAATGGAGCCAGCCTCATCCTACACAAGGGCAAGACACTCCCTTTAAGGGACAGGCAAGTGACAGGAACAAGGTACAACTTTCCAGCTGACTTCAGGAAATTCCCGTGTAATTTTGTGATGAATTATTTTGGTGGGAGAAATGCTCCAAAATCTGACACGAGCCAGGCTATTTCTGTGTGAGATGGGCCAGTGCAGATGGTGGCCCATGGCTGATAGGGCCAGTTCCATGCTAGTATGACTTTGGTTGCCCTTCCCTTCCAAGCATCAAGAAGCTTCAGCAGGCACTGTGTCCCGCTGTGTACGAAACAGAGAGTACAAAAACTCTGCTTTAAATAAGTTTTTTATATATTCCCGAACATTAGAACAGCGTGACTGCTTCTCTTAGAGGCCAGGAACCCAATCTGCTCAGGGGTCAGCAGCCCGCAGCTCTGGAGCCGCATGTGGCTCTTTCATCTATCTGAGGCTCCTTTGTCACTCAAAACATCACAACCGCCAACGTGCGACACCCGCCAGCATGCGATTTATTGAGCTTTACAACCCCCGGTCAGGCCAACCGTGGATGAATCCAAGAAAATAAAAGTTTCAGAAGAAAACAGAACGTTTAATTCAACTGCATAGGCTAGTTTTGTGGCCGCTCAGGAAATAGTCAGGTGTGGGAAGGGTATTGTGGCTCCCGATGTTTTCTGTGTGGAAACGGGTCCAAATGGCTCACTGAGTGTTTAAGATTGCTGACGCCTGCTCTAAGTGGCTTTGCCGATTTTGTTTGGAAGACCAGAGTCTGTTAAAACTGAGGGATTTGATAACTGTATCACAAAATTATATATTTATGTAGATCCTGGCTGGGGGTGAGGGGGGAGAACGGGACAATTCTGGGAGAGTTATACAGGTAAGCCAGGAGGTTTTTTAGTTCTTCTCCTACGAAGCCAGGTTGGGCTTTTCTGTCACCCCAAATGAATTTTGAGCAACTTGTCATTTTTTTGTTGCCTCTGTGATGGATAATGAACCACTCAGGCCCGGTATGCAAAAAAAAAAAAAAAAATAGTTTCCTCATTCGAAGGCCCCAAAACAGGTTAATCCTAACAAGCGACGACTTGCAGAGTGTGAATCTGAGTTCAGGAACTTCGCTCGACCGCAGTGCTGTGCCCCTGGCTTCAGCGTGGGCCATCCCCAAGTGCACGGCGGCGCAAAGCTTCCTTATCAGAATGCAGACCAATCCGGCTTCGGGAACGAGGCTTCCCTGGGGCGCCAAGCTGTGCCCTTGGCTCAGCCTGCCAATATAGTCCTTAGTCCCTTTCTGTTTTGGCTTCCTCCTTCGGCCTGCCGCTTCCTCCCGAAAGATCTGCCAGGGGTCCTTTTGGGTTCCTCTGCATCAGTCATCAGCGGCTGCCCCCTGCCATATTCTTACACGGCTCCCTCCCTAGAGGAATCCCATAAGGCAGCGATGGCGAACCTTTTTGTGGCGGTGTGCCGGCACCCACAATGCAATGCGCTCTGCCCCCTGGCGCATGTGTACGCAACACCCCCGCCCTGCCCCCTTACCTGTGCATGCGCGGGCCTCCCAGCTCATTTCTGGCCCGTTTGAGACCGTTTTCGCCTTCCCTGAGGCTCGGGGAAGCCTCTGCAGCCTTGGGAGGCCGAAAACAGGCCCGGTTCGGCATTTCCGGAAGGCCCGTTTTTCTGCCTCCCAAGGCTGCAGAGGCTTCCCGAGCCTCCGGGAGAGTGAAAACGGCCTCAAACGGCCTGAAAATCAGCCCGGAGGCATGCACATATGCAGTGCAGGTAAGTTTGCTGATGCTCACATGCCCGCACAAATGGCTCTGGGTGCCACCTGTGGCACGCGTGCCATAGGTTCTCCATCATGGCCATAAAGCTTGATAGTTTAAAGGTCTTTTGAGCCTCAACTAATGCCCAATTCTCTCTTTCTGCCCCAGTACCTTCATTTCTAGCACCGTCTTCTGCAAAATACCTTCGCCAAAAGGGAAGCAATCGTTGGAAAGGTGTAGCGGTCACGTCCGAGCTTCTTCCCACTCAACGCCAGGCCTCCCTATTCTGTGATGCTCCTTGCAGCAACCACTGCAAAAACCCTGCCGTGCTCACCCCATGCCACACCGCACCGGCCCCTCACACACACACCTGGTGGCGGCGGCAGCTGCCGCCACTCACCTGCTGGCCGGTTTGCTTGCCAGTCCCCCGGGACTTCGTTGTTGGAAGCCATCAGGAAATGGCAGGAATTTCTGTGGCTAAGTGATGGGATTGTGTGAAGTCACATTTTATCATTGCATCGTGGAAATCCCGATTCCCCACTACCATTGTTGTTAACCTGTGTATTAGGTGCCTTCAGGAATAGCTCTAGCTCTTCCGATCCTTCCTTTCTCCAAGGCCTTTGCATTTTGTGGAGGGATAGTTTCATTTTTGCTTTTTTTTTTTTAACGTCCACTTCCCAACTGGAATCCTGCAGGGGGAAGGGAGCGAATGGCTTTGTCAGGGCTGTCCATCTCATCCGCTTTGCCTTCCAGGCCAGCGTATTTCCCCCCCCACCCCAGGGAGCCTCTAGCACATTCTTTGCAGCCTGGGCTATCCTGCGTGCCAGATGTGATCTGCTGCTGGGTTTTGCCATGTTGTCTCTAAGCTGCAGCGAACGGCCTCTTTTCACCTGGCTTTATCTCCTTTCCCAAATCACAGATACAATTTGCACTTCAAATCCAAAGCCCTTCACACTTACTTACCTAACTTTTCCCTCTGCTTCCTTTCCATAATGCCCACATCCACAGGAAGTTTAGCAGGGAACTCAAAAGGGAGGTCCTTTTTTTAAAAAATCTGAGGAACTTAAAGATAGGAAATGCTGTTTGCTTTCATGGCCTGCAAGGAAGGAGCTGTTGTTTGTCGAATGAAGAGGGCAGGATTTACAGAGGCTGCAAGTGCAGGCCGATTGCTCTCCTGGAAAAAGAACTATTTTCCAAGGCGAGATAAGGAATAATAATAATGGATGGGAACTGATCAAGGAGAGATTCATCCTGGAAACAAGGAGAAACTTTCTTGCAGTGAGAACAATCAACCCAAAGAACATAAGCTGCCCCTGGAAGTTGTGGGAGCTTCATCCCTGAAAGCTTTCAAGAAGAGATCTGTCAGGAATGATGTAGATTCAAGGGTCTCCAAACTTGGCAACTTGAAGGCTTGTGGACTTCAACTCCCAGCATAGCTGGCTGGAGAATTCTGGGAGTTGAAGTCCACAAGTTGCCAAGTTTGGAGACCTCTGATGTAGAGTCTCCTGCTTTGGCGGGGGGTCGGACTAGGTGACCTACAAGGTCCCTTTCCAACACTGTTAATCTCTTAATCTGAGAAGGCGAAAGGGCTACAGGCAAACCTGTCAACCTTCAAGTTTTCTAAGGATTGAAGAAGAAGCCACAGGACTGGCCCTCCTAGCTCTGATCCTAAGGAGAGCGTTTGGCAAAAGAAGAGACCTCCGCAAGGAATTGAGGGAGTTGATTTCAGCCCCTAATTGCTTGAGGAACTCCATAAACAAAGAAGGAGTTATTCTCCAAAGCACCTGAACACAGGACAAGAAGCAATGGGTGGGAACTAATCATGGAGAGAAGCTATCTAAAACTGAGGAGGAATTTCATGACAGTGAGAACAATGAGAACAAGTGAAACAGCTTTCCACCAGAAGTTGTAAATGCTCCAACACTGGAAATCTTTAAGAAGAGATTGGCTAACCATTTTGTCTGAAGTGGTGTAGGGTATCCTGCCTAAGCAGGGGGTCGGACTAGAAGACCTCCAAGGTCCCTTCCAACTCTGTTATTCTGTTCATTCCTGTTAATGCATCTGTGTGATCCCCTGCAGAAATCAAGACGAACTCCATATATCCGTGTGATTTCCCCCTCCAGGATCCCTGCTAAATTACTGAACCGTTTGTTCCCCTTCTGCTTTTTACTTCTTACCTCCTTCCCACCCACTCCCCAGGGACCGATTGCTCCTCTTGAACATCTGTCTTAGAGCCTCATCTTTAATCTTCTTCTCAATCGCTTTTCTTCTTTTTTTGGGCATGGGTGGGTGGGGAAACGGGCCAGGAAAGACCCTCTCTGCCAGGGCAAAGGGGTGAGAGGAAGGGGAAAGGAGGAAAGGGGTGGAGGAAAGAGATGGGGAGGAAAGAAGATCTGACGAGACAAACCCTTAACAAACCCCCAAATTATAAACTGCATTTCCTCTGCGTTAAGTCCTTTAATTAGTACGTTGTATTGTTTTTCTTCTTCTTCTTCTCCTGCTCCCTTTCGTCAGTTTTAGAGGGAGAGGAAGCTGTAGCTTAAATGGTGCTGGGAAGATTCCAGAAATAGGTCTGGTACTCAGTGGGAAATCATCATCATCATCCCAAACACAAAAGGGGTTTTATCCAGGCAGTGGAGCGTATAATCCCTGCACACTTCCTGGAAGGAGCCACTGCGCCTGTGTTGACACTTTTTCTCGCTGTCAAAACTCATCATTCGGTGGAGGCTTTTGTACTCTTTCCGTGCCCAGAGAACGTAGGAAGGCTGCGCGCTTGCCCTTTTAGACCGTGGCCGGATTCCCTTGTAAAAAGAAAGAAAATAACTTCTTTCTAAAAAGAATTGGAGATCAGTAAACGAGAACCACAGGGTGTGTTTTGAGGGATGTACATAACCGAGTTTAGGCTTTAAAAAAAGATGTTGAGACTCTAGAAAAAGTGCAGAGAAGAGCAACCAGGATGGTGAGGGCTAAAACACACGATGAACGGTTGCAGGAACCGGGCCTGGCTAGTCTAGGGAAGAGAAGGACCAGGGGAGACAGGAGAGCAGCCTTCCAAGATTTGAGGGGCTGCCCCAGAGAGGAGGAAGGGGTCAAGCTATTTTCCAAGGCACCTGAAGGCCAGACAAGGAATAATGGATGGAAACTGAACAAGGAGAGATTTAATCTGGAAATAAGGAGGAATTTTCTAACAGTGAGAACCATCAAGCCATGGAACAGAAGTTGCCTTTGGAAGTTGTGGGAGCTTCATCACTTGAGACCTTCAAGAAGAGATTGGACTGCCATCTGTCAGGAAAGGTGCAGGGTCTCCCGCTTGGGCAGGGGGTTGGACTAGATGACCTACAAGCTCCCTTCCAACTCTGATTACCTGTTATCTGTTACCTCGTTCAAGACCAGTTTTTAAAGCCAGTGATAATACTTAGCGCTGCTCTTTCACAGGTTTTTTCTTTCTTCCACGTAACGTTTGATACAAAAACATTATTTTCTAAACCAACTGGACATCATCCCCACATTCGTAAACTGCCCCCTATTATTGTGGCATTTTGATCCCTCGTTTTATTGGCCAAGAAAAGTAACCTTAAATCAGGAATCCAGGTCGGCCTTGCAGTGTGTGTGTGTGTGTGTGTGTGTGTGTGTGTGTGTGTGTGTGTGTTACTTGTTTTCCCACCGAATGTCACTCCCAGGTTTCTGAATTAAGCAGCAGGCTTTGTTTGTCAAGTCAGAGTCAGCTTTTGTAATGCGATTTAAAAAAAAATTGTTTTGCTGGGCGAGTCTTTACTCCGGAAGGCTGACCCATCGTGACAAAGAACTATCGTTGGAAGAGGCCGGCTGTGGACGCTGGAGCAGAGCACACGGTTGTGACGTTCAGCAGGGCTGGGCTTCAAAAATTTTAGCAAAGGGTTCTCGACCTGGTTGCTGGGTGGGCGTGGCCATGGGGGGGCGTGGCCTAATCGGCCTCCTGCACCACAGCAGGGGGGGCGCGTTTTTGTCCTCCCCGGGCTCCTGAGGCTTTCCTCCGGCCTCCCCAGACTCCGGAGGCTCTCTGGAAGCCGGAAATGGGCCCGTTTCTGGCCTTCCCAAACTTCCAGGCCTCCATGCACGCCCTGCACTTATCTGGGATCCAAAATGGGCTGCATGGGGACTCCGGGGAGGGGAGGGGAGGGTTGGGCGGGGCCAGCCAGGAGTGGGATTTGGGGGTTCTCCAAACTGCGCAGAATCTAACTAGGGGGGCTCTCCCCAACCCCCAGCAGCCCCACCTCAGGGTTTAGAAAGAGCTGCTGGGCTGGTTCCTTGCTTGCCAGCCCTGCTTCCTCCCTCCTTCCCTCCTTCTCTCTTTCCTTCCTTCCCTCCCTCCCTCGTTTCTCATTCTCAGATTCCAGCGGGAAGGTTTCAGTGAGGCCAGGACATCAGCTCGGCTTTCTCTCTCCTTCATCTCTTGCATACGGACAGGAGGTTATACAACTTTGCCTCGTGGTGTAACCGGAACGATCTGGAACTGAACACACTCCAAACCGTAGAAACGGTGGTAGACTTTAGAAGAAACCCTCCCATACTACCACCTCTTACAGTACTAGACAACACAGCATCACCAGTAGAGGCCTTCAAATGTCTAGGTTCTACTATATCACATGACCTAAAATGGACACCTAACATCAAAAAAGCACAACAAAGAATGTACTTTCTGCGCCAACTCAGAAAGCTCAAACTGCCCAAGGAGCTGCCGATCCAGTTCTACAGAGGAATGATGGAGTCTGTCATCTGCACCTCTATAACTGTCTGGTTTGGTTCTGCAACCCAACAGGACAGACGCAGACTTCAGAGGATAATTAGGACTGCAGAAAAAAAAACATTGCTATCAACCTGCCTTCAGTCAAGGACCTGTATATGGCATGAGTCCAAAAGAGGGCTGGAAAATATCTACAGACCCCTCACATCCTGGACATAAACTGTTTCAACTCCCACCCTCAAAATGACACTACAGAGCACCGCACACCAGAACAACTAGACACAAGGACATTTTTTCCCCAAAAGCCATCACTCTGCTAAACAAATAATTCCCTCAACACTGCTCAACTATTGCAAAGTCTGCACTACTATTACTGTTAATCTTCTCATCACTCCTTATCACCCATCCTCTCCCACTTGTGACTATATGACTGTAACTTTGTCGCTTGTATCCTTACGATTTATATTGACTGTTTCCTGGTATGATTTGATTGCTGATTGTACCCTATGACTATCATTGTTGTACGTTATGATTCTTGATTCTTAATGAATGTATCTTTTATGTACACTGAGAGTATTGACACCAAGACAAATTCATTATGTGTCCAATCACACTTTGCCAATAAAGAATTCTATTCTACTCTACTCTACTCTACTCTACTCTACTCTACTCTACTCTACTCTACTCTTATTCCATTTCATTCCAATCTTTGGCCAGCGTGGAAAGGCAACGTCCCGAAACAAAACCAGCCCAGCAGCTCTGCATCAAGGCTCCACGAAGTGTGCTGAATCCTTTGAGATGCCAGGGGGTGCATGGTGTGTGTGTGTGTGTGTGCGTGCAAAATGTTAGGCTCGTCCTGGAGTCCTCCTCGCCTGGTCCTTCCTTCCCAATATTTATTAGCTTCCTTGGCAAGCCGGAACTCCCGACTTTAACAATAAGAAGCCACACTTTGAAATGTTGCTGTGTGAGGGGGAATATTTTACAAGCTGGGTTTCCTTCAAAAGAAGAAGGAAGCGACAGGCACACCCACACACACACCTCCCCACCTCCTTCTAAAGCAATTAAGGGGCCCTCCTTGGCAAGTGGGAGGCCAGGAAGGGTCCTCACGAACAGCTGGGGGAGCAAACAGGCTAGACCTGGGGTGGGTGGAGGGGGGGAGGAACTGCTACAGAGTCCCAGCCTGGGGGGGGGGGCTTCCCTTGCTCATTAAACATCCAGAAAGGAGCCCCCCACCCCTGCAGGGACACTGAAGGTGCCACAGAGATGATGTGCTGCTGGCAGCTACTTTGCATTCCTTCTGAGATGCAGATGGACTCTAGCACCCCTGCCCAGCACCCTTCCCCCAAACACAAGAGGTGTTGCTTAGAATGTGTGTCAGGCTGCACACACACACACACACACACACACAGAGAGAGAGAGAGAGGGGGGGGAAGAGAAAGAGACTAAATATAGCCTTTAATGTTAATTGCAGTGCAAATGCCCCTATCTTTATCCCTTCTAAATTCAGGATTAAAGCGTATTGCTTATTTCCTGAGATCTGTGGCTTCGAGGTTTGAAGAAAAGGGGCGTGGATCCCCTTCTCTCTCGCAAGATGGTAATTCTTAGAAAGAGATATATTTCTTCCCAAGGACTGCTGTAGAGGGGTTTCCCCTTGAAAATATTTAAAGTCTACCCCCCGTCCTCCAAAAAAATAATAATAATATAGATCCTTCCGCCAAGGCTGAATCAGGCTGGCTTGCTTGGGCGCAGTGCGTTTTAATAACGGTGGTGACTTGTTATTTGGAAAAGCCGCACAACAGAAACGAGAACCCGAAATTTTGCACGTGAAGACTGAAAACAAGGCCAAAGAAGATAGTAGACGGAAGGGAGAGGGTTAGCTTTCATTTGAATGAAACTTAACTCTGGACTGACCTTTTCTTTTAACTCTTGGGTAATGATTTTAACTGTCCTGAGCCATTTTGGGGGCTTGAGTTGGGCTGAAAAAAACAGCGTACCGTATCCCAGATAAATCCCCCGGGATGGCGTGGAGATGCTACCCACGAAGATTTATGCTAACTGCGACCAGTCTGGAATGTTTTGTGTCCCGTCTTCCCACCAGAACTTCCTTCTCCGGCCAAGACAGAACTGGGAACTTCCTTCTCTCCTTCCTGCACCCGGGCCTACAAAAGGGGCAGCATCAGCTCCAGTTGCCTCAGAAAATGCCTCTCTGGCACTTTTGGCCTGGTCCAGAAGTCAGCAACCTGCAGCTCCGGAGCCGCATGCAGCTCTTTCATCCAGTGCTAGAATTCAATTTTTTTTTGCTACTGGTTCTTGCGTGGCAGGGGAAGGAGGCTGTAAAATCTCCAATCAGAGGCGGTATTTGCCAGTTCTCCGAACTACTCAAATTTTCCACTACCGGTTCTCCAGAACTGGTCAGAACCCGCTGAAGACCGCCTCTGGTTTCATCCCTTTGCTGTGGCTCCCTGCCCCACCACAGCATTAAATATTTGGTAAATAATCAAACCCCCTAGTAACCATTTCGATAGTCTAATATGAGAGAGTGGAGATCTCGTGCAGCTATTACACTGGTTTCTTTGTCTTGGTTTTTCTCTGCAGCTTGATTCATATCTAAGCCAAAACTCACCGTAAATCATCCAAAAATACCTGAAAGGAAAAGAATGCAAATTCATTGGAGGTGAGGTAAGCTGAGCGAACAGGAAGCTTTTTGGATTGTCTCATCTTTGCCAACCACCCGAAGGATTTCTGATGGATGAGTTGAGTGTGAGAAGCAGCTAGAGGCTATCCCGGTTTGTTTGTTTTTAAAGGTGCTGGCCATAATCTAGCCATGGTTTGTTGCAAAAGACAGAGGAGCTCCTTGTGGCCTTTTTAAGCTTCTTTGTTTTTAGCCTGTGAATTCCAACATGCATTAGCTGATTAATATGGTCCCACTAGCTCGATTCCCATGCTTCGCTATGAAACTATATGGTCAGGCTTAGTTTTTGGGGAGGAAAATAAAGGGGTGGGGAGGAATTCTGCCTCTGCCTACCAGCATCCATCGGTATTCATCTGGCTAGCGTCCTGTCAGTGTGTGAGAGAGTTGAGGGCTGTTTGGAAACTGAAAGAGTATTTGCTGTATAAGCTAGAAGGAGACAGCAAGGCACCTGGGCGTGGCTTAGCTCAACTGTTCTGTCCTTAAAGCTGCTTGGTGCTCTGAAACTAAAACTGAAACGCCTCTCCCCTGCTTTGTGTTTTGCATTTGGAACAGATTTCTTTTGAGATGGGGAGTAGAACTCCTTAGCATCAGAGCGTGTTGATAATAATAATATAGGAAATATTAATGGCTCTGATGGTCCTTTGGAAAAATCCTTTCTTAGCGAGCCCCTAGAAGCCAAGAGGAGGAACAGACGTGCCAAATTTCCAGTTTGTAGGCTTTACGGTTCTGGAGATTTTGTGATGTTGCGTGAGTGGCATTTTGCTTTTATATAGATAGATTGATGGGTTTTGATGGTTTGTGTGCCTCTTACCCTGAGACCCGAACCTTCATTTAATTACACCTTCATTACACCATGACATCGTGGTGTGTTTTTTTCCAGCCAGGATTCTCCAAACGGGAAAATAAAGTTATTTTTGTGAAGATTCAACCGCTTAATTCCCAGGCACTGGGGTTTTTTTCCCCCCTACATTTATTTCCCTTGTCTACCATTTCGTAGGTTTGGTGTTTGTTTTTTTCTCTCCCACCCCCCACCCAACATGCTTCTCTGTCTTCAGGAAAAAAAGAAAAAGAACCTTGTTTGCTTTAAATAACGATTGCAAAGTTGCTATGTTAAATTATAGCAGTGTCGAGCACCATTGTTGGGAGGGAGAAGAAAAGAAAGAAAGGAAGAAAGGAAGGAAGGAAGAAAGAAAGAAAGAAAGAAAGAAAGAAAGAAAGAAAGAAAGAAAGAAAGAAAGAAAGAAAGAAAGAAAGAAAGAAAGAAAGAAAGAAAGATTCCATGGTGGAAAGGAGATGTCATTTTCATCCCCCTGCTGTGGAGCTTTGTCCTTGCCCGCCCTTCCTCCAGCCCTCTCTGCCAAGAATGCAAACCGCATTCCTTCCCAAGGCGTGTCAGGTTCCAGGGCCTGATTGAGGTGGACTAGGCGGGCCAAGCGGGGCGAGAGGGTGGCGTTTCCCCCCCGCCGCTTGGTGTTTGCAAAAGGCAGGCTTGGTTGCTAAGCAAGTGGCACCAAAGGTTCAATCGGGGCAGAAATGTGGGATGGGATAGCCGGCTGAGGTGAATCGGCAGGGAATCAGGAGGCCCTGCAGGTGCCAGGGAAGGGAAGCCCAGCCTGGCAGGAGAGGGTGGCGAGGGTAAAAAGGCCTCCTTCAACCGCTGGCGGGGTGAGAACCTGGTGTGCCCACCTCCTCCAAAGGGAGAGATCCTGACTCATCTCCCTTCCTGAAATAACAGTAGCCGAAATGAAGATTCTGGGTTGTTGTTTTTTAACCCAGGAAACCAGGAAGATAAAAAATAAACACAGGATTCATGAATAAGGAAAAGTCAAACCGGTAACAGAGAATCAGAGTTGGGAGGGACCTTGCAGGTCATCTAGTCCAACCCCCCGCCCAAGCAGGAGATCCTACACCATTTCTGATAGATGGGGAGTCCAGTCTCTTCTTGAAAGCCTCCAGGGATGAAGCTCCCACAACTTCCGAAGGAAACTTCTGTTCCACGGGTTGATTGTTTTCCCTGTCAGAAAATTCCTCCTTATTTCCAGGTTGAATCTCTCTCCTTGTTAAGTTTCCATCCATTATTATGCCTTGTCTGGCCTTGGGGGGGGGGGGGGCTTTGGAAAAATAGCTCGACTCCTTCCACAGATATGGGAAGACGGCTGTCATTTTGGTCTCGCCCACGGAAGGGAACGCGTCTGTGTAAAGAAGCTGGCTTCGGGAGCCAACGAATAAGCGACGGGCCCAACTTTGGAGTCGTTTGCGCGTGAGAACATTTCCTTCCTCCCCAAATCCTTCAGGAAAGGGATGATTTAAGTCTGGATAAATTTAAGGGGGAGGGGGCTCTAATAACACTGTCCCCCTGAGACGGATGGGGCAGGGGGCAAGCCTCCATGGGAGCATGGTGGCAGTTTTGCCAGAGTGGGGAAGTACGTGTTTTCCTGAACTGAAAGCAGTTTTCTGGTTTTCAGGTTTCTCTCTTGGTTTTTCTTTCGAAGTAGAACTGGCTGCTAACTGTTTGTGTTGGCAAGTCTTTCCCGCCTTTGACTTCCCCAAGAAGGCATGTTTTGAGACTCTTAACTCTGGAGTGATCCCTGGATGTGTTCATTTCCTCCATTGTTTTGTTTTGCTGATAACGAAGGAAACTTCTCAACTCTGCTCTCTCTCTCTCTCTCTCTCTCTCTCTCTCTCTCTCTCTCTCTCTCTCTCTCGGACAAGTGCTTGAGACTCTAGAAAAAGGGCAGAGAAGAGCAACCGGGATGATGAGGGGACTTGGAGACTAAAACATACGATGGACGGTTGCAGAAACCGAGCATGGCTGGTCTAGGGAAGAGAAGGACCAGGGGAGACAGGAGAGCAGCCTTCCGGTATTTGAGGGGCTGCCACAGAGAGGAGGAAGGGGGTCAAGCTATTCTCCAAAGCACTTGAAGGCCAGACAAAGAACAATGGATGGAAAGTGAACAAGGAGAGATTCAACCTGGAAATAAGGAGGATTTTTTCTGAGAGGGAGAACAATCAACGAATGGAACAGAAATTTCCTTCGGAAGTTGTGGGAGCTTCATCCCTGGAGGCTTTCAAGAAGAGACTGGACTGCCCTCTGTCAGAAATGGTGTAGGGTCTCCCGCTTGGGCGGGGGGTTGGACTAGATGACCTGCAAGGTCCCTCCCAACTCTGAGTATCTGCTATCTGCTAAGTCAGAAAGAGGCACCGTTGGTAGGTGGCTGTCCTTAGTACAAACCAGGGCTGGAGCAGCAGGAGTGAGCGGTCCCCTCTGAAAAAAAGGGATACGGAGGGCTGGAGGATCTTTTGTTAACTCAACCTCCTGTTTTTTGTCGAGCTGACAAAGCATTCGCAGTCATGGGGAATTTAGGCTTGAATGGGGAAGCTGGTTCCCAGCGCAGCACTGAGCCGCGGCTGGCTGGCGTGGGCAGCCAGGCTGCATTATCAGCTGAACCTGATGAGGTTGGCATTTCCTTTTCATCAGGCCTGGAGACCGACTGGAAAACACAGGCAGGAAGTTCAGGGGTCATATGGGCCTGGAAAACACCAGCAGGCTGTTTGATCAAAGGGTGGACTGAGGGAGGGAGGGAGGGAGGGAGGGAAGGAAACGAGAAGAAATAAGGAAGACAATGAGAAGAAGGGAAGGAAGGAAGGAAGGAAGGAAGGAAGGAAGGAAGGAAATGAGAAGAAATAAGGAAGACAATGAGAAGAATAGAAGGAAGGAAGGAAGGAAGGAAGGAAGGAAGGAAGGAAGGAAGGAAGGAAGGAAGGAAGGAAGGAAGGAAATGAGAGGAAATAAGGAAGACAATGAGAAGAAGGGAAGGAAGGAAGGAAATGAGAAGAAATAAGGAAGACAATGAGAAGAATAGAAGGAAGGAAGGAAGGGAGGGAGGAAGTAAGGGAGGAAGGAAATGAGAAGAAATAAGGAAGACAATGAGAAGAATAGAAGGAAGGAAGGGAGGGAGGAAGGAAGGAAGGAAGGAAGGAAGGAAATGAGAAGAAATAAGGAAGACAATGAGAAGAATAGAAGGAAGGGAAGGAGGAAGGAAGGAAGGAAGGAAATGAGAAGAAATAAGGAAGACAATGAGAAGAATAGAAGGAAGGGAGGAAGGAAGGAAGGAAGGAAATGAGAAGAAATAAGGAAGACAATGAGAAGAATAGAAGGAAGGAAGGGAGGAAGGAAGGAAGGAAGGAAATGAGAAGAAATAAGGAAGACAATGAGAAGAATAGAAGGAAGGGAGGGAGGGAGGAAGGAAGGGAGGAAGGAAATGAGAAGAAATAAGGAAGACAATGAGAAGAATAGAAGGAAGGAAGGGAGGGAGGGAGGAAGGAAGGAAGGAAGGAAGGAAGGAAGGAAATGAGAAGAAATAAGGAAGACAATGAGAAGAATAGAAGGAAGGGAGGAGGGAGGAAGGAAGGGAAGAAGGAAATGAGAAGAAATAAGGAAGACAATGAGAAGAATAGAAGGAAGGGAGGGAGGGAGGAAGGAAGGGAGGAAGGAAATGAGAAGAAATAAGGAAGACAATGAGAAGAATAGAAGGAAGGGAGGGAGGGAGGAAGGAAGGGAGGAAGGAAATGAGAAGAAATAAGGAAGACAATGAGAAGAATAGAAGGAAGGGAGGAAGGGAGGAAGGAAATGAGAAGAAATAAGGAAGACAATGAGAAGAATAGAAGGAAGGGAGGAAGGGAGGAAGGAAATGAAAAGAAATAAGGAAGACAATGAGAAGAATAGAAGGAAGGGAGGGAGGGAGGAAGGAAGGAAGGAAGGAAGGAAATGAGAAGAAATAAGGAAGACAATGAGAAGAATAGAAGGAAGGGAAGGAGGAAGGAAGGAAGGAAGGAAATGAGAAGAAATAAGGAAGACAATGAGAAGAATAGAAGGAAGGGAGGAAGGAAGGAAGGAAATGAGAAGAAATAAGGAAGACAATGAGAAGAATAGAAGGAAGGGAGGGAGGGAGGGAGGAAGGAAGGAAGGAAGGAAGGAAATGAGAAGAAATAAGGAAGACAATGAGAAGAATAGAAGGAAGGGAGTGAGAATCTAGGTCTCCGATGCCACCAAAAGCCCAGAACCTGGGATTCTGCCTTTTGCTAGGGGTTTTTTTTCTTCTTTTTTTGCAAGTGACAGCATGTAGGCTTCACAAGATTATATATATTATATAAATATTTAAAAAAACTTGGGGAAAAAAAAACACAAGGTGTCATGCAATTTAAGAGACTCCCCTCTGACCAAGACAGGGTTGCAGGATTAAAATGCCACACATTTTTATAGCTTATACTTTTATCGTTTATAGTTATCCCAGAAAATAAGTATTGAGTCATCTTTATTTTTTATATATATGTTTTTTTTATTCATAAACATCTTGAATACAGTGTATTGTCAGGGCTTACCATTTACAGAAAAACAAAGTAAAAACATACAGAAATATTAACATATATTACGATAACAAATACTAATGGTATAACAGAATAATTGCAACTAGATTTCTCTTTGTGTTAACGTATTTATAGGTTCTGTTGATTAGCATATCTATAATTACAAACCCTCTTCATATTTAATTCATACACAGCAGTAATCTTTCTTCACCTAATTCCCACCTCTTCTCTCTAACCACTCGTAAAATCTGTTCCATGTTAAAGTAATATTCTGCATTCGTCCTTTATTTTTAAATGTCCATCTATCCGTCTGCACAGTCCAATATTTTCTGAATTCTGTCCTCCTCTGATGGGGTATGAAGAGCCGCCTTTAGACGAGATGGACGGCACATAAAACTAATCAATCCATAAACTTTGTGGTACCCTGAAAGAGGAGGCCAAAAAAAAAAAATCTAATTTCAAATAAGTTGTATGTAACACACACACACACACACACACACACACACACACACACACACACACAGAGTATTCTAGTATGTCAAAAGTTAAACATTCCTTCCAGTCTGTTTTCTGTGGTTTGATTTCTAATGCCCAAGCATCTTGGCTCTAGAACAGGGGTGTCCAACCTTGGTAACGTTAAGCCTGGAGGACTTCAACTCCCAGAATTCCCCAGCCAGCTGGCTGGGGAATTCTGGGAGTTGAAGTCCTCCAGGCTTAACGTTACCAAGGTTGGACACCCCTGCTCTAGAAGTTGAGGGAGCTTCATCACTGTAAGCTTTCAAGGAGAGACTTGGACGGAGGGGTTGGACTAGGTGACCTTACAAGGTCCCTTCCAACTCTGTTAATCTGTTAGCTAAGCAGGGGGAAAGCCAGAAGGTGGCTGGAGGGGCAAGAAAAGAAGCCGAACCCGCTTGCAGTGCGAATGGAGGCCTGGCCCAATTCTCGAGGCGAAAGATGCTGCTGTGTTTTGCCCTGGTCTGCTTCTGCCAGATGAGAGAGGGAGAGAGACTGGGGAATTCAAGCAGGTGCCAGGAACTGCACCCCACGTTGCCGATCCCTGGATCGAGGGGGATTATAGCAGCTGCTGGCAATCGACTCCTTTCCGGGTTGGAGTGACAAGCAGGTGTAATTAACAACGGAGGAGATTTATGTCCCCTCCATGGCTGAGCCCCCAGCCTCTGCCTTGAAGTATTGTTAGGGGTGTTGGGTGGGTGGGTGGGTGGGGAAGATGTTTGCATTTGGTTGTTGGGGTCTCCTTTTATCCTGTTTGAGAGACATTGCTTCAAAGCAGACATTGAAAGTGTCCTTTAACGAGCCTGGTTGGGCAGTCAGATGCAAATATACTATTTTTCAGGTCGCTGCCTTTTAATTTAACCGATCGGCACGCCGGTCACTAAAATGCAAGATGAACTGAACTGAATTCTTTATTGGCCAAGTGTGATTGTCTTTGGTGCAAATGCTCTCAGCGTACATAAAAAGAAAAGATATATTCGTTAAGAATCATAAAGTTCAACACCTAACGATAGTCGTAGGGTACAATAATCAATCAAATCATACCAGGAAACAGTCCATATAAATCGTAAGGATACAAGCAACAAAGTTGCAGTCTATAGAAATAGAAATAGAAATAGAAATAGAATAGAATAGAATAGAATTCTTTATTGGCCAAGTGTGATTGGACACACAAGGAATTTGTCTTGGTGCAAATGCTCTCAGTAGACATAAAAGAAAAGATACATTCATCAAGAGTCAAGAATCATGAGGTACAACACTTAATGATAGTCATAAGAGTACAATAAGCAATCAAATCATACTAGGAAACAGTCCATATAAGTCGTTAGGGATACAAGAGACAAAGTTGCAGTCTATAGAATAGAAATAGAAATAGAAATAGGAATAGGAATAAAATAGAATAGAATAGAATAGAATAGAATAGAATAGAATAGAATAGAATAGAATAGAATCCTTTATTGGCCAAGTGTGATTAGACACACAAGGAATTTGTCTTTGGTGCAAATGCTCTCAGTGTACATAAAAGAAAAAATACATTCATCAAGAGTCAGGAATCATCAGGTACAACACCTAGTGATAGTCATAGGGTACAATAAGCAATCAAATCATACTAGGAAACAATCAATATAAATCATAAGGATACAAGCGACAAAGTACAGTCACAGGTGGGAGGGGTGGATGATAAGGAGTGATGAGAAGATTAATAGCAATAGTCGTGCAGACTTTGTAAATTAACCATGGAAGGCCTGGTGGAAATCTGCTCTGGAAGGAGAGCCAAAATGCATCAAGAATAAACCCAGTGAGAACATCCAGAGGAATGAAGAGTTAAGTTTGGTCTGGCTCTCCCTCGTCCCCACCCGCACACACCCCTCGGGTAGTTGGGACTCCTGACTTCTGCAGAAACCTCCTGATGCCTTGCTGAACCCTGTGGCAGGACACAGAAGCCGGTGGCTGTTTTCTGCCGTTGACATTCTGTACAGAGTCTTTGGACACAGGCTGCCATTGACCCGTGGAGGCTGGTTAATTGACTTGCCCAGCCTGGCATTGCCCATCCTCCTGGGCATTCAGTCAAGGAAGATCTACCTAGCTCAGGGGTTGGCCACCTTAAACACTCAAATAGCCACTGGGACCTGTTTCCCCACACAAAAGAAAACACCGGAAGCCACAAAAACCCTTCCCACACCTGACTATTTCCTGAGCGGCCACAAAACTAACACAGGTAGTTGAATTAAACATTCTGTTTTCTTCTGAAAGTTTCCTTTTGCTGGATTTATCCATGGCTGGCCTACCGGGGCTTGTCGCACATTGGCGGTTGTGACACATATTTTGAGTGACAAGGAGCCTCAGCAGAGGGATGATAGAGCCACATGCAGCTCCAGAGCCGCAGGTTGCTGATCCCTGACCTAGCTGATCCCAACTGCAGTTTCCACTGGGGGTCACCAGCACTCTCTCTTCCTCTCCTCCTCCTCCTCCTCCTCGGGCTCCTGAAGGAAAATGGGACTCACAACAAAACAACCCCATGGGTTATGCCTGCTGGACCACATCCGTTTTGGTTCATTCACCCCCGGAAGTTGCTGTTTTCTCCTCCTTGCAGGAAACCTCTGGAGGTGATCCGCTTTGTGTCGGCCCAAGTTAATGGTCAGGAAATGTGCTTAGAGACATGACATTTGCAAATGTAATCTGATACGTTAAGCTAACAGACCTGCTAATACTGATGAGGCATCCAGCCATTTATTGACTGTAGTTACATTTCGACTTTTCTACAAAAGATTGTCATTCAAGAAACTATTCTTCTTAACAGAAGCAAGGGTTATATTTGCACAATATTGAGGGGGCGGGGGGGGGGATGAAGAAACAGCGAGATAATTAGGAAGATACCAGATTGTGCAGAAATGGACAGGCTGAAGATTAAACAGAATGAAGACACGGAATATTATCAAACACGGACTTTATTTTTCCCGTGGTTGGAAAAAACGAAGTGGAGATTTAAGAATGTAATCTGTATTGTCAAGCAAATTAAATAACCCAGACAACATGATGTTCATTAAGCACTAACAAAATGCAAATAGAAAAAAGAGAAAATCAATGCAATCTTTAAAAAAGGCAGAATGAAACTATTCTTCTAAACTAAAGGCATTCTGTTCTATCCAGGTGCTCTCCTTCCTGTTTACAAAGCAGAGGGGAGCAAAGCCAGCTGTCATATTTGAGGCTATCCCCTGGCTCTCGCCCACATCCTCACCCAGGCCTTTTGGCATGGAATGAAAGCAGGGAAGGGACCGGCTGCTGCCATTGTGTGTTTGCGGTGGCTTCGACTGTCCAGACCTCACAAATAATAAGAGAAAGTCCTCCTGGGCTATAAGGACTGTGCATGTGGAGTTAGTCCCTGTAGGATAATCTCGTCGGCCATCGGGCCGGTCTTCTTACCACGAGGGTCTGCAAATCCCCTCTTGCCAGTCTCCAAAAAGTAGCATGGCTGGCATGAGTGGCCATCTCTGACCATCGTCCCTGGGCAGCAGCCGGGGCTCAGACCGATCTTGGTGTTGATGCGTCTTCAATCAATCAGTCAGAATATAAATGGAAGGGACTTTGGAGGTCTTCTAGTCCAACCTTTTCCATGAAGAGGATCAGTGGTGGGCTAATGCCGGTTTGGACCGGTTCTACCGAACGGGTAGTTCCGGTGAGCCGTTGGCCCTACAAACCCACCCCTGCCCGGGGAAATCCTATTCAGTAGAAACTCGGGCCACGAACACTTCTGACCACGACCAAATCAGGTGCCAACCCAAAAAAATCCACAAGATATTCGACTCATCGCGAACACATCCTTGGATGGTGATCAAAACACAGCCGTGGTAATTTTCCCTGCCATGGCGATTTCCCCTTCCACGCCATTTTTGGGGGTACGTGCATGCGCCGTCCATCTCGCTTCCAGTCACGACCAAATCGGATTGCAACCAAAGTCTTGGAATGGATTATGGTTGTGACCCGAGGTTCCGCTGCATTTCCCTGTTTTTTTTTTAGCTCCGCTAATTTGCCATGGCCCAGCGGATGCCAGGTTTCCGCTGTTTTATTCACCAGAAGGTAACTTTTTAAGCTTAAAACGGGCGGTTTTTAAACGCCGCACGCACGGGCTCACCAAACCGGTTGTGAAACTGGTTGCAGGCCAGCACTGAAGAGGATGAGCGCATTGGAACCGGTTGATGGGGAAAGCGCCAAGTCTTTTAAAATGCAGATTAAGGCTATACCCCTCTCTCTTTCCAACTTTGACCCGAAGAATATTTGCAGGTTTCGTTTTTGGATTACTAGAATTCTCCAGAAAAAAATAAAATGCCTCCCTGGGAAGGAGAGGAGGGGATTTCCTTCCATGGGAATTGTGCGCAGTCCAAAGAAAGCCGGTTCCGCCAGGCCTCGGTTGGAAGAGGAGGGAGGCAGGGCAGATGGGTGGGTGGGAGAAGCTGGCTCCCCGCTAGAATACGTGCCTCCCCCTGGGAAACACGCCACCGATAAAGGAGGCTTGCCTTCCTCTCGGCCTTGCCACAAAAACCGACCTTGGCTGCTCCTGCATTGATAGCGCTTGTCCTGAGAGGAAGCTGGATGCAGCTGGCAGGAAAATGTGCATCTTTACCCTTAACAGAGGTTAAAGGTAAGGAAAGCAGTTTCCAAACATCGGTTCTTAGTTTCCTTCCAGCCTTTGAAAACCTCCACGATCAGGAATGGTTAACCCTTCAAAAGCTGGGAAACCAGATCCCTATAGGACATTTCAGCCTCGGCCTTTCCGTCATGGGTATAAGCTGGCATTCCTCGCGTTGTCGCCTTCGGTCCCTTCTCGAACCCATCCGGCTGTCGCCTCTTTCGTTGCTTGCCCGGACTGGGGCTATTACTGGACGCAGCGTAGCTTGGCTCGCTTACAGGAGACCTCTGGGAAAAAAACATTTTTAGCTTTCCAGCGCTTCCTTTTGTCCCTGTGCTCACCTGACTGCTGGGCTGAGAAAGCCAGATGGCTCCGGGCATTTTAATTGTTTCTTGCAGGACAAATTGGAGAGGGGTTTGGCCCGTTGCCAGTCATGCCTTCAAAAATCAGAATTCGATTTGTTGGGTTTATCGAAGCCCCCCCCGGTCTCCCCTCCTGCCACATTCCTTCTGAGCGGAGCAACCACCCCCCAGTTACCAAATGTAAAAATGATTATTATTATTATTATTATTATTATTATTATTATTATTATTTTGCTGAAGATAGATAGGAAGCCAAACAAGCCGATGATCTTCTGAGTGAGGCTAGGGAATGGCTGAGCTGCAAAAACACACACACACACACAACACACAAACACACACAAAGGGTGAATTGCCACAAGAGCCTCACCCCTGGTTCCTCAAACAACATCAAAGGACTGGGTGGCTGACTAAGGAAAATTCCTCCCAGGAATGATGGGGATTAATTGTCTGGCGCACGCACACACACACACACACACACACCCTCCAGAGGCTACCTCAGCCCGGTAGGAAGGAGAAAGCTGCCTTCGGAAGTTGAAAGTTTCCAAGAAGAGATTGGACTGCCCTCTGTCAGAAATGATGGAGGAGTGTCCTGCTTCGGGGTTGGACTAGATGACCTACAAGGTCCCTTCCAACTCCTGTTCATCTGAGATGGGGAAGGCAGATGCGGCTCAGCCCCCAACGGAGCCACCCTCCTTTTGCCCCCATCTCCAGGCTGAACTGCCCCATGGAGCTAGAGCTACCGGAAGGAGGCGCGAGGTGTCAGGGAAACTGAGGTGACCCAGAGTGAGATTGGGCCTTCTTTTAACACAAGGCTTTGGATTTAATTTGGGGAGGGGGGAGAGTCCTTTTGCAGATCTTGTTTCATAGAATAACAGAGTTGAAGGTCATCTAGTCCAAGGCTCAAGCAGGAGAGTCTATTCCAAATATTAGCCTCTACCTAGGATCGAACTCACGGCCTCCTGATTGTGAGGTGAGAATTACACCTCTAAGCTTCCACCGGAGCTGCTAAAAATCTTGGAGCATTTCTGGCCTTGCTGGACCCTCACCCAAGCCGGCTTGAGGCCTTCCCCAAATATTCCAAGCTCTTCAGCCCTCCATGACTTAACCAAATCTCCTCGCCATCCAAGAATCAACCTGTTTTCCTCGTTTAACTTTGTTTTCCCCACCGGTTTCTCTTTTCTAATCCAAGTCCTTAGAGGTGGATTTCGATCCTAGGCAGAGGCTGATCTTTGGAATAGCCTCTCCTGCTCAAGCAGGGGGTTGGACTAGATGACCTCCAAAGGTCCCTTCCAACTCTTGTTATTCTACGTTCTAAGTCCGTTCTGTCGGCAAGGGTTCGATGTGTGTTGTGATACCCTCCCCCCCTATTTTATTTATTAATTAGATTTATATGCTGCCTTCAAGGAAATGGCTTCGCCCTTTGATTCGGTCACACCCATATACGTCTGGTCTTAAACAGGGAGAGTCGACAGCCAGAATAAAACAGGTAGTTTTTTTCTTTTCTTTTCTAAATAAACTTTATTCAATTCTGAAACAGTTTGAAAACATAGAAAAAAGAAAAATACATAATGATATCAACACCGAAGACATCATTTACATTTCTTAATCTTATTCTTATACTTAATTTCCTATTACATTACAATTATTACATATTACTTTTCCGATTCATTCACTGTTTCTTATTCCATATTTATACCACTTGTTTTATAATGTATTTTTATTAATTCCACATTCAGTATATATAACTTCATATCCTTTACTTAATTACAGTCCTATTCCCCCCGCTATTCTCAAACCATGCATACCAGGCATCCCAGACTGAATAGTATATCGATTCCTCTTTATCGTTTAATTTAAGGTCAGCCTGTCCATTTCTGCGCAGTCTAGTACAGTGGTCGCCAACCAGTGGGCCAGGGACCACTGGTGGTCCATGAAAAAATTTTGGTGGTCTGCAGAGAAATGTCACCCCCCAAAGCAATTAATCCAGGCTGCGCCACCCACATGGCCCACGGGAACACTATGCAAAGAAAGCAGCAAAAGTCTTTCTTTCTCTCCCCCAAACTCGGCCAGAAATGAGTCTTTGGGACTCTGCAAGGCCTCCTGCTCCAAGAGGCTGCGCCGGTGCCTCACAAAGACTCATTTCTGGCGGAGTTTGGGGGAGAGAAAGAAAGACTTCTGCTGCATCTGCTGCTTTCCTTGCATGAAGCCAAAAGTCTCTCTCCCCACCCCCCAGGAACGGAGCTGAAGACAGTATCCTGCGATCCCAAATAAAGAACGATCGATCGTTAGGAAAACGGGGTGGGGAATTTTCCTGCAGACTTTTGGGGGGATTTTCCCAGGGTCTCTGGTCCGCGGGAGTTTGGGGGTTCCCTGAGGTCCAAAAGGAAGGCAGCTGGGTGCAAGGACGCAGCATCGGTTCCGACTCGGTTCTTTCCTCTCTCCTCAACCACTACAGACAAGGGTGTCCCTTAGGCCCAGGAGACGGCTTACTGAAAAGGAACCGGCAAACGCCGGTTGGGGCTAATGATAGGTTAATCATTAGCCTGATAGCGGGCGAGGAATTCGAGGAGCCCTTGGGTGGAGAAGGGAGGGAACGGGGAGCAGAGCCAGTTGGAACTCATCCTGGCTGGACAAGCGCTTCCTGGCAGCCCCTTTCGAGCCATAAATCCCCAGAGGAGGGGAGGGAGAGCCAATTCGGCTCTGCTTGGCAGGTGGCACTCCGCGTGTTCCCCGAAGCAAATCCTTGGTCACTTATTTACTCCTCCTCCACCAGACACAGAGTGGAACTGGAGCACCTCGGCCCAGCCCCCCCACCCCCCCAAAAAGCAAGGGTGGGCAAGTCCCAGCCTCTCACCTGCACGCACAGGTAGCTGTAGCTTTTTGACACAGGGGTTGTTTGTGCTCCCTAAATCCTTGAATGTTCCCCTCCCGCAGGACAGGAGTAGTCATGCCCTGGTAATTCTCTCTCTTCCTTTTTCTCTCTCACACACATACCTCTTTCTCTCCCCCTCCCTCTCTCCCCTTCCCTCTCTCACACACACCTCTCCCCGTCCCTCCCTCCCTCTCTCTTTGATCTCGCTCTCATCTCTCTCTCACACACACACATCTCCCTCTCCCTTCCTCCCTTCCTCCCTTCCTCTCTCCCTCCCTCTTTCATCTCTCTCTCATCACTCTCTCTCACACACACACATCTCCCTCTCCCTTTCTCCCTTCCTCCCTTCCTCTCTCCCTCCCTCTTTCATCTCTTTCTCATCACTCTCTCTCACACACACACCTCTCCCCCTTCCTCTCTCCCTCCCTCCATCTCTGTCTCATCTCTCTCACACACACACATCTGTCTCCCTCTCTTCTCTCTCTCAGCTGTCTGTCTGTCTTCTCTATGTGTGTGTGTGTGTGTGTCTGTCTGTCTGTCTGTCTCTCTGTGTCTGTCTGCCTGTCTCTCTCTCTCACACACACACACCCCTTTCTCTCCCTCTCCCTCTCTCCCCCTCCCTCCCTCCCCCTCCCTCCCTCCCTCCCCTAAAAGGGCTGCCTCTCTGCCTGGGGTGCTGATGAGGGCGAGGGACCCAGCCAAGCCAGCCCTCTCTTGCTGCGTTAAATTGAAAATATTCGTCAATGATCAACCTCTTCAGAGGAGGCCTGTAACTAGAGACACGAAGAAATGCAGATCATCCATGAAGCGTTTGGGGCAGTGGTGGGATTCAGTCTTTTTTTTACTACCGGTTCTGTGGGCCTGGCTTGATGGGCACGGTGTGGCTTGGTGGGCGTGGCAGGGGAAGGATATACTGCAAAATCCCCCTTCCCTCCCCACTAACCTGCTTTCTAGCTCCGTTCTCCTGGGCAGGGCAACCAAAGGAGACCCAGCCGATCAGCTGGGACTCGATGGGAGGCAGGGAATAGAAGGGGTTAGCGGGGCCAGTCAGAGGTGGGATTGGCCGGTTCTCCGAACGACTCAAAATTTCCACTACCGGTTCTCCAGAACTGGTCAGAACCGGCTGAATTACCACCTCTGGTTTTGGGGAATGGAAGGCCGGTGACTCGCTTGAAAGGAATCTAAAGGGATGGATCCATGTCTGCAGAATATGAAGCGCCGAACCGCAATTTCCTCATAATGGAATTTAAAGCCTTGCTTCTTCCCCCAAATCACAGCAGTGTGTGACTTTCTTTTGCCAGCAGAAAACCTAACCTTTTCTACAGTTTCGACCCTGCATTTTTATTTGGCCATGTTTATTGATTTATTCTTGCCACTTTTGTGGCAAAGCCAGCATGAAGCTCCTCCGTTTGGCTGATAGGACTGTGCTGCCTCCTAGCGATCGGAGAAAAAGCATATGCTGAAAAAAAGATTTACGGTTCAGGTTAATTCTGCAATTAGAAATTGGCCTTTTGCAGCGTGACTACTCAACACGAGGAGTCTAGGGCCGTCCTTTGGTCAGCTGCCGTGCATAAGAAAGTTGTGAAGTTGTGGAGTTACAGCGACACATTCTGTGCGGTCCGAAAATCCCACCTTAGCATCCCTCTCTTTTTCTGGCTTTTGGGGTTTGTCAGCATCTCCCTGAATACAAAAGGGATACTTTATAGTTTTTAGAAAAAAAGGGAAAAAGAGAAATTTGAAAACTGTTAGAGGGACATAAGACTTATCAAAGAAAGGAGCAACGTAGAACTGCAGAGAAATTTCCTGACAATTAGGACAATTAACCAGTGGAACAGCTTGTCTTCAGAAAGCATGCAAATGGCCAGCTATTTGCAAGGAATATAAACCCGTCTCTTCTCCACCATCTAGTCAGAGCTGAAGAAGCTTCTTGGACGAGAAGCAAAACGTCTTCAAAGAAAACAAGGAAGTCTTGGAAAAAATAAGCACCTTTGGGACAACTGATCTGGAGGAGTGAGAAGCTCTACAGGCTTATCTTTAGAAGTTGTAGGTGCTCCATCATTGGAGGTTTTTAAGAAGGGACTGGACAGCCACTTGACCGGAATGGTCGAGGGTCTCTTACTTTTGAGCAGGGGGTTGGACTAGAAGACCTCCAAGGTCCCCTTCCAACTCTGTTAATTTTGTGTTTGTCGCTCATTTGTTAGTGGGATCCTTTTAAAAATCACCGCGAGACCAAGCGTGCTAAAGTCAGGTTACCGACTGTAAAAAATAAATTACAACCTTCTCGTAGCAATTTTTAACCGTTTTATTTTAGCTCCTTTAGCCAAAACGTTCGGTATTTAACATTGAAGGAAGCAGCACCCCTTCCTTGCCTGCCTCAGAGGACAAAACGCCTCGGCCGGTTCAAGCCAGCTTCTGCATTGTCCACCCTCAGAATAATTGCATCTCCTTCGTTTGCATTCGGTCTCTGTGGCTTCGAGGGTCGTGGGAACCCCTGATAAGTGTCCACCTCTTCTGAAGAGGAAATCAAGGCCTCCCCTTTACCGAAAGCCTCTTTTGAGTCACGGTTACCCTGCTTCCATAAGCTTTGAGGCCTTCCATGGGTAGTTCCAATGCAAGACGTCTCCTTTGGTTGTTAGAAGCAGCCAGGCCTGGCGGAGACGCCTGGGAATTCCTGCCTTGAGGTTTTCTCAGTGGCTTTTTAGCCATGAAATCCAGTCTTGTCTCTGGGCCCTAAGGAGAAAAACAAACAAACAATCAGACAGTTCAAAGGAGATGTCCCCAGTGAGGAGGACATCAGCTCTCTCTGGCCCATCTGCTCTGCTCCGCTACTGTTCTGATCTAGGCTTCCTCAAAAGCACGAAGCCAACTCCTCATCCCGATAAACCCCTTTTATTTAGTTGACAGTGAATTCCTCTCCAGCAAAGTCCCCTGACCAACAGTCTTTCAAGAGATTTCACAATCACAGACCTTTATCAGGCTTGGAGAGTTGCCAGGCCGATATCTTTTAGACGCCACACTGTAGCAGACAATGCTTGGCAAGAATGCAGGAACAGATCTTCCCCCAAATGAAGTAATTGCCTCCTGCAAAACCCCACTCCCCTTTCGCTCCTCTTTTATACTCTAGGAGAGGGGGCCATTCACCGTCCACCTGTGGCTTTACTCCCAAGCCGATCCTTGTTCCTTAGATGTTCCCTTCTTCGGTCAGCTCTGTGCATGTGCACACTAGGAACAGGCTTCAGCTGCTCTTCTTCCCCACTGATCTCTGACTCCAAAGGCAGCTGATAACGGTCAGATGGCCCTGGCCCCCTCTCTGCCGCCAACGCAAAGCATTCGTCAGTGCCTTCCCCAGACTCCAGGACTGGCCCATGTTCCTCCCCAACCTCCTCACTGTCCGAGTCTGCCGCCAGCTCCACTGGCCATTGGTGGGCCACAACAGCTCTCAGGTGGGGGTGAGAAGGAAGAGAAGGATGGGGCTACCTCTGCAGGGGGGGGGGGCACTATCCCTTCCTGCTGTAAAAGGACTTCTGGAGGGCACGTGGCATTGATGAAGTCATCTCCACAACAGCATAGAACTGGATGGCCACCCATTTCCTTTGTTTTGCTTTCACTTCCTTATGCCATTTTTATACCACTGGGGTTTCGCAGTAGTATCACATCCAGCCGAAACCAGATCTGAGCCGCTTAGCTTTTGGGGAGACCATCCAAGGATGGTTAAGCACTTCCACCCCTTGTGACACCAACTGCTAAGTTGCTCTAGAAGAGGAGTCGGCAACCTGTGGCTCTGGAGCCGCATGTGGCTCTTTCATCCCTCTGCTGCGGCTCCCTGTCCCTCAAAATACGCGCCACAACCGCCAAAGGGCAACACCCGCCGGTACGCGATTTATTAAGCTTTTCGGTAGGGATAAATTTTTTAAAAAAAGTTTCAGAAGAAAAACCGAATGTTTAATTCAACTACATGTGCTAGTTTTGTAGCCGCTCAAGAAATACTCAGGCATGTGAAGGGTTTTGTGGCTCCCGGCGTTTTCTTTTTTTATGTGGGAAACGGGTCCAAATGGCTCTTTTAAGTGTTTAAGATTGCCTACACCTGATCTAGAACGATCACCCCCACCAATCAGAGGGAGTCGTGTCCTGGCCAGCGCCTGTTGCAATCTGGAGTCCTCTGTGACCAAAGGCTACCTTACATCACGAGCATCTCTCATTTTACTGGAGAGGGAAACAACTCACTCGCTGCCTGCCTTGAGGACCAGGTCTCTGCTTTCATCTCTGTGATTCTGGGCCATGGAGAGGTAGAAGCTCCATTCTGGGAGTCCCAAGGATTTCGCTCTGAAAAGCTCGGCTTTGACGTGACCAGTCCAGGCGTAGTCCATCACCAAGAAGCGCCCGTCTCTGGAAGGAGGAGAAAGAGGGAGAGCATGCTGACCCAGCTCCCCAAACAGGACAAACCCTCTGTAGTTAAATAAATGTTCCCTTCTGTCCCAAGGACCGGCCTATTAATTTCCACTGCTCTCCTCTCCTCTGCCTTCTGCACATCCGCGCATCAGGCACTGGACCCAGCTGTTCCTCCTCTTCCTCATCAGCCACCTCCAGACCTGGGGGTTATTGACTCTCCATCTAAGGGCTGACGGATGGCCCAGGCTCGCCTCTCTCTCTCTCTCTCTCTCTCTCTCTCTCTCTCTCTCCCTCTCTCTCTCCCTCCCTCCCTCTCTCTCCCTCCCTCTCCCTCTCCCCCATGCCGTCTCTTCCTCCTCTGATTCAACTGCTGGAGGGGCCCGTGGCCGACAGACCACAACAGGACATTTTAACCTCCGTGGCTCTTCCAAATCTCTTCCAACTGATGGATAGATTTCCCTGGAGTCCGGATTACTAGGCTGGGTGAGGGTCTTTTGAGGTGGAGGGGCACTTACTCCTTGAGGTGAGAGAGCAGCAGCAAGTCATTGAACAGGTGCAGATGGATGGACTTCATGCTGACCTGGGGCCGGTAGCCGAGTCCGGCCTCTTGGATTAGGACCTGCCGGAGCTCTCCTTCGTGAATTAGCCAGCGCCCCTGGCTGAAGTGAGGAAGAGGCTGGAGAAAGTAAGGATGGTGTCAGCCACCACGCCGGTCCCTCACTGCATCCCATGCCCCAATCACCATTCGTCTCAGCTTGAGACTTCCTTTCAACCAGGTGCAGAGATAACATGACCTTGACTTAGGAAAAGAGTGCTATTATGTCTAACCACATACGCTCCAAGAAATTCCCCCTTCCCATTTTCCCAGGCTCAAGAATGTGGCAGTGCTTTACAGCCCTCTCTAAGCGGTTTACAGAGTCAGCCTCTTGCCCCCAACAATCTGGGTTCTCATTTTACCGACCTTGGAAGGATGGAAGGCTGAGTCCACCTTGAGCCTGGTGGGATTTGAACTGCCAAATTGTAGGCAGCTGGCTGCAGTAGAAGCAGCTTGCAGTACTGCACTCTAACCTCTACGCCACCACGGCTCATTATGCCAGGTTGCAGTATTTCTATCCATAATTAGAATTATTATTGCAATCCATGATCACTTGGCGTGAAAGCTCAACTCACTTTGACCTTGGAGAAGTCCATCCGTTTTTCCAGCATCTCCAGCTCCTCTTTCTGTTTCACGGCTTGGACGTTCTTGTTGCATTGGGACACGATCTGAAAAAGGCAGCCGAGAGGTTTGGTCTCCCCCGGAGAGAGCCACAGGTGGCCAAAGCGGAGGAGCCCGACAATCCGGGAGGACAAACAGAAGGAAGGAGCCAGGAAATACCAACACGGAAGGGTCACCCCGGGAGCACTTACCTCCCCCACGGCCTCATGGGCCAAGCCCACTGATTTGGCCAGCTCACAATCGGGTCCGGCCCATTTCAGGATGTTCTGACATGGAGGGAGAGAAAGCCACAGTCAAACGAGCCACCTGGGTCCCTTTCCCCACTTCTCCTAGGCAAGGAGGGACCCTGGAGCTGAGCATCCGTTCACAGAGGGAGCCAGGTAACACCTGGGTGCAGGGCTGGGCTTCACAAATTTTAGCAACGGGTTCTCTGCCCGGCTGCTGCGTGTGGGTGTGGCCATGGCGGGCGTGGCCTATTGCGGTCTCCTGCACCATGGCAGAAGGGGTGTTTTTGCTCTCCCCGCGCTCTGGATCGATCCTGTGATCAGTTACAGAGGCCTTCAGGAAAGCCTTGCCGGCTGCAGAAGAAATGGGCCGGCAAGGCAGGTGTCGGGGTGCGTGAGGCCTGGCTGCAACTGTCCGAAGGTAAGTAGTAGGGCAGCTCCACCATCCACCATCCCCACCCTAGCTTAATTTTTACCCATGCACCCTGGAGTCGGCGGCATCTTAATTAGGGCTTATATTGGGCGCATGTGTAAAAATCAAGCTAGGACTTATTATCGGGGTATGTCATCTTTTTGGGGAAACAGGTAGTAAGTGAAATAAGCATCCCTCCTCCTCCCCTCACCCACCTGTAGTAGGATTTTGAGCCGAGTGATCCTCTGGAAAGGCAACACCAGGAAAGCTTTCAAGGGCTGCCTCTTGCAGATCGGCTGCTCCTCCAGCGTGCGCAGGACCTGTAGGAAGCGGCTGTTCCCCTTCCTGGCTTGGTGGAGGGAAGAAAGAAACGTTTTCAGGAGGTCCTCAGGGCACCGACGCTTGCCCCCAATTGACCAGAGCTGAGGAAGGCTAGGCTTAAGGTGGACGTAGAGTGGGAGGTAAGGAGGACTCCCTTGAACCCATCCCGGCCAACTTCCCGTGTGAATCTATGGAACGAGTCAAGGGGATGCTTGGCCTAGAGCAGCGGGCTACCGATGGACCGGTCCCTGGCTGCAGCCAGCGAACCCCGACTCTTCCGTCCGCGGGGTGGACACGCTGCCTCCCCTCCGCTCCTCACATCAGCCGTTGCATGAGCTGCTCCTGATACATCTGGTTGGTGACGTAGGGGACGTAAGCCCGGTGGAAAGCAGGGCAGTTTTTCAGGACCACTTCCCCGAGACCTGACAAGAAGACGTCCTGATCCAGGTGATCCTCCAGCTGCAGCAGAAACCTGCAGGGGGCAGAGAGGAGGAGGAGGAAGAGGAGCGTGTTGGATGCCCCGCAGGTGACTGTCCTGGGAGGCTTCCGAAGGCCTTGGCGGGCTAATGAAGAGGAGCCAAAGAGGGAGAGGAACAGAGGACCACCCTACCTCTCACTGGTGTCCTTGACTTGCGAGAGATTGGAAAACAGCTGCTGCACTTGGGCCCCTGTGACAGCTCCGCGCAAGGCGGGAGACAGCTGGAAGTGGAAGACGGCCACCCGGAGACTGCGCAAGTAGGAGGCCTCGGAAGTGAGCACCTCGAAAATGGCCTGCCACGGAGACAAAGGCAGATGGGTTGCCGGGAGCGGAAACGAATCTTGGCAAACCCAGGGATCAATCCTACGGTGCCTGTCAAATCAAGGCTGCGGGGAGCGATTGGATTCCCTAAAGGAAAGCACAGCTTCTCCCAAAACAAAACCGCTGCCCTCTTTTGCAGTCAATTCTGCGTAGACAGCCCAGGTCAACGTCATTTGCGGTATCGTAAGAGCTCTTGAAAGGGACGCAGTGGCTCGTGGGCTAAGATGCTGAGCTTGTCGATCAGAAAGGCCGGCAGTTCGGCCGTTTGAATCCCTTGCACTGTGTAATGGAGGGAGCTCCCATTCCTTGTCCCATCTTCTGCCAACGGAGCAGTTTGAAAGCATGTAAAAATGCAAGTAGACTAGGGACCCCTTTGGTGGGAAGGGAACAGCGTTCCGTGCACCTTCGGGGTTTAGTCATGCCGGCCACATGACCACGGAGACGTCTTCGGACAGTTCTGGCTCTACGGCTTTGTAATGAAGATGAGCACCGCCCCCCTAGAGTCAGAAATGACTACGTATTGTGCGAGGGAAATCTTTACTTTTAAGAGCTCTTTGCCTACATGCCATGAGGAAAGTTTGTTTTGGGGTTTTCTCTCGTAAGCTTAACGAGAACCTTCTGGGTCACAGGACATGGCCAAAATTATTTCCACATGCCACTTAAACTCCAGAGCAATGCAGTGTTGAAAAATATTTAAAGTTAAACCTTAACTAGTTATACTTTTGGACAGGCAAAATGGTGCCTATCTCTCTCACTCATGGTTTAAAATCAGCGCGTGCCCTTAAAAAGGGCCAATTCTAGGATTCTGCAAAGCACAGCAATTATCTTCCTCCCATAGGGTTGCTCTAAAGCAAGGGGTCTTCCAACTTGGAAAGTTTAAGACATGTGGACTTCAACTCCCAGAATTCCTGAGCTATCATGACTGGAGGAGGAATTCTGGGAGTGGAAGTCCACAAGTCTTAAAGCTGTCAAGTTTGAAGACCCCTAGCAAACTGTGGACAAAAGGCAGTTATTAATTTAAGACTTCTCCTTCCTTGCTTTCTTCTCTCCGTCAGGGCTTGAATCTGCTCCGTTGTCCCAATGGTCCAGGTTTTGCCTCCTGCCTACAACCCTCACAGAACCCTCTGCTGCTGCCATTCCCCGCGATACGCGTTTCCCGGGTACCTCCTGTAGGTGGCGCTGCTGCGACGGGAGGCCCTCCAGCAGCCCTCTGCTTTTCACCTCCGGGATCTCTTGCCACAAGGAGAAGCTGTAATCGCGCTGGGGGGAGAGCGAGGCCGCCCCTAGCAGGGCGGAGGAGAGCAGGGTGGCGGTGGAGAGGCCGGCACCCACCGGGAGAGCCCGGGGCTGCTGCCCTGGCGCCTTCAGCCGGTTCATCCCAGGGTTTTGATAGAGGGGCTCTGCGTGGAAAAGTGGGACAGAGGGGAGGTGCTCAATCCAGCACCCCAAAACCAGTGGCTGTTCCCTTCATCTGGCAGCTCTGTGCATGTGCACACTGGGAACAGGCTCCAGCTGTTCTTCTGCCTCGCTGATGTCTGACTCCGAAGGCAGCTGATAATTGTCGGACGGCCCTGGCTTCATCTCTGCCTCCGACGCAGATCCCTCGTCAGAGCCTTCCCCAGACTCCAGGGCTGGCCCAACCTGTCTTCCTCCCCAACCTCCTCACCGTCCGAGTCTCCTCACTGTCGGGCCACAACACCTCCGCCCCGAGAAAACCCCGGCGAAGACTCATTTCCATACTGTATTTTGATTTGCTCTGCTGATGGTCCACTTCCTTCGTCTCTTTTCCAGAGCTTCTCCAGAGTGTTCTAGAAGCAAGAGAGAGAGAGAGAGAGAGAGATTGGGGAGAAGTTGGCTCTCTTCGTTGCCTCTTCTGTGCTATCTTTTGGTAGTTTTGCAAAGTGCCCTCGAATTCTCTTTGGTTAAAAGATGAAAAGCCGCTCCTTAGCGCTGTGTTGTTGTTTTGCAACGATCTCAAGAGACGTAGCGATGAATTGCATAGGGAGAAGAGTACTGCTGAAACGCCTTTTTTTAAAAGTAAATGTTATGAAAGATTTACAATTTTAAAAGCAAATCATATTTACAATTTTTGCAATACTTTGTGACATCAGCTTTTCCATATTCGTTTACATACAGTATGTATGTGTGTGTATGTATATACACACACAAATATACATACATACACATGTACATCAATTACATTTACATTGTCTTTTATTCTTCCTTCTCCTGCAATTCTATCATAAGTTTGTTCATTTCTGCACAATCCATAATTATTATTTTTTTATTATCTGTGGGACTACTCTCTGTTTTCCACTTTTGAGCATAGGTCATTCTAGCTGCTGTCAATATATGTATTGTTATGTATTCAATTTCTTTCCCATAATCACTTTTGATTATCCCTAATTGGAACATTTCAGGTTGAAGTTCTGTTTCCCCCCCACCCCCCCAGTTATTTCTTGCCACCAAATCCTTTTCATCCAAAACAAAATGAAAAGCTTTTTTTTTTTTTTGTATGGAAAGTTTGCTTCAGAGTCTTTGCTGGTGACGAGAACACGGCTGAAGCAGTAATGCAGCAACAATCCGTCAGGCGACAAATCCGAAGTCAGCAACGAGAGGGAAAGCGAGGAACATTGGACAGTAGTGCTTGGGGGGGTTACTGCCTAAACCTAAGCAAAGCACCTTCTGCATGGTTCTTGGTTCTTCCCCCCACCCCCCCAGCCCTGCCCAGGTGAGCCTTGGAGGATACCTGATGCCCGGGTGTAGCCATGGCTGTGCCTTGGCCTCGGGCAGGTTCTCCCGGGGAGTGTGAGGGGCCAGTTCGTGGGATGCCATGGCTTCCTTGTGGGTTCTTGGGCCTCCAAGAGGCCTGGCAGCCGGGGTTGTGGCACAGGAGGACAACTGCCTTTACTGCCCCACCGCCAGATGCTGTCAGTCCAGAAGGAGACACGGAGATGAGGGAGCAAAACACACACGCGCACACACATAAACACACACAGGTTGGGGGAAAGGAAGCTGGTTGGTGCACCTTCGAAAGGCTTGGTTGTCAAAACACACAACTCTCCCCGGAGGGTTTCTCCTTCTGCCACCGACTGCAAAAGCCGCCCTTGTTCGTTTTATTTCGGTGCGTGGAGAAAAGAAGGGCTTAGATCAAATCTGAACGGTTTTTTTTAATTAAGTACCATAAAATACAAAATAAGTAAATAAAAGAACAACAAGGAGGGAAGGGAAAGGGGGGAAAGAGAAGGGAGGAAAGGTAAGGAAAAGCAACTCAAGAGAAGCATTGACTTCAGGAATAAAGCATTAGCATCAAATCACAGCCTTTTGTTTTCCCATAATAATACGAACAAGTCATTTCTTATAACCCCCAAATCGAGGCAGCAGGCACAACCTGCCGATGATCCCCTTTTTTCTTACCTCTTTTCCCTCTCTGGTTCGGACCCTTTGGTGAAACTCCCTCCACTGGATCCTCAACCCTGTAATGACCTATCCCCGAAGGCCTTGGGGGAAGGGAGATTGGAGGAGGTTTCCCCTGGAGGTTGGGCGGGAAGAAGGAGGGAGGCTGCCGTTAGACATCTCAGTAGCTCTGCTATACCGATGAAATGCCCCTCTCTCCCCCCCCCCTCACTGCAAATATGCCCCTGGCCCCAGGGATGCGGCTGCTGGGGGGTTTGCAGGGGTTCGGGAGGGCCTGTAAGTGCAGGGCAGAGGCTTGGGGAGGCTGGAAACGAGAAGAGGACGCTTATAGTCAACATATATATATGCCTTCTATTGTCCTCTTTTAAGAATAATCATCTTAACCACTGACTAGGACAAAGGTCTTCAAACTTGACAGCTTGAAGACTTGTGGACTTCAACTCCCAGAATTCCTGAGCTAAACATGACCGGAGGAGGAATTCTGGGAGTGGAAGTCCACAAGTCTTCAAGCTGTCAAGTTTGAAGATCCCTGGACTAGAACTTAGCCATTTCAATGGATCAATCAATCAGAATAGAGCTGGAAGGGACCTCGGAGGTCTTCTAGTCCAACCCCCCTAGTCAAGCAGGAGACCCTAGACTATTTCAATCAATCAATCAGAATAGAGCTGGAAGGGACCTTGGAGGTCATCTGTTCCAACCCCTGCTCAAGCAGGAGGCCCTAGACCAAGGGTCTTCAAACTTGGCAAGCTTAAGACTTGTGGACTTCAACTCCCAGAATTCCTGAGCTAACATGACTGGAGGAGAGGAATTCTGGGAGTTGAAGTCCACAAGCCTTAAATGCTGTCAAGTTTGAAGACCCCTGATCTATCTTTATCTATCTACCATCTACCTATCTATCTACCTACCTACCTACCTACCTACCTATCTATCTATCTATCTATCTATCTACCTACCTACCTACCTACCTACCTACCTAATCCAAGGTCTTCAAACTTGGCAAGTTTAAGACTTGTGGACTTCAACTCCCAGAATCCCTGAGCTAACATGACTGGAGGAGGAATTCTGGGAGTTGAAGTCCACAAGTCTTAAAACCGTCAGGTTTGAAGATCCCTGGACTAGAACTTAGGCCAGTGGTGGCTAACCTTTTTGGGCTCCTGTGCTGAAAGTTGTGCGTTCCTTCACGCTCGCATGCCAGCACCCAGAAGGCAATGCGCACAGCACCCCCACAACCCCTGCGCATGTGTGTGCAATCCCGCTGCTGCTGCCCCCTTAGCTGCACTGTGTGCCTCCCAACTGGTTTTCGGCCTGTTTGAGGCCTTTTCCTCCCGGAGGCTCGAGGGAAACCTCTGCAGCCTTGGGAGGCCGAAAAACGGGCCCATTTCATCAGTTCTGGTATTTCCGGAAGGCCCGTTTTTCAGCCTCCTGAGGCTTCAGAGGCTTCCCTCGAGCCTCTGGGAGGCCGAAAATCAGCTGGAAGGTGTGCACATGCGCAGTGTGCAGGTAAATTTGGCCATAGGTTCGCCATCACGGACTTAGGCACTTCTTCCATATATAAGACAGCTGTTAGTTCACAAACTAGCCACCAGAGGGCACCCTTTGCTTACTGATGAATGGTCTTAATAGTTCCTTTCAGCCTGCTATGCCCAAAAGAGCCACCGGAGGGCGCCACTTGCTTCCCCAGCACTACGAATGGTCTTAATGGTCCCTTTAAGCCTGCATTGCCCAAAAGAGCCACCGGAGGGCGCCACTTGCTTCGAATGGTCTATGAATGGTCTTAATGGTCCCTTTAAGCCTGCTGTGCTCAAAAGAGCCACCGGAGGGCGCCACTTGCTTCCCCAGCACTATGAATGGTGTTAATGGTCCCTTTAAGCCTGCATTGCCCAAAAGAGCCACCGGAGGGCGCCACTTGCTTCCCCAGCACTATGAATGGTGTTAATGGTCCCTTTAAGCCTGCATTGCCCAAAAGAGCCACCGGAGGGCGCCACTTGCTTCCCCAGCACTATGAATGGTCTTAATCGTCCCTTTAAACCTGCTGTGCCCAAAAGAGCCACCGGAGGGCGCCACTTGCTTCCCCAGCACTATGAATGGTCTTAATCGTCCCTTTAAACCTGCTGTGCCCAAAAGAGCCACCGGAGGGCGCCACTTGCTTCCCCAGCACTATGAATGGTCTTAATGGTCCCTTTTCAGCCTGCTGTGCCCAACAGAGCCACCGGAGGGCGCCCTATCAGATTTTTACAGAGCGAGAATGACGTCGAGGCTGGGCGGGAGAAGCGACGGCTGGGAGGGGCGGGGCCAGGCGAGACACCCCTCCCGGGAGGCGTGTGGCGTTGAGCTGGCCACGCCCACCCGCTCCCAGGGCCGCCCAGCCCCGCCCACCCGGTCACGTGTCCCCCCCCCAGCCACGTGCGCCTTTGCGCAGGGCGGGCCCGGACTTGGGCGCAGCTGCTGCGGGCGCCTCGCGCTCCTTTCCCGGACGGGCCCGAGGACGGCGGGTCTCGGGGGGGCGCCCGGCGGGTTTGGCGGCCCCGGTTCCGGTAAGGGAGGCCTCCTTCGTCCCTTCTTCCCCCCTCCCCCAAACCCGCGTTGGGGCAACCGGAGCCGCTCCGGAGTGGCGCCCATTGGGAAGCTCCGCCGGGGCCGCTTAGAGGAGGGAGGCTCCCGCTTGGGCTGCCCCTCCAGGTGGGCTGGGGGGGAGAAGGGGGTCCTTTAGGGCTGCCCCCCCATGGCTTCCTCGGGAGGGGAGGGGAGGCGGGAGGGGGCCGGCAGCGTGGACAATTCCCAGCCTCCTTGTTGAGTTGAAACCCATGAAAAAAGCTCCAGCCTTTCCTGCTCGCTTTCTGCTTTCTCTGCATGGTATTCGCACTTCTTTGGGCGGGGCTGGTACTTTTATTGATTTATTGTATTTTATTTGGTTTGTCAATTGCTTACAAGATAATAGGTATAAGTATAAACATAGTTTATATATTAAATATAGTTTATACATGGATACATATGAGAAAAATATGTATGTGTATACACACACACACACACACACATGAAACAATAGGACAGGGACGGTAGGCATGTTGGTGCACTTATGCACGCCCCTACAGACCCCTCAGGAAAGGGGTGAGGTCAATAGTAGACAGTCTATGGTTAAAAGTTTTGGGGTTGGGGGATGAGACCACAGAGTCAGGTAGAGTATTCCAGGCATTGACCCACTCTGTGGCTGAAGTCGTATTTTTTGCAATCTAGTTTGGTGCGGATTTACTTTGAGTTTGTATCTATTGTGTGCTCTTGTGTTGTTGTGGTTGAAGCTGAAGTATTCATTGACAGGTAGGACATTGCAATACATGATTTTATATACTATACTTAGATCGGACCGGAGGCGGCGTAATTCTAGATTGTCTATGGCTCAAATTTCAGGTCTGGTGGCATAAGGTATTCTGCTACAAGTAGAGGAGTGGAGGATTCTTCTTGTGAAATATCTCTGGGTTTTCTCGACTGTATTAATATCCGATATGTAATGTGGATTCCAGACTGATGAGCTGTATTCGAGAACTGGTCTAGCAAAAGTTTTGTATGCTCTACTTAGTAGTGCAATATTACTGGAGAAAAAACTACTTAGGATTAGGTTAACAACTCTTAATGCCCTTTTGGCTATGTAGTTACAGTGGGTTCTGGCACCTAGATCATTAGAGATGAGTACTCCAAGGTCCTTAACAGAGTTGGATCATCAACAAGGTCTTGACTATTCAGCTTGCATTTTATTTTCTGATTTTTTTTTACCAATATGTAAGACAGAGCATTTGTTTGTTGAGATTTGAAGTTGCCACTTGTTTGCCCATTCTGACATAGTCGAGGTCTTCATAGGATGGGTGCATATGTATGTTTCTCCTTCATTCTGGTGCTCATCAAGCATTCCCAAGGCCCTTTGGCTTCTCCCCTGCTCCTTCTCTCCCTCTTTCCCCCTCTCTGGGGTGGGCAGGTGGATAAACCCCCATAGTTCTAGGTCACCCAACTTAGTTTTCTAGACCATCATGAGATCTGCAGGTCCAGCTCTTTGGGCCAGATGGGGAGGTGGAAAACTTGGTTTGGCAGAGTGGGTCTCCCACAGAAGAATGCAGAGGCAGACCAGAGGGTTTGGGGGGAGGGTCCCAACCCCAAAAGGACCCCCCCTTCCATGTGCTCAAGAAGTAACACCCTAGCCCATTTTAAGAGGGAAGAGCATACTTCTAAATTCACCTCCATAGATTGCAACAGCTCATCCAGAAACATTTGGAGAGGAGCCCAATTCCCCCCTTATTTCTAGGATGTGAGTTTTGGAGGCCTCTCCCTTTACAGGGTTGTCCCCCCCCCCCAACAAAATGGGGGGAGGAAATAAAAATTTTCTTCTCCATTATCCTCCATCCCCATTTGAAACACCCAGGTGCTTTGGTTTATTTATTGCTTTACTTATTACTAAACTTGTATCCTGCCCACCTTCCCATTTCCATCTCGCCCCCTCCTATGCCCTGCAGACAATCCATTAATTAGCACAGATGATTAATTAGCACCCAGCTGCCTTTTTGTGTCCCCTCCTCTCCCCTTTGAGGTTGGATTGACACCCCTGTTTTTTTTCCTTCTCCAGGAGGCGAGAGGGCCGTGCCCCAACGGAGCCACCACCTTCGGAAACCGCTGCCTCGGGCAGAGTTGCAACAGCTGGCAAGAGGAGAAGAGGACGTGGTGGAAGACTTGGATTTTTCCAATGGAGACTGATGGATGGACAGATTTTTTGGGGGGTTAACTGGACAGCTGTTGCCACTTATGGAAGGCTGAGGAAGGGGCTGCATTGTTCCAGCTGGCCCTGAAGCACTGGAGGGAAATGCCAGAAAATTTTATCCTCCAGCAGGGGAGCTTAAAAAGACCACGATGGCTGCAAAAAACCCCTGCCTCTTTAGAATAATAATAATGGGGGTTCTTAAAACCATCTCAAAACAAAACCTTCTTTAAAAAATAAAAAGCCAGGCCAGCCTTCCATGCTGCCCCTTCCTCTTCGGGAGGCCAATCCCACCCACCCAGCCCTGGAGACGCAGAGATGGAAGACCAACGTGCCACCACATTTTGTGGCTTAAAACTCTTGGGACCAAACAACAGCAGGAAGAGTTGGACTGGCAGCACAATGCATGCTTTGAATCCCCCACTCCCCCCAATTCCTCTTATTTTTATTTCTGTATGGGAAGGGATCGTGTGTGTCTGTTCTCGGCTTGTAAAAACAGCCTCTTGTGCATTTCTTTCGGAGGCCTGGATCGCTCTGCACCGAAACCGCAGCGGGCAAAACGGCCAGATCCCGATGGAGAAACGTTCTTCCCTGCGGCTTTTACTGCATTGTGACCCACGCACGCCTTTCTTCGCCGCCTGTGTGGTGCCCACCAGGAACTGAGACCCCCCAACACACACACACTTGTTGCTTGAGGTCACCGGACAGATCAGGTGTAGAATAAGGAGTTAGTAAGTCTTATTGTTGGTCGTGAGTGGATAAGGAGTTAGCAAGTCTTATTGTTGATCGTGAGTGGATAAGGAGTTAGCAAGTCTTATTGTTGATCGTGAGTGGATAAGGAGTTAGCAAGTCTTATTGTTGATCGTGAGTGGATAAGGAGTTAGCAAGTCTTATTGTTGGGTGTGAGTGGATCCCCAAGGTAGCCAGGATCTCTCTAATTTGCAAGTTAGGTGAATGGAGTCTTAAGTCCTCAGCTTGGCTAAAGAACCATGTTTGATGATTTGTGGAGATACGCTTGAGGCAGTAAATGGTAAATTGAAGTGGTAAATTTAATTTAAGTGGTAAGTTTTAAGCTGTGGCTGGTCAAGGAATCATGGCTGTTGTGAGCCTTTAGGACCACGAGTGTTTATCTGGTAGGATTGTGTAGAGCAAATTCAGATGTTTGGACAGAGTTGAGGTGTCAGAGGAACTTAGATCAGTGTTTTTCAAACTTGAAGGTGTGTGGACTGCAAACCCCAGAATTCCCCAGCCAATCGGTTTGGGGAATTCTGGGTGTTGAAATCCACACATCTTGCTAAGGGTGGGAAACCCTGATCTAAGAGGGTCATCTATACCTCCCCCCAAGTAGGTCTGGACTTGCTTTCAGAAAGCCAATTGGCCTTTAGAAGGGTGTGGACTTCAACTCTCAGAATTATGGGAATTGGAGTCCTCCAGAGTGGAAGCCACTAGATGGCTCCCACTCAACTCCCAGAATTCTGCAGGAGGAGTTAAGAGTTTTGGGAGCTGTAGTCCATCCATTGAAAGATACAACTTTCAAAGGGAGGGATTTTAGCTCCCAGAATCCTTAGCAATGGTGGCTGGAGAAGCTTAAGATGTCCCCTTTCTCCCCAAGACACCAGATAGCAGCAATTCAGTTCCCAGCATTCTCCATCCCGTGGATTGGAGAATTCTGGAAACCGAAGTTCACCATTCTTTGGAGACCAGAGAGCTCCACACCTTCACTTGGTGGTGGCCCCCAATTCTTCTCAGTTCTGTGTTCAGAAATCTGGGACTTGGGACAAGTGCCAGGCCCTGCAGGTGTTGGGTCTCCAATTCTTCTGGATTCTGTGTTGAGTTCTTCACACAGAGGGCAGAATCCTATCTCCATAGGATGCTCTAGAGCAGAGGTCTCCAACCGTGGCCAATTTAAGACTTGTGGACTTCAGCTCCAAGAATTCCTCAGCCAGCAAAGCTTGGCTCAGAATTCTTGAGCTAACATGAATTCTGGGAGTTGAAGTCCACAAGTCTTAAAGCTGTCAAGTTTGAAGAGCCCCGATATAGAGGATAGAGGGATGATATAGAGATAGATAATTGATAGGTGATAGAGATAGATCAAGGGTCTTCAAACTTGTAAGACTTGTGAACTTCAACCCCCAGAATTCCTGAACTAACACAACTGGAGGAGGAATTCTGGGAGTTGAAGCCCACAACTCTTAAAAGCTGTCAAGTTTGAAGACCCCCATTTTAGGGTCTCCAGTGGTTCTTGGCCTTGGCAAACTTAGGTGGGTGGACTTCAGCTCTAGTTAGAAGTCTGCACAAGTTAAACTTGTCAGTTGAAAACTTTTTATGTGTAAGGTCTTCCTTGTGCTTCATTGGGTGTCATGCATGCTCCCTCCCCCAATCTTCCCAGCACCTAGGCAGGTGAGCCGGAAAATCCAGGTGTGTCTTGAGGCAAGTCTGCAGTTCCTCCCCTTGCTCTAAGCAGGTGTGCACAATTTATTCCAAATCTTGGAGTTAATTTCAAATAATATACACTTGTGCATGCCTGCTTATAGCAGTGGGCGCACAGAGAAAATCTCTGTGCATGGTGGGTCACCCTCAGGAGGGGGGAGAAAGGCCAGGAGCCAGCCATGGCATCGGGAGGCTGGCAGGGAGGCCCTAGGAAGGCCTGGGGCATCCAAGCCCCCCAGGGCAGCCCTGGGCATCCCCAGAGCCTCTCTTGCCAGCTTGTCTTCTGCCATGGTTGAAGCTGAGGGTTGGTGGGGACCGGGGGAGGCCGAGAAATGGGGCTGGGGTGCAGGTGGGCTGGGCAGAGAGCGGCTGCCCAATGCCCTTGGTCCTCAGGGTGGCAGTTTGGCCACTCCAAGCCAAGGGACATTGGTCGACTGTTCTCTGGCCCATCACACCCACCCATGTCCCATTGGCCTCCCTCAGTCACCATCAATGCCTTTGGCTTCAATCCTGGCCTAAAAGGGGTCTGGGGGAGAAGGGGGCTCCTGGGAGGAGGGGGCACATACCCCCTCTTCCTAGGACCTCCCCCTGGGCCCCTTTAAGCCAGGACTGAAGCCAAAGGGCAAGGGGGTATAGGGGTGGGGGGAGGGGGGTGGGAGGGGAGGGCAGGTGGGGTGGGCTGGGATCAGAGGGGGGTGTACTGCTTGTTTTTTTGAACTTTAATAAAGTTTGTCTCTTCTGCATTCCTGGGTGTTTCATTCCCCCCCACCTACACCCCTCCCAACCCTCCCTTCCCCCATTTCCCTCCCTCCTCTGGCCCCTCCCATCTATGGCCCCAAGGGGGGGACCAGGGAGGGGCAGACCCTGGGTGCCCCCCAGTCTACTGGGCTGAGAGGCCCCTCCCCATCTTCCCAGGGCTTTCCTCTTCTTCCCCCCAAGGAGGGCTGCTGGAGGAGGTGGGCAAGGCAGGCCCTGGAAGGAGGTCAGAGGCAGGCTGGGGAGGGGCTCCTTGCCCACCTCCTCTCCTCTTCCCAGCCCCCTTGGTGCCATGCTGGCTGAGGCTCAGCAGGGAAAGGGAGGCCCAGAGAGGTGGGGGGATTGGCAGGCTCTCCCTGGCTTTTCAAGGGAGGCCTTTGCCCCTGGCCTGCCAATGTCCCCACCCTCCAGCCCAGGACCTCCCATTCCCCCATTGCCTGGCACCAGGGGAGCTGGGAAGCGAAGAGGAGGGGCGTTGCCAAGGAGCCCCTCCCCAGCCAGCCTCTAACATCCTCCCAAGTGCCTTCCTCTCCCCACCTCCACTCAGCCCCCAGCAGCCCTCCTGGGGCAGAAGAGGGGAGGAGGAAGAGGATGATGGCCCTGGGAAGATGGCAGGGGCCACCCCAACCCTGCAGACCTGGAAGGGGGGCACCCAGGGCCTGCCCCTCCCTACCTCGGTCCCCCCCTTGAGGCCAAAGATGGGGGGGGCAAGAGGAGGGAGGGAAATGCAGGCGCTGGGAAGATGGGGGCTGCAGGCAGGCCAGCTCTTGGGGGGCTCTTGCCAACCCACTCTGGCTAAGGCCTGCCTGCCCCCACATCTTCCCAGCACCTGTGCCCTCCACTTACCTGTTCTTACCTGTTCTTCTTGTCCTCGTTGCCATCTGGTGGTTCCCACAACTGGTAACACTATTATTTCATACTTACCCCTTTGCTGGCTGATGAGGCCAGGATTTCATCTAATAAGCTGGGCTGTTTACCCACCAATACTTTAATATTAGTCTCCCCCCCACCCACCCAAAAAAGGAATTGTAAGTTCTGAAGGACGCACCCCGACACCCTACCTGTTTTACAAACGGAGTGAATTCTCTTTTTTGTTTTTTATTGTTCTTTCAACTGCTTTGCTGGAAAGCCTTCAAGTGGATGGGATGCTTTTAACAAGAAGCTAAGATACCAACTGAGCTATCTTGGGTTCAGTGAAAATGCACCAGGGGAGGGGAAAAACACAGACGCAGCAGGGTGTCCTCAAAATTGGCCCCTGCATTCTTTCCCCCACCCCAAACTGTGCAAACACACACACACACATACACACACACTGGTTAAAAGCTGGCAAGGGCTCCATGTTGGTTGCCTGGGTGTGGATACCAGGGAAAATGTGCAATTCCGTATCCTCACCCAGGCTGCCCTGTCTTAAAATAAAACACTGCACCCTTTGGGCACAAAAGCCAATTAAAACAGAGCATACCTGTGTATTGTATACACACACACATGCATACACACAAGAGAGGAGAATACAGCTCAGGGTTGAACTGTGGGGTCTTTGGTGCTCTCCAAACTTGGGTTTTCTGGCAGGCGTCTCATCACCCAGGTTGGTAACATCATCAGTGCCCTAATCACCCCTTCCTCACTGCACTGATGATGTTACCTAATTGGGTCATGAGACGTCTGCAAGAAAACCAAGCTCAGAGAGGACCAAGGACACCCCCACACACAGAGAGAGACTTCCAGAAGGGAAGCAATGGGTTACCCCCATTCCCCCAAGCACAATATCCTTCCTGCCTCCTTCCCAACAATTCCCAGGCAGCCAAACCCTGATGGGCTGATGGGCCTCCCTGCAACCGCGAAGCTGCAATAGCACTTTAAGACTTCTATGCCGCTTCACAGGGCTTTTACGGCCGTCTCTAAGCGGTTTGCAGAGTCAACAACGCATTGCACCCCCCAAACAATCCGGGTCCTCGTTTAACCGACCTCGACCTCGGAAGGACGGGAGTCCCGAGTCAACCAAATGCCCAGAAAGGCCAGGATGGAAACAAGCGAGCGAGCAAACCAACCAACGATGCCCATCAAAGAGAGAAACACAGGAAGTCAAAGGAGAGGGGAAAAAAAGATAAGAAGACAGCCCCACACAAACAGGCTGTGCTCTACCATCCAAATAAAAATAATAAAAATTAAAAAAAGAACATGGAGTTTGGATACTGGATCACTTTGTCTGTCTCAAAAGCTACTAGTGATGCATAGACCTCCCCCCACAAGAAAGCAACGCTATACAGATTCCAGCCAGGGAGGTGTTTCCCCCCTCTCAAAACAGGAAGAGGGAGGGGGTTTCCTTGCCCTCCATGGCTGGTTTGCAGAGCAGTTTCTCCTTCTGCAAGTGTGTCTTTCTAATAAATATTTTTTTTAAAAAAACCCCATCCCGCCGAGTCTTTATTTCCTCCCCCCAATACGAATATTTTAGCAGATTTCCACACAGCCTCTTGGTGGGGGAAACTTCCTTCTTCAGTGAGATGTCCGATGGCGGAGAATCCAGGCGTTACGAAGGGGGCTTGGGGGCATCGCCCAGAGCCTCCAAGAGAGAGAGAGGTCCCATTTTCCTGCTTGGGGCAGACCCGGCTGGGGAGAAGCTTCCCTCCGTAGGGGGACGAGGCCATGCTTCCGGTGGAGGGTTGGGCGAAGCTCCGCGGGAGGAAGGTTGCAGTTGGCAGGTTGCACTGGGGAAGCCGCCGGGAAACTGGGCATACACAACACCCGGCCCACCTCTTGGCTACCTGGAGAAAAAAACGGCAAGGAAAGCAAATGAAGCACCTGGGAGGATTCGGGCACAGGGCCGAGAGCCGGGGATTTGGGAAACCGAGAGCCGAAACCAAGCGGAGGGTGCAAACCATTTCAAAAAGAAAAGTTGAAATGCAACCTTTCTTCCAGAGCACAGAGGAGTTAACAGCCCTGGCACTAAGGAGGAGCCCGCGTGGTACATGCCACTGGCTTTAAAGCCTTACGCGTGGCCCCTGCAGGATGGGAAGCTTGATGGGAAGAAGAGGGAGGAGCAAACCTTAAGGGACTCAACCTCCAAGTGGAGAATGAGAGAAGGTATCGATAGGATGTCGATAGAGTTGAAGAAGCTTCTTGGATGGGAAGTGAAACATCTTCAAAGAAACCCCAGGAAAGTCCAGTTCTCCCTTGGGAAAGCAACTTTGGGATATCGATAAGAATATTTGTAGCTCAGGGCTGTAGCTCAGAGGTCCTTGGGGCTCTCCAAGCTGGGTGGTTTCCTTGTAGACGTTTCAGAACCAAACTAAGTAACACCATCAGTGTTGGAAGGAAATTAGGTTTGTGGAGAGGAGGAGGAGGGGAAGGGGAGGAGGACTGTGGAGTTCTTGGTGCCTTCTTGGATCTTATACCTGAACAGGTGAAGGGGCTCTGGGAACTGCCACCCTTCAACGCTTGTAGGTGAAGGGGGGGCTTCCAGGTTGCGTTGTACTGCCTGCACCTCAAACGGTGCATTTTTCTGGCCCTCTCTAAATGGTTGCAAACCACGCACAGAGCAATAAACATTATTTACCAATGCAAAAAAAAACAAAACACCCTTGCTCTTCAGCTCATCCAATCCCCTCCCCATCATACACATTTGTTTTATTGTGTTAAAACAATAAGGGCAGTATTATTACTTTGCCCCCAAGCCTGGGCTCTTTACGAGGGATCTCATAAAAAGGTTCTTTGGGCAATGGTTCCCTGCGGAACGATTTGTGCTGGAAATAACCCCGATTCAGAGAAAGGAGGGAGAACCAGTGAAATCCTGTGAGAGATCTACAGGATCTAAAACAGGCCGAGAAGGGAATCTCTGTCTGGTTTTGTTGAGGGGTGGAGAGGGACGCGCAAAGGGATGGAGTGAGGGGGAGAGCAGGAAGAAATTTGGAAGCCAGAGCATCTAAAAAGAGAAATAAAGGTCAAAAACAACCAGGAAGCCCATTTTTTGGCATGCAGAGATTGGCTCAAGGCACCTGCTTTGGTTTTAACAGCACATGAGGAGAAATTGGGATTGTGGGGCACTGGGCAAAGGGCACAGGTCTTTGAAGATTTGGGAGGTGGCACCCTCAGAAATTCAGTCTTAGAACACAAAGGGAGGCCCTTCCAAGGTTTAAAGCCAAATGGTTTATCACCTGGGCAGAAAACCCAGATTAGATCCATGCATTCCACAAAGCCAGGATGGGCTGAAACCATGAACTAGTTTTCAGCCAGCCTGCTAAGGCCACAGTGGAGGCAATTTATGGCAGGTGTGGCCAAGCACGAGCCACTTGGGCTGTGGGTTCACAAGACCCTTAACCCAGGTTAACTAACTAGACTAGACTAGACTAGACTAGACTAGACTAGACTAGAATGAAGAATAGAATGGGGTGGAGTAGGAGTAGAGTAAATTAGAATTAGAGCAGAATTAGAGTAAAGTAGGAATAGAGTAGAACACACAACACACAATACCAAGAAGAATAGAATAAAGGATAGGATGGAATAAGGGCACTTAATGCACTTGCCATGAAAAACTTCCATTTCTTGCCTCCATCCTTCTGGGTCTAATCTTTCTTCGATGACCCAAAGACGTCAATCATGGTTTCCACCGTTTCTCTGAAGTTTTTTTAATTTTATTTCCGTCCACCACCACCCCATTTTTTAAAGGCTGCAATGTGCATGCAAGCTGTTCACTTACCTCTATTTGGCCCCGAAGCCCTGGAAGAATATTAATTCAGTAGCGGGTTCTGGCCCAGTTCATTGCAGCTTTGCACCCCGCCCAAAAAAATAAAATGGCAATTTCGACTTGATAGTCGCACCTTCAAAAGAAAAAAGAAAAGAAAACTCATGCCCAGGGGCGACAGAAGCGGCTCTGGCTCAAGCAAAAGAAGTATCGCTTTGCAAATGTGGAGCCTCGCCTCTAAAAATGCCTTTCCCCCCACTTTTTTGGCCTTAAAAGTGGATTATTAGCGACGCCAGGCAAACTCCCAGCTGCTGCCTTTCCCCCTAATAGGACTTTTGTCGACGCTCTAGGCTGCTGGAGATAAAGGCCCCTTGCAAGGAGGTGTCTATCCGATTGCTTGCCCCGCTCCAATACACCAGCTGGACCGTTTTCAAAGATGATATTTCTCTCTCGTGTGATGCTGATTTCCCTTCGCTTCCTCCCCGGGCCCGGCAATTAGATATTTTTCCTGCCCCAACCGGTTGTCCCTATCAGGCAGTCAGCAGGCCGCCTCAATTCGGTTCTATTGGAAAAGATAGGACGATTGCAAGGGGGCCTAAAGGGGGGAGACGTCGCGCCTTGATTGTAACCCGCCTTTTAATGGGACAGACGGAGCTTTTGTAGAAGGGACTCGGGGAAAATATCTTCCTCTGCGTCCCCCATCACTCTAGGGGGAAAACGGGGTGAAAATAGACCTCAAATTACGTGAAAACCGCGGTTTTATAAGTCTATGGGAAATTGCATTGACAATAATAGCCCGCCGTCTCGTGGCCATTTTGCGTCATTGCAGGTGGAGGAAAGAACTTAATAATAATAGTCCGCCATCTCGTGGCCATTTTACGTCATGGCAGGTGGAGGAAAGAACTCAATAATAATAACCCCCATCTCGTGGCCATTTTGCCATGGCAGGTGGAGGAAAGAACTTAATAGCCCGCCATCTCGTGGCCATTTTACGTCATGGCAGGTGGAGGAAAGAATAATAATACCTCGCCATCTCGTGGCCATTTTGCGCATGGCAGGTGAGGAAAGAACTTAATAATAATAGCCCGCCATCTCGTGGCCATTTTGCGCATGGCAGGTGGAGGAAAGAACTTAATAATAATAGCCCGCCATCTCGTGGCCATTTGGCGTCATGGCAGGTGGAGGAAAGAATAATAATACTCGCCATCTCGTGGCCATTTTGCGCATGGCAGGTGGAGGAAAGAACTCAATAATAATACCTCGCCATATGTGGCCATTTGGCGTCATGGCAGGTGGAGGAAAGAACTCAATAATAATACCTCGCCATCTCGTGGCCATTTGGCCTCATGGCAGGTGGAGGAAAGAACTCAATAATAATAGCCCGCCATCTCGTGGCCATTTTGCGCATGGCAGGTGGAGGAAAGAACTCAATAATAATAGCCCGCCATCTCGTGGCCATTTTGCGCATGGCAGGTGGAGGAAAGAACCCAATAATAATAGCTCGCCATATGTGGCCATTTTGCGCATGGCAGGTAGAGGAAAGAACTTAATAATAATAGCCCGCCATCTCGTGGCCATTTTGCGCATGGCAGGTGGAGGAAAGAATAATAATAGCTCGTCATATGTGGCCATTTTGCGCATGGCAGGTGGAGGAAAGAACTTAATAATAATAGCCCGCCATCTCGTGGCCATTTGGCGTCATGGCAGGTGGAGGAAAGAACTCAATAATAATAGCTCGCCATATGTGGCCATTTTGCGCATGGCAGGTGGAGGAAAGAACTTAATAGCCCGCCATCTCGTGGCCATTTTTCGTCATGGCAGGTGGAGGAAAGAATAATAATACCTCGCCATCTCGTGGCCATTTTGCGCATGGCAGGTGGAGGAAAGAACTCAATAATAATACCTCGCCATCTCGTGGCCATTTGCGCATGGCAGGTGGAGGAAAGAACTCAATAATAATACCTCGCCATCTCGTGGCCATTTGGCGTCATGGCAGGTGGAGGAAAGAACTCAATAATAATACCTCGCCATCTCGTGGCCATTTTGCGCATGGCAGGTGGAGGAAAGAACTCAATAATAATACCTCGCCATCTCGTGGCCATTTTGCGCATGGCAGGTGGAGGAAAGAACTCAATAATAATACCTCGCCATCTCGTGGCCATTTTGCGCATGGCAGGTGGAGGAAAGAACTCAATAATAATAGCTCGTCATATGTGGCCATTTTGCGCATGGCAGGTGGAGGAAAGAACTTAATAATAATAGCCCGCCATCTCGTGGCCATTTTGCGTCATTGCAGGGGAGGAAAGAACTTAATAATAATAGCCCGCCGTCTCGTGGCCATTTTGCGTCATTGCAGGTGGAGGAAAGAACTTAATAATAGCCGGCCGTCTCGTGGCCATTTTGCGCATGGCAGGTGGAAGAAAGAACTTAATAATAATAGCCCGCCGTCTCGTGGCCATTTTGCGCATGGCAGGTGGAGGAAAGAACTTAATAATAATAGCCCGCCGTCTCGTGGCCACTTTGCGTCATTGCAGGTGGAGGAAAGAACTTAATAATAATAGCCGGCTAGTCTCGTGGCCATTTTGCGCATGGCAGGTGGAAGAAAGAACTTAATAATAATAGCCCGCCGTCTCGTGGCCATTTTGCGCATGGCAGGTGGAGGAAAGAACTTAATAATAATAGCCCGCCGTCTCGTGGCCATTTTGCGTCATTGCAGGTGGAGGAAAAAATAATAATAGCCCCCCATCTCGTGGCCATTTTGCGCATGGCAGGAGGAGGAAAGAACTTAATAATAATAGCCCGCCGTCTCGTGGCCATTTTGCGCATGGCAGGTGGTGGAAAGAACTTAATAATAATAGCCCGCCATCTCGTGGCCATTTTGCGCATGGCAGGTGGAGGAAAGAACTTAATAATAATAATAGCCCGCCGTCTCGTGGCCATTTTGCGTCATTGCAGGTGGAGGAAAGAACTTAATAATAATAATAGCCCGCCATCTCGTGGCCATTTTGCGTCATTGCAGGTGGAGGAAAGAACTTAATAATAATAATAGCCCGCCGTCTCGTGGCCATTTTGCGCATGGCAGGTGGAGGAAAGAACTTAATAATAATAGCCCGCCATCTCGTGGCCATTCTGCGCATGGCAGGTGGAGGAAAGAACTTAATAATAATAGTCCGCCATCTCGTGGCCATTTTGCATCATTGCAGGTGGAGGAAAGAACTTAATAATAATAATAGCCCGCCGTCTCGTGGCCATTTTGCGCATGGCAGGTGGAGGAAAGAACTTAATAATAATAGCCCGCCATCTCGTGGCCATTCTGCGCATGGCAGGTGGAGGAAAGAACTTAATAATAATAGTCCGCCATCTCGTGGCCATTTTGCGTCATTGCAGGTGGAAGAAAGAACTTAATAATAATAGCCCGCCGTCTCGTGGCCATTTGGCGTCATGGCAGGGGAGGAAAGAACTCAATAATAATAGCCCGCCATCTCGTGGCCATTTTGCGCATGGCAGGTGGAGGAAAGAACTCAATAATAATACCTCGCCATATGTGGCCATTTTGCGCATGGCAGGTAGAGGAAAGAACTTAATAATAATAGCCCGCCATCTCGTGGCCATTTTGCGCATGGCAGGTAGAGGAAAGAACTTAATAATAATAGCCCGCCATCTCGTGGCCATTTTGCGCATGGCAGGTGGAGGAAAGAACTCAATAATAATAGCCCGCCATCTCGTGGCCATTTTGCGCATGGCAGGTGGAGGAAAGAACTCAATAATAATACCTCGCCATATGTGGCCATTTTGCGCATGGCAGGTAGAGGAAAGAACTTAATAATAATAGCCCGCCATCTCGTGGCCATTTTGCGCATGGCAGGTAGAGGAAAGAACTTAATAATAATAGCCCGCCATCTCGTGGCCATTTTGCGCATGGCAGGTGGAGGAAAGAACTTAATAATAATAGCCCGCCATCTCGTGGCCATTTGGCGTCATGGCAGGTGGAGGAAAGAATAATAATACCTCGCCATCTCGTGGCCATTTTGCGCATGGCAGGTGGAGGAAAGAACTCAATAATAATACCTCGCCATATGTGGCCATTTGGCGTCATGGCAGGTGGAGGAAAGAACTCAATAATAATACCTCGCCATCTCGTGGCCATTTGGCCTCATGGCAGGTGGAGGAAAGAACTCAATAATAATTGCCCGCCATCTCGTGGCCATTTTGCGCATGGCAGGTGGAGGAAGAACTCAATAATAATAGCCCGCCATCTCGTGGCCATTTTGCGCATGGCAGGTGGAGGAAAGAACCCAATAATAATAGCCCGCCATCTCGTGGCCATTTTGCGCATGGCAGGTGGAGGAAAGAATAATAATAGCTCGTCATATGTGGCCATTTTGCGCATGGCAGGTGGAGGAAAGAACTTAATAATAATAGCCCGCCATCTCGTGGCCATTTGGCGTCATGGCAGGTGGAGGAAAGAACTCAATAATAATAGCTCGCCATATGTGGCCATTTTGCGCATGGCAGGTGGAGGAAAGAACTTAATAGCCCGCCATCTCGTGGCCATTTTTCGTCATGGCAGGTGGAGGAAAGAATAATAATACCTCGCCATCTCGTGGCCATTTTGCGCATGGCAGGTGGAGGAAAGAACTCAATAATAATACCTCGCCATCTCGTGGCCATTTTGCGCATGGCAGGTGGAGGAAAGAACTCAATAATAATACCTCGCCATCTCGTGGCCATTTGGCGTCATGGCAGGTGGAGGAAAGAACTCAATAATAATACCTCGCCATCTCGTGGCCATTTTGCGCATGGCAGGTGGAGGAAAGAACTCAATAATAATACCTCGGCATCTCGTGGCCATTTTGCGCATGGCAGGTGGAGGAAAGAACTCAATAATAATACCTCGCCATCTCGTGGCCATTTTGCGCATGGCAGGTGGAGGAAAGAACTCAATAATAATAGCTCGTCATATGTGGCCATTTTGCGCATGGCAGGAGGAGGAAAGAACTTAATAATAATAGCCCGCCGTCTCGTGGCCATTTTGCGCATGCATGGCAGGTGGTGGAAAGAACTTAATAATAATAGCCCGCCATCTCGTGGCGTCATTGCAGGTGGAGGAAAAACTTAATAATAATAGCCATCTCGCCATTTTGGTGGAGGTGGAGGAAGAACTTAATAATAATAATAGCCCGCCGTCTCGTGGCCATTTTGCGTCATTGCAGGTGGAGGAAAGAACTTAATAATAATAATAGCCCGCCATCTCGTGGCCATTTTGCGTCATGGCAGGTGGAGGAAAGAACTTAATAATAATAATAGCCCGCCATCTCGTGGCCATTTTGCGTCATTGCAGGTGGAGGAAAGAACTTAATAATAATAATAGCCCGCCGTCTCGTGGCCATTTTGCGCATGGCAGGTGGAGGAAAGAACTTAATAATAATAGCCCGCCGTCTCGTGGCCATTTTGCGCATGGCAGGTGGAGGAAAGAACTTAATAATAATAGCCCGCCATCTCGTGGCCATTCTGCGCATGGCAGGTGGAGGAAGAACTTAATAATAATAGTCCGCCATCTCGTGGCCATTTTGCATCATTGCAGGTGGAGGAAAGAACTTAATAATAATAATAGCCCGCCATCTCGTGGCCATTTTGCGCATGGCAGGTGGAGGAAAGAACTCAATAATAATAGCCCGCCATCTCGTGGCCATTTGGCGTCATGGCAGGTGGAGGAAAGAACTCAATAATAATAGCCCGCCATACGTGGCCATTTTGCGCATGGCAGGTGGAGGAAAGAACTCAATAATAATAGCCCGCCATCTCGTGGCCATTTTTCGTCATGGCAGGTGGAGGAAAGAACCCAATAATAATAGCCGCCATATGTGGCCATTTTGCGCATGGCAGGTGGAGGAAAGAACTCAATAATAATAGCCCGCCATATGTGGCCATTTGCGTCATGGCAGGTGGAGGAAAGAACTTAATAATAATAGCCTGCCATCTCGTGGCCATTTGGCGTCATGGCAGGTGGAGGAAAGAACTCAATAATAATAGCTCATTTTGCATGCAGGGAGGAAGAACAATAATCTCGTGGCCATTTTTAATAGCGTCATGGCAGGTGGAGGAAAGAATAATAATACCTCGCCATCTCGTGGCCATTTTGCGCATGGCAGGTGGAGTACAGAAATTGCACAGCAATAACAGCCTGCCACCTTGTGGAGGCTTTTCGTTATGGCAGGTGTAAGGGAAGGAATCGCAAAAGTTAATAAAAATAAAAATAATCATGTTACAGATCTGGTGAAATACGACGAGGATCTTACTCTAAGTCCCCCATCACTCTAGAAGGGAAAACGGGGTGGAAATAGATCTCAAATTAGATAAAAACCGTGCTTTTAAAGTCGATAGGAAATTGCATTAACAATAATAGCCCGCCATCTCGTGGCCATTTGGCGTCATGGCAGGTGGAGGAAAGAACTCAATAATAATAGCTCGCCATATGTGGCCATTTTGCGCATGGCAGGTGGAGGAAAGAACTTAATAGCCCGCCATCTCGTGGCCATTTTTCGTCATGGCAGGTGGAGGAAAGAATAATAATACCTCGCCATCTCGTGGCCATTTTGCGCATGGCAGGTGGAGGAAAGAACTCAATAATAATAGCCTGCCATCTCGTAGCCATTTGGCGTCATGGCAGGTGGAGAAAGAACTCAATAATAATACCTCGCCATCTCGTGGCCATTTTGCGCATGGCAGGTGGAGGAAAGAACTCAATAATAATAGCTCGCCATCTCGTGGCCATTTTGCACATGGCAGGTGGAGGAAGAACTCAATAATAATACCTCGCCATCTCGTGGCCATTTGGCGTCATGGCAGGTGGAGGAAAGAACTCAATAATAATAGCCCGCCATCTCGTGGCCATTTTGCGCATGGCAGGTGGAGGAAAGAACCCAATAATAATAGCTCGCCATATGTGGCCATTTTGCGCATGGCAGGTGGAGGAAAGAACTCAATAATAATAGCCCGCCATCTCGTGGCCATTTTGCGCACGGCAGGTGGAGTACAGAAATTGCACAGCAATAACAGCCTGCCACCTTGTGGAGGCTTTTCGTTATGGCAGGTGTAAGGGAAGGAATCACAAAAGTTAATAAAAATAAAAATAATCATGTTACAGATCTGGTGAAATACGACGAGGGATCTTACTCTGAGTCCCCCATCACTCTAGAAGGGAAAACGGGGTGGAAATAGATCTCAAATTAGATAAAAACCGTGCTTTTTAAAGTCGATAGGAAATTGCATTATCAGTAATAGCCCGCCATCTCGTGGCCATTTTGCGTTATGGCAGGTGAAGGACAGAAATTGCACAGCAAAAGCATCCTGCCACCTGGTGGAGGTTTTTCGTTATGGCAGGTGTAAGGGAAGGAATCGCAAAAGTTAATATAAATAAAAATAATCAGATTACAGGTCTGGCGAAATCCGACATGGGATCTTACTCTGCTTCCCCCATCACTCCAGAGGGGAAAACGGGTTTCTGCCACCGGTTCTCGAGAACCGGTCAGAACCTGCTGAATAGCACCTCTGAAATGCACTGTTCACTCTCTCATGAATCATGGCGGTCAGGTTCCATTAAACAAAACAGAAACCTTTCATCTCCTTTAGCTCTTAGTGACCAGGGACAGAATCCTGAGAATTTTGGTTCACTTCCATCAGGGAGAGAGTCCCAATGTTGCTTATTGACTTAAATAAATAAGGGTGACAATAGCAATAGCACTTAGACATATATACCGCTTTACAATGCTTTTTCAGCACTCTTTAAGCAGTTTACAGAGTCAGCCTCTTGCCCCCAACAATCTGGGTCCTCATTTTACCCACCCCGGAAAGGTGGAAGGCTGAGTCGACCTTGAGCCAGTTGGTCAGAATTGAACTGCTGGCAGTGGGCAGAGTCAGCCTGCAATACTGCGTTCTAACTACAAGGAAGGAAGGAAGGAAGGAAGGAAGGAAGGAAGGAAGGAAGGAAGGAAGGAAGGAAGGAAGGAAGGAAAGATAGCAATAGCCCTTACTTATATATAGCTCCACAGTGCTTCACAGCCCTCTCTAAGCAGTTTACGGAGTCAGCCTCTTGCCCCCAACAATCTGGGTCCTCATTTTACCCACCTCAGAAGGACGGAATGCTGAGTTCAAACCTTAAGCCTGGTGAGATTTGAATGACCAAAATTGCAGGCAGCCAACAGTCAGCAGAAGCAGCCTGCAGTACTGAACTCTGACCACTGTGCCACTGTTGCTCATATTGTGGTACTTATAGGATTAGAAAATACAGAATGCTTTTGGTTTGAAAGTCTTTGATGTCCCCCTCCCTCCATCCCACTCTGGGAGCAAGAGCTCTGCGGTCCCATACCCTCTGAACCCCCCCCCCCCTTTCCCTCCCTGTCTTCTGTCCGCCACAGCTGGAGTCCACCCCCACCCCCCGTTACTGCTTTGGGGTTGGGTCTTGGGGGGGAAGGAGAAATCACAGCTGGAGACTGATGAATCTGTGTGGTTGCTTCAATTAAACAGTGACCCAATAGCAAGGTTTAAAGTTCTCAGCACGTGCCCAGGAGCACTGTTGTTTGTATTTGACCCAACAGGCATTTTCTGTGTCCTTAGAATTGACTCAGCCAAGTCTCTTTTTTTTTCACTTAAAAAAAGTGAGCAGGAAGTGTTTCCTTTTCTTTTCCTTTAGCCTGAATCTTGTCCTTCGATTGGCCTTCTGTCCTATTCTCTCTGCCCCCGATAGAAATTAGCCAGGAATATCAAAGATGCCAGCACTTTCGTTATAGAATGGCACCAGCAAAGCACTCATGGAGACATCATTCCAAACTTTATTAAATCCCCTGATGATACAAGCTGTACAGTAGCAACTCTGAATAGTCATGACAGTCAAGAAAGACCCAAGATTAAAAGTGAACTGGGATGATCGTGGCTAAAAGAATGTTGGGTTTTGCTCCCCAAGCCATCGGCAATAGCTGTGGGACAAGGGGGGGTAGGGAAACAGTCCATGGCCTCCCCCCTCCCCCCACGCCCATCCCCTTCGACAGGGGTTTCTGGTGGTTGGGTTGAAGTTTCATTTGGGGGGACTCAAATGTTTGACTGTTTCCCTGCCCCCCCCTCCAGGCGAGCCCAGGTATGGATGGAAATGGGGGGAGATGCAGATGCTGGTTGAAACCACGGCCAGGAAGAAGCCGCTGGCAACAGGAGCCAAGGCTGTGGGGAATTGGAGAGGAGGCTGAGTGGGTTTGCCCCAGAAGTGGTTTTCCGAGGAAGCTGAGAGAGAGAGGGAGGGAGGGAGGGAGGGAGTGGAGAGTAGTAGAAGAGAGAGGGAGAGAGAGAGAGAAATGGAGAAAGAAAAGGACACAGAGAGAGATGGAAAGAGAAATGGAGAGAGAGGGGGAGTGAGTGGGAGAGGTAGAGAGAGAGGGTTGGAGAGAGTTGGAGGGTAACAGAGAAAAATGGAGAGAGAGAGAAATGGAGAAAGAAATGGAGAGAGAGAGAAATGAAGAAAGAGAGGGAGAGAGGGAGGGAGGGGGAAGGAGGGAGAGAGAGAGAGATGAAGAGAGAGAATCTCAGGGTAACAGAAAAATGGAGAGAGAGAGAAATGGAGAAAGAAATGGAGAGAGAGAGAGAGAGAGAGAAATGAAGAAAGAGAGGGAGAGAGGGAGGGAGGGGGAAGGAGGGAGAGAGGGAGTGGAGAGTAGTAGAAGAGAGAGGGGGAGAGAGAGAGAGAAATGGAGAAAGAAATGGACACAGAGAGAGATGGAAAGAGAAATGGAGAGAGAGGGGGAGTGAGTGGGAGAGGTAGAGAGAGAGGGTTGGAGAGAGTTGGAGGGTAACAGAGAAAATGGAGAGAGAGAGAAATGGAGAAAGAAATGGAGAGAGAGAGAGAAATGAAGAAAGAGAGGGAGAGAGGGAGGGAGGGGAAGGAGGGAGAGAGAGAGAGATGAAGAGAGAGAATCTCAGGGTAACAGAAAAATGGAGAGAGAGAGGGAGAGAGAGGGAGAGAGAAACAAGGGAGGGAGGGAGAGGGAGAAAGAGTGGGAGGGAGGGACTGGAGAAAGAGGGGGAGAGAGATGGAGAGAAAGAGATTAAAAGAGAGAGGGAGGGAGAGAAGGAGGGAGTGAGAGAGGGAGGGAGGGACTGGAGAAGGAGGGAGGGAGAGAGAGAAATGGAGAGAGAGAATCTCAGGGTAACAGAAAAATGGAGAGAGAGAAATGGAGAGAGAGGGAGAGAAAAACAAGGGAGGGAGAGGGAGAGGGAGGGAGGAAGAGAGAGGGAGGGAGGGACTGGAGAAGGAGAGAGAGAGATGGAGAGAGAGATGGAGAGAGAATCTCGGGGTCACACAGAAACAAAGTCCAATCTTCTGCCGCAGGAAAGGGCCTCCCTCCTGTCCCCGCTGGCATTGTTCATGCTTGTCAAGTGGAGACACTTCCTGATCCAAAATCAACGGGGACGACCCGGTGCCCATGCTTCGAGCTCACCCGCGTTGCTAATTCACACTGCCGGATAAAAGGCTGCTTGCTGCACAGAAAAGAAGTAGAAATAGAACAGAAAAGCACATTTAGAGCAGGGGAGCGAAAGCTCGCTCTGGTTGTTCAACATCTCAATGCCACTCGGGCAAAACGCCGCAAGAGAGGCGGGCAGCGAGGAACTGAAAGGGCAGCCTTAATGAAAGCAGTCGTTTTAGTTGAGTATTTACAGGGGGAGGCGGTTTATTTAACCCAATCGGCCATGAAAGGTGCTCCATCACTGAAGGTTTTGAAGAAGAGATTGGACAACCGTTTGTCTGAAATGGATTTAGGGTCCAGGGGTGGGACTAGAAGACCTCCAAGGTCCCTTCCAAATCTGTTATTCTGTTAATATTTTTGAAAGTGATCGGGTCAGATCAGCTGCCGAAGAAAGCTCTCTCTCTGTGGCCTCTGAACTTGTTCTCTTTCCTGTTATCTAGGCAGCCTAAGGACTGCATCCTCAGCCAAACGAGCCTCAGAGGAGAGAAATCCAGTTTTTGCCGCCCCGCTACTGGATGGTGGTTCCGTATTCGATACCTCCCGTGGAAAGAAACCCCACCTCCCCTGCGATTTTGGATCCGAGTCGCCCTTGCAGCCGAGACGTTCTCACCGCAGGGCCGCCCTCTGCTGACCTCGCCGTACAGAAGCACAGATGGCACAAGCATCACAAGAACGGACGGCACCACGACAACAAGAGAGCGATCACACCACACCACCACAGTACAGTAGCTAGTGGTGAAGAGAGAGGCACAAATTCGGAGAGATTTGGGGTGTGTGCGCGTGCTAAAAGTCTGCCTGAGTTTCTCGGCTGGAAATCCAAACTTCCAGAAATCCAAACAACAGGCCAGAGCGCGACAGACAGCCCCTCGTATCAACTTCACCACACAAGGTGGCTGTACCATGAAAGCCCGGGCGGCACTGGTTCTGGGGAAGCATCCATCCCCCTTCTGAACCCTTCTCTTGGCACTGGAGCAACACACACACGGACACACACGGATACACGCATGCTTTTTGTGCCGCACTCGTGGACTGACCTGGGGTAGAAGAGGAGTCGTCACTCACCGTCGTCAACAACGCCTCCTGGTTGTCAGCCAGCGCCTGTTTGGCTAGGTAACGCTCCCTTTTGATCTTGACTTCCAGGGACTCAGGGATGTCTGGCACCAGCCAATCAATTAGGCGCAAGCAGAAGAAGACGACATGCTGGAAAGAGAAGGGAGAGAGGGAGGGAAGAGGGCCCAGGGGAGCCCCCCATCCCAGAATTATAGCAATAGCATTTAGACTTCACAGCGCTCTCAAAGCAGTTTACAGAGTCGGCATATTGCCACCAACAATCTGGCTCCTCATTTTACCGATCTCAGAAGGATGGAGTCAGTCTTGAGAGGGTGAGATTTGAACTGCCAAATTGCAGGCAGCCGGCAGTCAACAGAAGTAGCCTGCAGTACTGCATTCTAACCACTGCGCCACCATGGCTCACTATCAGCCCTTATGACCACCAAGCCAGCTAAGCCAATACCACATTCTCTCTCTTTGGGAAATGATATTTTGACAGAAAGAAAAAGGCTGCCTTAAAATTCTGATATAAGGCCTTTTCTATGCTTTGGGGTACAGAAATCTGAGCAACTGACTTCTTTCACGAAGAGCAGATAATCCAGGTAATCCAGGCCTGACATCTGAATGTGACCTCGCCTTGAAAAATGCAGCTGAGGTCCAGCAAATTTCACCTCTATTTGGATTAAAAATTAGATTGCCTTGTGGCAGTGGCCCACTTCTTCCAGCACCAGTGTGGCATTTCAGGAGGCCGAGCAACGCAGCCAGGCCTTCCGCACACGCTGGCAACAGCCTCATGGCCGTGGGACCAGCGCCTCACTCGGCCTCCTGCTGTGGTGTGTGCGCCAGTGCCAGAGAAGAAGTGGGCGAAGCAAGGCAGTTGTTGGGGTGTGGATGGTGTGGCTGTGGGGGTTCTGAGGTAAGCCGGAGAGCATGTGGGGCAGTTCCACCCCTCCCCTCCCCTCCCCTCCCCTTGTGTCAGTGGCACCATGAGCAACCAGACAGAATGAGCAATCATGCGGCTGCGTAGGTGCTTAGGTAGGGCATAATTTGGGGGCGGTGGTAGGGCTTATATTGGGTGCACATGCAGAAAACATGCTAGGGTTTATTTTCCGGATAGGTCTGATATTTTTTTTCTGGGGAACCGGGTACTACTAGTATTCTCTACTCAAACTCTGTTCATAAAAATGCCTGGGACTCACCTCAAAGGCAATGATGAAGCCCAGGCGAATGGCCAGGAGTTTCCAATAAAAGAGGGTGTGCTTCCCGTGAGCATCGCGGAAGGCTTTGTACCTGTGAATGGGCCATGGCAAATCAGCATGACGGGGTAAGGGGGGAGGCCTCACCGTGATTACTGGTGACGGAGACCCTCTGCTCACCTGCACATGGTATGGTTGCTGTGCACATAAGCGGGTGGGGAGTAAGCTAGGGTGAAGTTCACGTAGCCGTGGAGATGGCTGTCATACTCGTATTGGTAGAGAAGCCGTGGCAGGAAGTCCGAGGTGAAGGCAATGAGAAAGGCCTGGGGACAAACGGGGGAAGAGTGGCCATCATCAGGATTAACTCGTAGCCCCAGAGACGGTGCAGACCTCCACATTCCCCCAGGAAAGGGACCTTGGAAACCACCAGTCCGTGGGGAACGGCTTGAGGATCTCTGCCGCTTCTTCCAGACTCACATTGACAATGACGGAGATTTGGGCCAGGACCTCAAGGAAGAAGAACCAAACACTGATGTCCTGGGCACGCTCAGCCACCGGCCGGCGGTACTCGCAAACAAATTTCTGGGCATCCAGACGGATTTCAACCCAGTTATTGAGCAGGGCGAAGAGAGGGGCCAGTGGGAAAGCAGCCACGAAAATGGTGATGAAGCCAAACTGAAGCACTACGGGGGGAAAAAAAAGGCCATGTTCAGTGTCGCTGTTTTACAGAATTCCTAAGCAATCCTTGGAATGACCGGAGGAGCAAGGCTTTGGGTCTCTTAAGATTGACAAGATGTTCCTTTGGGTGACTCTTCCATTCTTACCTCTGTGGGGGGGAAAAAAATAATCAAAGGCTGTTTGGATGACCCAACTTTCAGGGTAGAGGAGAACTGGAAGAATTCAGTTATCCTAAACATGTTAAAGTGTAACGAAAGTGGGAGCATCCAATATAATTGGGGCTTGCTTTGCTGAAAAGGTATTGTCCAATTTGTAAAACATTCCTATGCCTGTTTCCCAGTTGCCATGAGAAAGACCTGAAGGAGAATAAAAATAAAATCAGAAGCATATTCCAGGTTCTCGCAAAGGTTGTAACTTAGGCAACTGTGTATTTTGCCCACGAAAATCCTTTATTGGAGAATGTGATTGATGACACCCAGCCTGTGAACGTATTTTGTTGGAGAATCTGATTTGTGACACACCCAGGAGGGTGGGGTGGGGGGGGGAAATAGGGTCATAGGTGATTGTAAATTACGTGTCTCAGAGTCGGTTTCATACAGGTCATGCAGGCAGGATGCTCCTAATAAATCTTTTGAAGTTTTTAAAAGCTCGGCTTGAGGCTTATATGATTTAATTAGGGCGATCGCCGGAATCCTGACAGGTATCTTTTGGACGTTGGGAGGCTGCTCTCCACCACTTAATCAGTGTAGCTCTCGATCTTTGGAGAGCCCCTTGTAGAAAGGATCTCCGATTCTCAGTGGAGGGGCTGAATCTTAGACCCCAAACTCCTTTCGCTCCTCTGTGTTCCAAAAAGAGCTGAGTGCTGTTCTCCCTTCCTGCTCACCCATCTCCAGGTACTCCTCGAAGAGGCCTTCACATTCAATCAGTTCGTAGTCTTCCTCCCATCGTTTGGGCTCCTGGCAAATCTGCCCGCCTCGTACCTTGGCCAGTTTCCTTTTCTGGTGCCAAGCCTTCAGCTTGCTGCAGGGAAAAGAAATGGGATGCTCCGGTCTGGCTGTCCCCCTCGGGTCAGGAAATGCCCCTCAATTATTGGCACCCCTTTCACCAAACCGCCCCGTTTTTCTCTGCCGTTTCCCAAGAAAGGAACTCACGGAACAAAGAATTCCTGGACGTTGCTGACAATCTGTTTCCCAACCATGATGATGAACAGCTGCTGGGCCAATTCGATGAGACACCCGCCAGGACCGCACTGCAGGGCGAGAGGAAGGGGGACAGGGGCACACCTGCCGCATTGGTATGTCATCTCTCTACATCGAGGGCAACGTTCAAGGCGGCCTAGAAAACTCCAGGTGCTTGGTTTACAAGTTGACACTCTGGGCCATGATAAACGATAAGACAGGAACCTTAAAAAGATTTGTTTAAGACTCTGGCTGCTCACTGTCCTGTTGTAGTTGTAAATGCTCCGACACTGGAAGCTTTTAAAAAGAGATTGGATAGCCATTTGTCTGAAGTGGTGTAGGGTTTCCTGCCTGGGCAGGGGGTTGGACTAGAAGACCACCAAGGTCCCTTACAACTCTGTTTATTCTATTCTATTCTATTCTATTCTATTCTATTCTATTCTATTCTATTCTTATTCTATTCTATTCTATTCTATTCTAATCTATTCTATTCTATTCTATTCTATTCTATTCTAATCTATTCTATTCTATTCTATTCTATTCTATTCTATTCTATTCTAGTCTAGTCTAGTCTAGTCTAGTCTAGTCTAGTCTATTTTATTCTAGTCTCAATTCTATTCTATTCCATTCCATTCCAATTTTTATTCTATTCTATTCTATTCTATTCTATTCTATTCTATTCTATTCTATTCTATTCTATTCTATTCTATTCCATTCCATTCCATTCCATATTTCTATTCCTATTCCTATTCCTAATTCTATTCTATTCCATATTTCTATTTCTATTCTATTCCATTCTGTATTTCTATTTCTATCCTATTTTATTCCATTCTTCCATATTTCTATTTCTATTTCTATTTCTATTTCTATTTCTATTTCTATTTCTATTTCTTATTCTATTCTATTCTATTCTATTCTATTCTATTCTATTCTATTCTATTCTATTCTATTCTATTCGACTCCATTCGACTCCATTCCACTCCATTCCATTCCATATTTCTATTCTATATTTTTATTCCTAATTCTATTCTATTCCATTCCATTCCATATTTCTATTTCTATTCTATTCCATTCCATTCCATTCCATTCCATTCTACTGTATTCTGCATGGCCTTGGTTAAATGGGCATAGCAAAGTTATCTCTGCAGTGTTGCATTAACTGACCGAACCAAATTGCTCAGCAAAAGAAAATGCAGAGATGCATGGCATGGAAGAATGCAGCCTCTGCCCAATCCTTTTGAGGAGAGGCTGCCAGTGCCCAGAAATGCCAGCGTGCGCAAGGACTCGCTCCTGCATTGTACTTACGTCTTCGTTCCTCATGCCCAGGAGCTGTCCGTATTGACCAGGGTAGCCCACAAACCTGCTGGGAAAAACGGAAAGTATTGAAAAGAACGGAAAGTCGTCTGAGGATGGGCAGGCCCGATTCTTGAGATGGGTTTGGGTTACGAAGCCAAGTCTGGGCCAGCGCAGAATTTTGACATGGAGAGATTCAGATTTGGCAAGCTGAAAAGACAGCGTGGGTTTCCGTTCAAGAGGAAGTCACAGCTCAACTTGGAGGCCCCTCAAATTTGGTTAGGCGTCTCCCTAGATTTGTGAAAAGGGCCAGATTGCGCAAGGAGCCTTCCTTCCATTCCTGCCTCTGAGCGAAAACCTTTTCACCGCGTCCCCTACCTGCCTTTGAAGAAAGCCACGTAGAAAGGAGACGAATAGAAGTTCACAAACTGGAAAATGAAAACTTTGAAGGTGAAGGCATCCTCGTGCTGTGTTTGAGTCCGGTGCATTTCTGCAAAGAGAAGCAAGAGAGGTGGATAAGGACGGTCTGGTCAGTGGATGCAAACGGAAGTTGGCTGGAGTTCTGATAGGTTCCTTTTCCAGCAATCCGATAATCCGTGGTGAAAGTTGCAATTCTGTGATGACCCGGAGCGTGGCACGAAGGCAACACAGTCAAATAAGCAATAAGAGTACCTTTATTATCTCCAACTTTGCCCCCAATGTCCAGGTTACCTTCGGCTGGAGAAAAACTCTCCCAGGAACAGCCTTTAACTGGAGGAAATTCAGTCCAAAACAAGGTACACACAAACTGTAACTAAAAATCCAAACAAACCAAACTGAAGTAATTAACTTGACCGGGCAGGAGAAGGAATTTCAAACTTGAAAGCACGGTACAACTCACACAGTTGGGAAGATGCCAGGAACACAAATAAGCCATGATGATACAAGATAAATTAACATTTGCTCCCAACAACTTGCTGTGCGCAGCTTCCTCTTTTATACACTGTGTTCACAGCTGCAGCTAATTAAGGGAATCAGGGCCCTTTCCTCCCCCGTAAGCCACACAACTCACATTGCTCTCTTCTCCGTTCCTCCCTGCGTGCCCTAGGATGAAGAGTGGGTGGGCCTGGGTCTTCCTCTGAATTCCCTCTCCCTTGCTCTACCTCTTCCCTGCTCTGCCCAGCTTCTTCCACAGCCAACGGAGCCACACTCCCACTCCCTGTCAGTTGTTCGGTTTCCCCCTCCGAGTCAGATTCCGGGAGGGGCCCAACAAATTCTGTGAAATGTTGGTTCCCCCCCAAAGAAATTTCCCAAATGACGTGAAAGAAGGTTTTTAAGTTTCCTAAAAGCGAAAACATCCTGGGCTAATTGACTACCTGGGAAGTGTTTGATTTTTCCAACTGCAACATACTCTCAATGGATCTCTGGTTAGATGGGCTTCCACCAGAACTTCCACTTACCCCATCTGGTAAGTTTTTCGGCCAAGGAGGTGTAGACCTGGCTCATAAGAAGGATAAGCACCAAGTTCACCATGGAGCTGCTGATATTCGCAATGTTACCTGCCTGCAGGAACAGAAGGAAAAAGGCCCCATTTCACCCCGGTTTCTTTTTCCTCAACACCTCTCCTCCGAGAGGGGAGCTGGTTTTGCTCTGAATTTTTCTGATCTTTCAGGGTACCAGTGAGAAATTCCAGAAAGCAATAAAGATGCATCAATCAAATAGATGACCTTAAGGCACACTGAACCTGGGGGCTTTCAAGATATTATTTACACAGAAAGTAATTTCAGATTACCATAACTCACCAGACTCCAGCCTTCTATCCTTCTGAGGTCAGTAAAATGAGGAGCCAGATTGTTGGGGGCAAGAGGCTGCCTCTGTAAACCGCTTAGAGAGGTCTGGAAAGCACTGTGAAGCAGTATACAAGTCTAAGTGCTATTCCTATTAAGAGCCATGGGGGGCACGGTGGTTAGAATGCAGCATTGCAGGTTAATTCTGCCGACTGCCACAGTTTGATCCTGACCAGTTCAAGGTCAACTCAGCCTTCCATCCTTCCGAGGTTGGTAAAATAAGGACCCCAGATTGTTGGAGGCAAGAGGCTGACTCTGTAAACCGCTCAGAGAGGGCTGTAAGGCACTGTGAAGCGGTATATAAGTCTAAGGGCTATTGCTATTGCCATGGCCATCAACCAGAAGGCTGGGAGGGAGGTGAAAAGCCTCTCTTTATATTATATTATATTTGTTATCTTATGGGCCTTGTATTGGAGTCTTAGCAAACTGGACTGTGGATAATTTATAAATCAAGCTCTGCCTTCATCCATGCTTTTTTTCCCCCTGTGCAAACAAGAAAGAGGAACTGCCCATCATTCTGTTCTCTCGTGAAATCCTAAATTTGGAGAAAGGATATAGAATATCTCTGGGGAGGCTCGAAGGAGTCCAAGTATTTGTGCCTCCCCAGAGTCCAAGTCTACTATTGACCTCACCTCTTTCCTAAGAGGTATGTAGGGGGCGTGCATAAGTGCACCAACATGCCTACCGTCCCTGTCCTATTGTTTCTTTTTATTTTTCTTATATGTATCCATTTCATGTATTCATAACTATGTTTATACTTATACCTATTATCTTGTAAGTGATTGACAAATAAATAAATAAATAAATAAATAAGTGGAGCCGAGAGACCGATTCTCGAATACAGCTTATCTGCTTGGAATCCACACTGTACAATGGACGTGAATACAATTGAGTGAGTCCAGAGGTATTTCACAAGAAGAGTTCTCCACTCCTCTGCTTGCAATAGAATACCCTACACCACCAGGCTTGAGATTTTTAACGTGGAGAACCTAGAACTATGCCCCCTAATGGTCTGACCTAAGCTTAGTACACAAAATTGTCTGCTACAGCATCCTACCTGTCAATGGCTACTTCAGCTTCAACCACAATAACACATGGGCAAACCATAGATACAAACTCAACGTAAACCCGCTCCAAACTCGTTTGCAGAAAATACAACTTCAGCAACAGAGTGGTCAACACCTGGAACTCTCTCCTCGACTCTGTTGTTACATCCTCAAACCCCGCCTCCAAACTTTAAACTGCCTACCGTGGACCTTACTCCATTCCTAAGAGGTCTGTAAGGGGGCGTGCATAAGCGCACCAGCGTGCCTACCGTCCCTGTCCTTCTTCTCCCATTTATTCATACCCATCTATTATGTATATACTTACACCTGTTTATACTTATGTTTATATGTTATGTTCATACTTATACTTGTTTTCTCATACATGCTTGATAAACTAACTAACTAACTAACTAACTAACTACATACATACATACATACATACATACATACATACATACATAGGGCAGCCCTCACCTGCGTCATCAGAACTCTGTTCCCGGTGTGGTACATTGCAGTGCTAACAATCCCACGGTACATGATCACCGACACCAAAAAGATCATCACCACACAGAGCTATGGAGGAAGAGGAGGAAGCAAGATACGAGAGGTGCATCAGGGATTTGGAACACGGATCACGGTCCCTCCTTTCTTCCCACACCCCGATGGCCGTAGCCCCTCACCATGATGACAATAGCCATGGATCCGGTCAGGATTCGTGATAGCCGGTCGTGCTTGGGGAAATGGGGCTCCTTCAGTCCCGTGATGGGGTTCTGTTCCAGGCAAGGGGCCATGGCAGCAAACTCTGGGCGAGGACGTTCCTAGGAGCAGGCACATGCGAGAGAGAGTGAGTGGGAGAGAAAAGGGGGAAAAAATCAGGGTGGGATTGAACAAGGGAGTAACCTTGTTGAACTTAAGGGGAGGTTTATTTTGTAATTTTGTTTTTTGTTTTCTTTTTGTGCCTTCTACTCGGGGCTGAATCCTGGCCTTGGAAAGTTGCCTGCAGTTTTCTTGGCAAGATTTCGGAGGTGGGCTTGTCCTTGCCTGCTTCCTAGGACTGATCAAGAGTGACCGGCCCAAGATGGCCAGTTGTGCCTAGAACAAGACTCGAACTCCCGGTCTTGTAACATGGTGCCGTAAGCACTACACCAAACAGGTTCTCTCAATAGGAGTTACTCCCAGTTACATGAGGACAATGACTTTCTCCTGGTCTTATTACGAACTGATTTGTGATCCCTACATTATACTACCCTTGGACCAGAGTTATCAGTAACGGAATTTGATGCTCTTCAGCAAGGCAATTCAGCTGGGCGGAATTACAGCTTCATTGGGTTGAGTCAACCTCTTACTCTCTTTGGTAAACTGCTCTGGGAATGCCTGCTGGCCACCTGAAGATAAAAAGTGAAACTTAACTGGAATGTTCTTAATATTAATTGCGGGCTCGTGTATGTTCAGTGTGATGGTTCCAAGTGGTTTCCAATGGGACCTGCTGAGGAAGGAATGATGGCTGGCTTGCTTGGCCTCCATGGTGGGCAGTGTTGTGGCTCGCCAGTGGCCAGCGGAGCTGACGGCAGACTCTGACAGTGAGGAGGTTGGGGAGTCCTGGAGTCTGGGGAAGGTTCAGAGGCAGAGATGGGGCCAGGGCCGTCCGACAGTTATCAGCTGCCTTCGGAGTTGGACATAAGTGGGGAAGAAGAGCAGCTGGAGCCTGTTCCCAGTGTGCGCATGCACAGAGCTGCCAGAAGGGAACAGTTAAGGTACAAGGGTCGACTCGGGAGTAAAGCCACAGATGGATGGTGAATGGCCCCTCCCATAGGGAATAAAGAGGAACAAAAAGGGAGTGGTGTTTGCAAGAGATAATTAGTTCAATTCATTAGGGTGAAGATCTGTTCCTGCATTCTTGCCAAGTATTGTCTGCAACAGAGTGGCATTTGGTAGATATCGGCCTGGCAGCTCTCCAAGCCTGATAAAGATCTGTAGTTGTGAAATCTCTTGAAAGACTGTTGGCCGGGAACTTTGCTGGAGAGGAATTCCCTTTAAACTAAATAAAAGGGGTTTTATCGGGATGAAGGATTTGGAGCCCTTGCCTCCTCCTCTTGAAAGTCCATGCAGTCCCAGTGGTGAGCCAGAGTGGCGTTTCTCCGTTTCCAGTACTCCAGAAACGTCACAGCCCAGAAGGACATGAAGATGCTGAAGAAAACCGTCCCTGGATGGTCAAAGAGGTAACCAATCTGAAGAGATGGAGAAAAAGAATTGGGGGGAAAAAAATCTGAATAATTCTGGGTTGGGGACTTTGGATACTGGAAGGGGTTTCCCCTCTTGTTCCAGTCCTGGATAAAGCTGTTGTCCTTTGGGATACTGAGCAAATTAATGACGAATGGGAAAAATATAAGTAAGCTGCTGATCTAGTTGGACAATGGTTCCCATTTTACACATGGAGGGCTCGGATGGCCTGTACCCTCTGCCTCCACTTTCCACCGAGGTGGGACTCAAAACAGCTAATGTGTGTCCATCTTGGGAGCCAGTGGATCTCAAATCTTCTCCCTTGCTCTCCTTAAGGAAAACCTCCCCCTTAATTGTTGAAGTGACTAGGAAGCCCTGTTCCCTCTCCGTTATGTGCCACAGTGGCGCAGTGGCTAGAGTGCAGTACTGCAGGCTACTTCTGCTGACTGCCGGCTGACTGCAATTTGGCAGTTCGATTCTCACCAGGCTCAAGGTTGAACTCAGCCTTCCCTTCTCCCAAAAACAGTAAAATGAGGACTCAAGATTGTCGGGAGCAAGAGGCTGACTCTGTAAGCCGCTTAGAGACAGCTGGGAAGTACCGGGAAGCAGTGTAGAAGCCTATTGCTGTTGCTATGCACCGTCCCCTCACCCCCCAAAAGCTGAGGGAAGCCCCCTTGCCTTCGCCATGGGGCAGATCTCAGAGAGGTTCCAGTTGCCACAGGTATCACACAGAGGGCACATGAGGAATCCCCCCCCACTGTTGCAGATCTCCTTCCTGGAAAGGGGGCGGAAAAAAAGAGAAGAGGTGTCGTCAGTGATGGGATTCAAATTGTTTTACTACCGCTTTGTATGCACGCAGGGGGTTTCACACCGACCTTCTCCTGCAATCCTGCACTCTCCCTGTGTGTTAAAACAGCTGACACACGGCAAACTGTTGTGCCGCGCAAAGCAGCTGAGCTTCAAAACCAGGAAATACTAACCCTGGGTGTCCACTCCAGGGTTAGTATTAACCCTGGAGTGGACTAACTCTCGGATACTAACTCTCGGATGTCCACTCCAGGCAGCCATGTCTCTCCCCCCCCAATTTCCCACCAGCGTCCTTCCACACTCACGCCGGCATGTTCATGTCCATGGTGAAGAGGCCAGCGAGGAACACGAAGCTGCCAATGGCTGCGGCTGGGATTAGCCAGGCTGTGTAGAAGCCTGCAAAGAAGAGAATGGGGTCAGGAAGAGCCCCCATTGCCCTTCCCCCACCACACACCTAGAGAAGGTAATCTGTCAGAGATGGTAAATTATGGAGCACAGGTCCGGCTGCGTTCGGGCCAGGCTCAGGCGCTTGACACCCCAAGCTTGCCACTTTGGTTCTCACATCTGTTTAATTTGCTTTTGCATGAAACCGCTTCGGAGGTCTCACAGTAGATGAAGCCATAATTTAGATAGGAGTGGAGATGGCCCAATACCACAGTGTGATCTGCACATGGACTGAAGAAAGGTTAAAACGAATCGTAGGTCAATGAAATGAGAATTGGGCCAATAGCTCTGACCTTGCTAAAGGTCTGTGCAATAGAATAGAATAGAATAGAATAGAATAGAATAGAATAGAATAGAATAGAATAGAATAGAATAGAATAGAATATAGAAGAGGCTAGAGTAGAGTAGAGTAGAGTAGAGTAGGCTAGAATAGAATAGAATAGAATAGAATAGAATAGAATAGAATAGAATAAACAGAGTTGGAAGGGAACTTGGAGGTCTTCTAGTCCGACCCCCTGCTTAGGCAGGAAACCTTATACCATTTCAGACAAATGGTTGTCAATCTTTTCTTAAAAATTTCCAGTGTTGGAGCATTCACAACTTCTGGGGCAAGTTGAGTTCCACTGGTTAATTGTTCTCACCGTGAGGAAATCCCTCCTTAGTTCTAGGTTGCTTCTCTCCTTGGTTAGTTTCCATCCATTGCTTCTTGTCCTGCCTTCTCAGGTGCTTTGGAGAATAGCTTGACTCCCTCTTCTTTGGGGCAGCCCCTGAGATACTGGAAGACTGCTACCATGTCACCCCTCCTCCTTCTTTCAATCAAGCTAGACAATAACCCAGTTCCTTCTCCTGTTCTTCATATGTTTTAGCCTCCAGTCCCTTAATCATCATCCTCCGTGGTCTTAAAGGGAGGTTTGCTCAAGGCCTGATCCATGTTTTATGTTCTGGAAGGGGGGGTTAGATTGGGCAAAGGAAGAAACAGCCCCACCCCCCCAGGGACGCGTCTCACCCAGCCAAGCAAAGTAGATGGCCACCTTCTCTCCAAAGTATTCCCGGATGTGGTCCAGGGGCTGATATTTGTACCAGCAAGCCCAGCGGGCCCAGAAACGGTACAAGATCTGCCGGGGGTTCAGGTCTTCGCTCAGCACCTCATAGTCTGGCAGCTCATAGGGGCCCTAGAGAGAGAGAGAGAGAGAACGAGAGAGAGAGAGAGAGAAAGAGAGAGAGAACAAGAGAGAGAGGGAGAGAGAGAGAGAGAGAGAGAGAGAGAGAGAAAGAGAGAGAGGGAGAGAAAGAGAGAGAGAAGGGAGAGAAAGAGAGAGAGAAAGAGAGAGAGAGAGAAGAGAAAGAGAGAGAGAGAGAGAGAGAGAGAGAGAGAGAAAGAGAGAGAGAGATTGAGGGGATGCCCATTATCCACAAGGAAGGAGGTCAATTCCCCAAAGTCCTTTGCAGGGCTCTTAAAATGCTAGATCCGGAATACAAAACCCAGTAAGAAGAACGATAGCCAAACAACTTATCCCTCAAAAGAAAAGGTAAAAACCAAATTGAAGGGGTGTTTCAGGAAACGTTTCGCGAAGGACTGCTTTGGGATGCTCGAAAATGCCAGCTGTCGTTTTTTCCTTTGTGGAACCACAAAAGAGAAAAGGTAGGAAGGAGACAGGGGAGCCCTTCCTTGACCGATGGCCACCCTGGGACTGAAGAGGCAGGACATTTGGGCAGAGATGGACCCAGTCCTTCCGGCCACAACCTGTGATGACCTGGGTCACGGCACAGAGGCAACGCAGGAAGCTGGCAGTTCAAGCCTTCCCTTTATTGCACCCAATTTCCCCAAACGCTCCCACATTTCTGGCAAGTCCCAGAGCAGAGGGACATATCTCTCTCTCTCTCTCTCTCTCTCTCTCTCTCTCTCTCTCTCTCTCTCTCTCTCTCTCTCTCACACACACACACACACACACACACACACCTCCAGCAGCTTCTCTTAATCATCCTGCTCCCCTTCCTCCCTGTCTACAAGCTGTCCCAACTCCTGAAAAGCCCTGGCCTATTCCTCCCCACTTTCCTCTGAAGCCAACGAAGCCACCCGCCTCGATCTCCATCGGCTCCAGTTACGGCTCATCTTCCCCCACAGATTCAGGTTCCGGCAGAGGGGCGTGACACAACCTCTCTGTGTTGATGCTGTGCCTCCCCATTGGGACACGCTTTTCCTCCAGGGGTGGGCTTCAAAAATTTAGCCAACGGTTCTCTGCCCGGTTGCTGGGTGGGTGTAGCCTCGTTGGCCTCTTGCACCACAGTGGGTGGGTGGGGGCATTTTTCCTCCCTGGGCTTTGGTGGCCCTCCGGAGGCGTTTCGGAACTTCTCAGAGGCCCATTTTTCGCCCTCCCAGGGCTCCGAAGGCTTTCCTCAAACTTCTGGGAGGCCTGTTTTCCCCTCCCTGGGCTCCAGAGGCTCTCTGGAGGCTGGAAATGGACCCCTTTCCGGCCTTACAGAGCTGCCAAGAGGCCTGTTTCCCCTTCCCTGGACTCCAGAGGCTCTCTGGAGGCTGGAAACAGGCCCTTTTCTGGCCTTATGGAGCCTCTGGGAGGCCCCATTTTTCACCTTCCCTGAGCATCTGCTCAGGCCCTGCCCTTACCTGGGATCTAAAAAGGGCCTTGTGGAGACCCCTGGGAGGGGAGGGGAGGGGTGGACAGTCATTGCAACTACCAGTTCAGCGAACCGGATGTAAAATTAATACCCGGTTCGCCCGCACCGGTGCGAACCGGTAGCAGTCCTCCTCCTCCCCCCCCTGCTTACCTCGTGCAGTGGGAAAGCAGCAGAATAGACCCCTTCGTTCAGCAGCCGGTCGATGCCTATTTCCGCGTGCTTCCGTTTCCCGTAAAGAGTCCGTGCCAAGATTTCATACACCTGCAGGTGGTATTAACCTGGTCAAGCACCGGGATAGCAGAAAGCCAGAACAAGAACGGTCGACAAAAGGGAGGGAGGGGGGAAAAGGAGAGTGGCTGTGGCAATGCTTGGCCATCCCCCAAGAAAGCGATCCCACGGCCAAAACAGCAGAGCAGGGGAGGACTGGGCCTTTTTCCCTTAAGAGGGCTTACGATCCGGTGCCTTTGCGTGTTGGTGAAGTAGGAGTCCTGCAAATCACTGCCCAGGAATCTGGAAAAAGAGAGCAACCGATTCAAGCCCAAACCCAGTGTGAAATGTTCCTCAAAGCTAGAACGGGGCATTGGTGGGTGCAGTGGTGAGTGCATTGGTGGGTGCAGACAGGGGCACCAGTTCCTTGACTGAACTGGTGCCCCTGTCCAGCAATCCACCCCTCCTGCCGTCAGGTGGAGGAAAATCCTATGAAGGTAGGATCTCTCTTTCCAGGGGGTGTCAAACTCGATTCCTTTGAGGACCGCATCAGGATTGTGTTTGACCTTGGGGGGCGTGTGTGCCCAGGGTGAGTGCGGCCAGCATGATGTCATTCGTGTCGGGGGAGGGCGCCTGTGGTGACTTGAGCGCTCTGACAGCAAAACTGGACTCCCAAGCTCCGTTTTTGGCTGGGATGACCTCCTGCCACCCTCGGCCAGTGAAAACAGAGCTCAGGAGGGCATGGAAGGCCCTTGGGAGCTCCGTTTTTGGCTGCGATGGCTTCCTGCAAGCCTCGGCCAGTGAAAACGGAGCTTGGGAGGGCCACCCGCGGCCCCCCACAAACTCCATTTTTGCTGGCAGAGGCACCGCAGGCCGGTCCTTCGCTGTTTTCAGGGCAGCCCCGCAGGTCAGATCTAAGCACTCCGCGAGCCAGATCTGCTCCCCCGGGCCTTGAGTTTGACACCCTGGTTTCCAGGCACTAAGATACTCTCTTTTGCTTTCCGCTGCCAACCTGGAGCCAGGACTCTTCACCCAGACCAATGCTCCATCTGAGCACCGGCGCCCTCGCACCCCTGCCCTCCCTCACCTGTCGAGCTTGGACTTGCGGAAGGCACAGGTGTAGTAGTCCACAGGCTTGTTCGGCACCCTCTGATCCATGAGGTTGGGGATGCGCAATTTCCGGAGCAGGTGGTCAGAGCTATTTCTGTCTGGGTTGGGGTGAGCCTGGGGAGGAAAGAGGTGCTCAGGAGAGCCGTGTGGCGGGACAGGGAGAAAGTGGAGCTCCTGGACCGCGCTCCGAAATACACACCCACTGTGATGCCCCGGGACATGGCACAAAAGCAACAAAGTCACAGAAGTAGGTAAAGTCCCTTTAATTTCTCCAACTTGGCCCCCAATGTCCTGTTATCATCGGCTGGAGAAAAAAAACTCTCCCAAGAACAGTTTTTAAAGGGAAGAAATTTCATCCGAACCCAAAGTACATATAAATTATAAATAAAAACCAACACAAACCACTTGCTGCAGCAATTAACGAGACAGGGCAGGATAAGGGATTGCAGACTTCCAAAAGATAACAAAACATACACAGCTGGGAGGATGCCAGAACCCAGATAAGACATGACAAACAAAGATAATGCATGCTTTGCTTCCAGCAAGGTGCTGTGTGCAAACACCCTTTATATCCTGTTTTCCCAGCTGCAGCAATGAAGTGAATCAGGGCCTCTTTCTCCCCCATAACCCACGTTGCTCCCTTATCCGTTCCTCCCTGCGTGTCCTAGGATGAAGAGGGGTTGGGCCTGGGTCTTCCTCTGAACGCCCAGCTGGACTGTGCCCTTCCCCAGGTTCCTCCACAGCCACCGGAGCTACACTCCCACTCCCTGTCAGCTGTTTGACCCCCTTCGGAATCAGATTCCAACAGGGGCATGACACACACATGCAAAATCAGCCAAGGGCTTACTTGGAGAGGCGCTCGCATGCACAGCTCCTCGGCGTAATACACCAGCACCTCCCAGGGGGCGCTCAGCTTTAAATAGTGGATGCTCTTGTGTTCGCTCCGGGTCTCCTCCTGTATGGGTGGATCAAGAAGAGAAGGAGGGCGGGACACCCCAATTGAGAACTCCAGGAGCCCCGATTAAAACCCAACAAATCTGAATGACGACAAGAGAGGAGTTCGGCCCTCTGGCCAAATACTTGGATCAATTCCGTTTCAGTGCAAAGACACGTCGGAGTGGGATGTTATTTCCGCCAATGCCAACTGAGCCCAGACAGTCTCCGATGCCAACACGGCATTCTCTGTATTACTGCCACCCATGGGGGAGCGGGGCTTCCAAGCCCCAGAGGTGCTGCCCCCGCCACCGACCTCACCTTCTCTACCACGAGGCCGGTGCTCCTCAGACTTTTGAGGAATTTCCGCTTCCATCTCTCGTGCCGCCCGTAGCGTTGGTCCCAGCCACCTCTTGCGCCCGCTGCTGCCTCACCCTGACGGTGCAGCTGTTTGGCACGCTTTTTCTTCGAGGGACGGGTTTTCTCCTCCCAAACCAGCACGAAGTCTGCAAAGCCAAGCAAACAGGTGTTTTTGAACCTTTGTCCAAAGACTTTCATAACAGGCTGCCTTGTTGTTGTTGTTGTTGTTGCTGTTGCTGTTGCTTTGCTATTATTATTATTATTATTATTATTATTATTATTATTATTATTATTATTATTATTATTATTATTATTATTATTACAAACAGAATCGCAAGTCTTCTGAATTTTTCATGCAGTGATTTGCTCTGAGTTTTCTCTTTGCCATGGAAGCTGGTTCCCGGCTTAGTTTATCTTCGATATTTGGAAAAGAGCTCTTGGAGAGGAACCACGTTTCACGAAGGATTCATGAAATCCCCTGGACGAACTAGCAAAAAAAAAAACTAACAACAACCCCTAACTCTGCTGGAATCTCATGCTGAGCGAGGATTCGGTTGGGACGGCCTCCCATCTCCTTCCCAGGTCTATCCATTTATGCCACCGAGAAATCGGACCTGCTCACCGATCTTGGTTTTCCCATCCCTGAAGTAATTTCCTCTGGGACTGTTGGAGGAATCATATCCGTCTCTGCTGTAAATGCAGACCGCGTCATCCTCTTCCACATCCTACCAATGAGAAAGTCAAGGGAGACCATACAGAGATATAGACAGAGAAGGACTGGGAAGCGTCGGGAGCCAGCTGGGGCTGTGGGTCAGGAAACATGGACCACCAAGCAGGAGACATTGGAGAGTATCGCTGCCCTCTTATTAGAGGACGGATTTTAAGAGATCTTAGCAGCTTGGACTACAAATCTGGTGTGTCGTCCGTCCCCTCCATCTCTCTCTTCTGCTTGCTAAGTGCTACACCCCTGTTTTGGGGGTGATTGGTTGTGCCACACATCGCAGAGCGTGGTTTGGCATCCCAGAATGTATTGCCACGGCAAAGGATGCTCTCCTTTTCCTCTACGTGGAATCCATGGAGGCCGACACATCAATAATTTCAGTGTCCCAAATTCATTGCCGTTGGCTTCCTTTCCGCTGGCTTCCTTACAAGCAGGGGTGGGATTCTACTGGTTCTGTCCAGCTCTGTAGCTCTGAAGAGCAGCAGACATAGAACCAGTTCTATGTCTGCTGCTGTTTTGGCCCACCCGCCTGCCCTGGCTCTTACCTGACCTTCATTTCCTGCTTTTTCAACCTCAGCTGCCGTGCGAGGCACAGCTGCGGTGGAAAAAGCAGGAAAAAAGTGCTTTTTCAAACGCTGCTTCCCTGCACGCAGCGCTGCTCAGCTGTCCAGGCAGCAAGCTGATGAAGATTTACACACATGCGCGCAGCGTGCAGGGAAGCACATCGTAAATCACCGAACCGCTAGTTAACCCTGTCTGATCCCACCCCTGCTTACAAGCCCTCTAACTTTCTGGTTGTTTTTTTTTAATATGCATGACCAGAAATCGCCCGCCGTCAGCTTAATAAAGCTTTAAGGCGCTGCTGCGGGGGATTTGAATCTGCTCCCTGCTCTCTTGTGGGAACTTCCAAGGGGCCGCATCCTGAGGACTTGCACGCTTAAGAGTTTCACACCGAGCAGGAGCCAAAGCGCTTTTTCCCGCTTACTCCATCCCGACCAGATCCCACAGCCATTCCCTAAGCAGAAGTTTTTTTTTTTTTCTTTAACAAATCCCCAACAATATCTCTTAAATTCGTTTCTCTACCCCGTTAGCTACTTACGAAGCTACCGGTGGAGGCTCCATTTCGAACGGCTCCGTCGTCGCTCCCGGAGCATCCCTTGGCAGCGCCAAGCAGGAGGCTGGCATCGGCCGGGCTGAGAGCGGAGGCTTTCTTGCGGATCATGGCGCTTGGCAGCAGAGACCTGCTTGCTTCTTCCCGTCAGGTCTTGGCCATGAGTGTGGCAGAGGCCAGGGGAGGGGCCGCTGTGGTTGACAGGGGAGGGGCTGCCACCCTGCTTCCCAGCTCATCCCTGGTCTTGGACAGTGCCGTGGGGATGCCTGTGCAGCATCTTCTGGGGGCGGAGGAGGCAAAGCGCTGGTGTTGTCGTCCGAGTGGCCAAGACCAACGGTCACCTTGTTTGGCAAAGGGGGGGGGGGGCAGCTCCAAGGCTCCCTCCCTCCCTGCCTGCCTGCCTTTCAGGGCAGGTCCCCCTTGCTGGTGCCTGCGTAGCTATGGAAATCGTCTAGAGCCGCTTTCCAGCTTCTCTTTCCCAGGCTGTCTTGTCTGCGGGGCTTGGTGGAGGAGGAGAGGAGGAGGAGGAGGAGGAGGGGCCGCGCAGCAGCGGCAGGCCAGAAGCCAGCATGAAGGAATGGGCCAGCCAGTTTCTATGCCCGGGAGACGGAATGCCCTTCTGCTACGAGTGGTCAAGAAGGGCCTATGTGGCGATGCGCAGGGAGGTTTTCTCTCCTTTGGGTGTAAATGCAAGTGTGGGGTGATGAAGATGAGGGGGAGGCTTGAAAACCAAGCCCTGGATCCTCACCTTTTCAGCCAAATAATGACATAGAGTAGAATATAGAATAGGATAGAATGGAATGGAATAGGGAATAGGGAACAGGGAATAGAGTAGAGTAGAGTAGAGTAGAGTAGAGTAGAGTAGAGTAGAGTAGAGTAGAGTAGAATAGAATAGAATAGAATAGAATAGAATAGAATAGGGAATAGGAATAGAATAGAATAGAATAGAATAGAATAGAAATAGAATAGAATAACAGAATAGTAACACAGTCTTACTAAATAGTTTGACAGCATTGAGGGAATTGTTTAGCAGAGTGATGGAATTTGGGGAAAAAAACTGTCCTTGTGTCTAATTGTTCTGGTGTACAGGGCTCTATAGCATTGCTTTGAGGGTAGGAGTTGAAAAAGTTTATGTCCAGGATGTGAGGGGTCTGTAGATATTTTCACAGCCCTCTTTTGGACTCGTGCACGATATACATGGAAGGCAGGTTGGTAGCAATTGTTTTTTCTGCAGTCCTAATTACTCTCTGGAGTCTGTGTCTGTCCTGTTGGGTTGCAGAACCAAACCAGGCGGTTATAGAGGTGCAGATGACAGACTCAATCATTCCTCCTCTGTAGAACTGGATCAGCAGCTCCTTGGGCAGCTTGAGCTTTCTGAGTTGGCGCAGAAAGAACCTTCTTTGTTGTGCTTTTTTGATGACGTTTTTGATGTTAGGCGTCCATTTTAGGTCTTGAGATATGATAGAATCTAGAAATGAGTGTGCCACAAACTGAATGCAAATACAATCAGACCTATTGTAATGGCTCCTATACACGTACAACCACAACTGAGCCCAATATTTATGTTGCTAAATGAAACATCCGTTAAATGAATTTTATTCCGTTTTTAATCACCTTTCTTGCTGCAGTGGCAAAGCGGATCACCGCGTCTGTTTAGTTGGTAACCCCGTTGTTAAGCAAATCTGGCTTCCCCGTTTTGGTTGTCAGAAGGTCACAAAAAGACATGACTCCGAGACACTGCAACGGTCATAAATATGAATCAGACGCCAAGTGTCCAAATTTGGATTAACATGACTGATGAGACGCTGCAACGGGTTTGTTAAGTGTGAAGAACGATCACGTGTCACTTTGTTCCCCCCAGTGACGTAGCTTTGAACGGTCTCTAAATGAACTGTTGTAAGCCGAGAACTATTTGTATATATGCACATTGGTGGAGACACGTCCAGCGTCTAAATTCAAAATCTTTATTAACTCACTTGCATGAAGATAATTCATTCCCCAACTTTAGACATATTAACATTCAATAATCCACTGTATATTTTAAAACGTATATATTTTAAGGTATCCTCCCCTAAAATCGCTAAGAATGACTTCCCAATATATATCTCATTTCATCTTCACTGATTTTGTGTACTGATTTTTTTTTTTACCAATGTGTACGACAGAGCATTTGTTGGTTGAGATTTGGAGTTGCCAGCTGTTTGACCATTCAGACACATAATCAAGGTCACTCTGTTGGCCAGAGAGAATTCAGGGCTGAGAAGCCACCCAATTCCAAACAGATCAGAGCCTTAAATCTGGCATGAACCTGCAAAAATACTCTTGGGAACCCCACAAGTTGGATCCATGGAGGCCTGCCCTCCCACGCTGCCTTCTGTCCCCCCCTGCCTCCTTGATGCATTTTTTTTTTTACCACCGAGGGAACCCAGAATTCAGCCCAAGCGGCTTCCCTGCCAGCAGATACAAAGATTGGGGTTTAAAGGCTATTAAGAACCATCCGTTTTATTGAAAGGAAGAAACCTATGCAGCAGAATTAGGATTTCACGGAGCCATGGCAGGGCTCGCCTCTCCGAGAACTAAGCCGGCCGCCACCTGGTCCTGCCTCCAGAGATGCTCGGCGAGGCTGTTCAAGAGATGGGCTACCTCGGCTAGGCCAGCGTATCCATCCGAGGGCTGCTCGCCAACGCTTTTGGCCCGCAAGATCGGCAAACCCCAGGTGTGGGAGAAAGCCGCCATGTCCGATTCCGTCACATCCGTGTGGGCAAACTGGTCAAACCTGGGGACAGCTGGTCAAGGAAGGTGAATGGCCAAGCACTAAGCAGGGGACCATCCACGCCAAACTCGGCCTGAGACGATTCTTCCCCTCTGGACCAGGCTACGGGGAACGGAGGCAGCTCCTCTTTAATCTTGGCAATGATTGTATTTGAATAGAGTGGGTTTTGAAAGGTTGTTCATGCTATTTCTTTGCTCAAGGACAGGCTGGCAGGAAGAAAAAAACAGGCATTGTGGGAAAGCGTAATATTTCTTAAAATGAAACTATCTTAAAAAGAGGCAGGCTGCCCCCACAAGGGCTCTTCCAATCTGTTGAGAAGCCCCTCAAAGCAACGGTCCCCAACCTTGGCAACCTTGAAGCCTGGTGGACTTCAACTCCCAGAATTCCCCAGCCAGTAAATTCCCCAAAGCTGGCTGGGGAATTCTGGGAGTTGAAGTCCACCAGGCTTCAAGGTTGCCAAGGTTGGAGACCAGTGGTGGGATTCAATATTTTTTTTTTTTACTACCAGTTCTCTGGGTGTGGCTTGGCTTGGTGGAACGTGACTTGGTGGGCATGGCAGGGGAAGGATATACGGCAAAATCCCCCTTTCCTCCCCACCCCACTAACCTGCTTTCCAGCTCTGTTCTCCTGGGCAGGGCAACCAAAGAACCAGCCAATCAGCTGGGACTCGGGAGGCAGGGAATAGATGGGGTTGGCGGGGCATTGGCCGGTTCTCCGAACTACTCAAAATTTCCGCTACCGGTTTTCCAGAACAGGTCAGAACCGGCTGAATACCACCTCTGTTAAAGGATACTTGGTGCCCACCACCATTTGGACCACATCCCTTTTTCCGTCTGTCACGCGGGAGATTTGGTGAGGGAGGTCGAGAAAGGACGCGCGATCCGTGAAGGAGAACAAGAAGAGGACGGCGTCCGCTTTCTCTCTGCAGGCCTGTGGGGAATGGAGGAAAAGTCGAGGGGGCTCCCATTCGCACCCCACCCAATCCCAGAATGCAACCTGGCACCTCTCCGCGGACCGACTCACGGGTAAAATGTGGTCAAACTTCCTCAGCACGGCTTCGCCACAGTCCCAGAAGGAGAACCTGAAGAAGAGCACCTTGGCACTCTCCCGCAGTTTTGCTGGCCAGTAGACGAGGCTGGTCTGGATCCCTGGGAAAAGAAGGAAGGAAGGAAGGAAAGAAAAGAAGGAAGGAAGGAAGGAAGGAAGGAAGGAAGGAAGGAAGGAAGGGAGAGGAGGGAGGGAGGAAGAAGGAAAGAAAAAGAAGGAAGGGAGGGAGGGAGGGAGGGAGGGAGGGAGGGAGGGAGGAAGGAAGGAAAGAAAAAGGAGGAGGAAGGGAGGAAAGAGGGAGGGAGAGAGAGGAGGAGGAAAGAAAAAGGGAGGGAGGGAGGGAGGGGGAGGAACAAAGGAAGAAAGGGAGGAAAGAAAAAGAAGGGAGGAAGGGAGGGAGGAAGGAAAGAAAAAGGAAGGAAGGGAGGGAGGGAGGAAGAAAGGAAGAAAGGGAGGGAGGGAGGGAGGAGGAAGGAAGAAAAAGAAAGGAAGGAAGGGAGGGAAGGAGGGAGGAAAGAAAAAGGGAGGGAGGGAGGAAGGAAGGAAGGAGGGAGGAAGGAAAGAAAAAGAAGGGAGGGAGGGAGGGAGGGAGGGAGGGAAGGAAGGAAGGAAGGAAGGAAGGAAGGAAGGAAGGAAGGAAGGAAGGAAGAAAGAAAGAAAGAAAGAAAGAAAGAAAGAAAGAAAGAAAGAAAGAAAGAAAGAAAGAAAGAGCCGCTTCAGCTGGAGCCCTCTGGGGACGGGACTCCTAGGGAAGCCCCCCTGCCAATCAACCAATGGAACAGAAGTTGCCCTCGGAAGTTGTGGGAGCTCATCGCTTGGAGACATTCAAGAAGAGATTGGACTGCCATCTGTCAGAAACGGCGTGGGTCTCCTGCTTAGACGGGGCGGGGTCGGACTAGATGACCTACAAGGTCCCTTCCAACTGTGATTATCTGTTCATCTGCCTCAGGGAGAGGGTCTCGGGGCTGCCTGGCAGAAGGAAGGACCCACCACCACCACCACCACCACCATCCCGCCCAGTTTGTGGAAAGCTCTGCCCTTGCTCCTTCTTTTAGCCTGGGACCGAGCTCGCCTGGGCTTTTAGGTTTTACAGGTTTCCATCCTTTGCCTTGTGGGGAGGAGGAGGAGGAAGCGGGGGGGTCACCTGTGGTCTCGTGATGCCCCAGGGGCACCTCCAGACCGGCCAGCTTGGCCACCAGAGCGGTTTTCCCCACGCCGCTCTTGCCCGAGACGAAGACCTTGTAACCGGCTACGTCGGCAGCCGCCTGCGGAGCCAGCACGGGCCTCTCGATCAGCCCTGCCGAGGGAGAGAAGACCGACTTACTAGCGGGGCAGGGAGGGGATTCCCTTGCCCAGAATCCCTCCCAAGCTCCCGCCGGCGTGGGGGGTGGAGGGGAGAGGAAGGGCGACCTCACCGAAGGATCGGCGCTGCGCCCGGCGCAAGAGCGCGCCCGAGTAAGCTCTGCCTTCCTCGGTGCAGTGCCAGTCCGGGTCCACCACGGATCCCGGGCGGACGATCATTTCCCCCAGCCCCGACCCCCGCACCGCGGGGAAAGAAGCAGGCTGGGCAACGCTGCGCCCCGCGGAGGGATCGCCTCCCTCCTCCCACCGCGCATGCCCGAACCGCGTCTTCTCGCTTCTTCCGCCCTCGCTTTGTTTTGGCATGACGTCACACCGGTGGGGCCCCGCCCCTTGGCATGCCTGGATCGCGCCTCCCCCCACATCCAGCGATCGGCTGCTGCCAGGCTGGTGGTGGGGAGGGAGGGGCCTGCAGCGCTGCCCCTTGGTTAAGGCCGTCCGTCCCCGCCAGGAGGGCGGAGGGGGCGAGGTTTTCTTTCTGCAAGCCGGATCCCCTGCGCCGGGGCTCCGCCGGTTGCCCCCTACAGAACAGGGGGTCCCCCCAAACTTGGCAACTTTGAAGACTTGTGGACTTCAACTCCCAGAATGCTCCAGCCAGCATAGCTCTTGAGACTTTCAAGAAGAGGATTGGAGTGCCATCTGTCAGAAATGGTGTAGGGTCTCCTGCTTGGGTGGAGGGGGGGCTGGGTTGGTCTAGATGACCTACAAGGTCCCTTCCAACTCTTGATGATCTGTTATCTGCCTCAGGAATCATCCTGGGCATGGGGCAGGGCGGCTGCTGCCAGGCTGGTGGGGGCAAGGGAGGGCTGCAATGCTGCCTCTCCTGAGGCAGATAAACAGATGATCACAGTTGGAAGGGACCTTGTAGGTCATCTAGTCCAACCCCCCCTCCGCCTAAGCAGGAGACCCTACACCATTTCTGACAGGCGGCACTCCAATCTCTTCTTGAAAGTCCCACAACTTCTGAGCTATGCTGGCTGGAGCATTCTGGGAGTTGAAGTCCACAAGTCTTAAAAGTTGCCAAGTTTGGAGACCTCTGGGTATAGAAAGAAGGGCGTTGGGTGTGGGGGGGGGTGTCCCGTCCCTGCATATTGGAGGAGGCTAACGGTTGCAAGAACCGGGCATGGCTGGTCTAGGGAAGAGAAGGACCAGGGGAGATATGTGAGCAGGCTTCCAAGATTTGAAGGGAGAGGGAGAGAAAGGAAAGGAAAGGAAAAAGGAAGGACGGAGAGAAAGAAAAAAGAGGGAGAGCAAGAGATAAAGAACAAAAAGGGAGAGAAAGAGGAAGAGAGGAGAGAAAGGAAAAGGAAGGAAGGAGAGAAAGAAAGACGGAGAGAGAGCAAGAGAGAGTGACTGGAGGCTAAAACATACTATGGTTGCAGGAACTGGGCCTGGCTAGTCTAGGGAAGAGAAGGACCAGGGAAGACAGGAGAGCAGCCTTCCAATATTTGAGAGGCTGCCACAGAGGAAGAGGGGGTCCATCAGAATAACTAGACACAAGGACTGTCCCCTATCCCCAAATTCCGATGTGGAAACTTGAGTCCCCCATCACTCTAAGGTGAAAACTGGGTGAAACAGACCTCAAATGAAATGAAAACAGAGGTTTTCCAACTCTATGGGAAATTGCATTAACGATAGTAGCCATTTTGCGTATGGCAGGTGGAGGCAAGAAATTGGAGGCCCCTCACACCCTGGACATAAATTGTTTCAAATCCTACCCTCAAAACGATGCCATAGGGCACTGCACATGAGAACTAGACACAAGAACAGGTTTTTTTTTCTCCCAAACTCCATCACTCTGCTAAACAACTAATTCCCACACTGTCAAACTATTTAGTAAGACTGTAGTACTATTCTTCTCATCCTTCCAAGTACCGATCTCTTCCAACTTATAATTATAACCGTGTTGCTTGTTATCTTTACTATTTATATTGTTTTGTTCCCTAGTATGATTTGATTGCTTATTAGTAACCTATGACTATCACTTGTGTTGTGAATCTTATGATTCTTGATGAATGTATTTTCATGTACACTGAGCTTCTGCACTAAAGACAAATTCCTTGTGTGTCCAATCACACTTGGCCAATAAAGGATTCTACTCTAGTTTCCAAGGCACCTGAAGGCCAGACAAGGAATCGTGGATGGAAACTGAACGAGAGATTCAACCTGGAAATAAGGAGAAACTTTCTGACAGGGAGAACAATCAACCCATGGAACAGAAGTTGCCTTTGGAAGTTGTGGGAGCGCCATCACTTGAGACTTTCAAGAAGAGACTGGACTGCCATTTGTCAGAAATAGTCTCCTGCTTGGGTGGAGTGGGGTTGGACTAGATGACCTACCAGGTCCCTTCCAACTGTTAATCTGTTAAATCGATGTGTGGTGGTGGGGGAGAGGATAGCAGCCGTCTTAAATCATCCGTTGTGCTTCCATGGTGGCTTGGTGTCTCAAGGACTCACACGGGCGTGGACTGCTCCTGCAGGAGGACCCCAGGAGGAACTGAACACGTGTGTGTCTGTGTGTGTGTGGCATCCTTTACAGATCTACCACTGGCAAGCACTGGGAGATCAGCAGACGGGGATGCAAGCTATGTCCTGCAACCAAAATGATGGGGGGGCAGAGGGGGGGCTCCAGCTTTCAAATGCATCTTTTGTCTCGTTGCGCGACCAGAAACGAGAGCTCGGTGGGCCTAGAAACGGCTTCGGCGGCTTGTGAAAGCCATATGCCGGCCGCAGCCTTGGGGTACAGGATAAGAAGCTCCCCGGGAATCACCTGTGTCCTTTCCCTCCCGTGGGTGTTTTAGCCCTTTCAGTCGGTGCGAGGTGGAAAGGCCCGGAAGGGCAAGGCCAGGTGTGGCGCCTGGGCGGGGCTTTTAAAAGAGTCCTGCCAAGCTGTTCCTAAGAGGGAGGAGGGTTCAAAATATTCCTGCAATCCGGGCAGCCAGCCAGGAAGACTCAAAGTGCAGCTTTCTCTCGGCTGGGAAAAGTCCCACAGCTTCTCCAAGGGAGTGTGGGAAAAGCCACAGGCAGAACTGAGGCAGGACCGGGCCGCAGGGCTACAAGCCTGGCACAGGATTTCCCACCGCGGGCAGCTGCCAGCCAGGAACCCACCACACTCCCCCTGCCCCTTTGCAGAGTTCACTGCCCAAATGCCGCCCACCCTCCCGAGCCGTTAAGAGGGGTTCCCTCCCTCCCCTCGTGTGACCAGAAGCAAAGCCTGCGAAATGGTAAATCTTCAGTCATGCTGCATTGGAGGTGGCTGGCATTACCACGCCTACCCCACCACATGGTGTTCCCCTTGCCTGACCCTTTAAACTGCAGCTGCTGCTGCCCTCCCCGCCTTCTTTTGCAAAGTGGGTCGGGTCAGGTACCCAATAGCAAGTGTGCACAGCTGTTGCCCCCCCAATTTCCTCATTTGGGGCTTTGTCGGACTACCTGGGGTGACCTGAACCTCCCCCCGCCCAATCCCCAAGGCCAAAAGCATTGAGAGTGGGAACTGCCATTCCCTCAGCACTCCTTTACCTGCCCTGCGGAGGAGGGCTCCAGGCCCATGTGTGGGCTCTCCACCCTATAAGGCAAGGGTCTTGGGCCAGTTTGAAGACTTGTGGACTTCAACTCCCAGAATCCCTGAGCTAACATGGACTGGAGGTGGAATTCTGGGAGTTGAAAGTCCACAAGTCTTAAAAGCTGTCAAGTTTGATCTACAATATCTATCTTCTATCTCCATCTCTATCTACCTATCTACCCACCTAGTCTTTCTACCTATCTACACACCTAATCTACCCACCTAATCAATCAATCAATCAATCAATCAATCTACCTACCTACCTCTCTCTCTCTCTCTAATCCAAGGGTCTTCAAACTTGGCAAGTTTAAGACTTGTGGGACTTCAACTCCTAGAATTCCCGAGCTAACAAGGACTGAAAGAGGAATTCTGGGAGTTGAAGTCCACAAGTCTTAAAAGCTGTCAAGTTTGAAGACCCCCCTGCTGTAAGGGAAGCCTTGGCTCATAGGCTGCTCTGAGGGAAAAACAGCCCGAGCCCCAAGGAGTGGGAGGGGCCTCCAGGCTCCTGGGGGGCTTCTGCTTCTCCTAGAGGTCCCCTTCAAAACCCCAACTCCCACCCCAAGAAGGCCACAAGGGCAGAGGGTGGCTATCCCTAAACCAGGACTGGGCCTTTGGACTCTTTCTCCAAACCTCCAACGGGCTGTGGGGTGTTGTCCCATGGGTGCCCCGCCTGGGCACTTCCCTTGGCGTTTTGCCCACTGGCATCGGAAATGACGGAGGGCTCAGAGGCCACCCGGCTAGGGCCAGGTCCTGCTGGGCCAGGTGTCCCGAGGGGGATCTTTGAGCCTGGCGCGCTTTCTAACTGCCCTTTCTCTGGCCCTCCTGCCCACACTGGCAATTGGAGGAAAGTCCTGGGTGCCATTTGCTTAGATCTCTTTTATTAGTGGGTGGAATGCCACATTCACAGCCTGCTTGACAGCGTGCCCGGGTGCAGGACTAACTGGTTGAGGGGAGCCTCCGAGCCAAAGGGCAGCCAAAGAGGGAGGAGGCGGCCCAGGCCGCATTATCTCTTTGCCCGCACAAAGTACAAGGCGTTGGTTTTGGGATAGTACTTGACGTTCTGCTTCTTGTCCATCAAGCCGCCGAAGATGATGACTTCCCCCCGCCCCTGGACCACCGTGTGCAGGCTGGTCTCGGGGGGCCCCACCACAGAGCTGCCGTGGAACACCTTCCACTGGACCCACCCGCGCCCTTTGACCTCCTTGATGTCCAGCACGTACATCTGCATGGGCTTGCAGTTCACGCTCTGGTAGAGAGGCTTGCCTACGTTCAGCGACTGAGGCGGATGGTGGCCCAGGCGGCGAGCAATGGGTGGTAAGGCGTGCCCGTCTCCTTGGGCAGAGCCAGATCGAACTGGAGCGGGAACGGCTGCTTCGGCAGGGTTGGCGCTGCTCTGGCCGCCCGGGGACCCCGGCGAGGACACCCTGGGCGGGCTTCTGACCGCCAAAGTGGGCAGGGCCTTGGAGGAGAGCGCTTGGACCACCTCTAGGCTCCGCCGCAGCGCGTTAGGAGAGACCGCTCCCATCAGGGAGCTGGACACATGAGGCGGGGTGTGAAGGCCGTTGGTCTGATCCGGGGGGTTCCTGAGGCCTAGCGTGCCAACCGTCCTGCTGTCTGCAACCTCCAGCTGGCAAACCAGAGAAGGGGGTTTGCCCTCCCAGTTTAAGTCCACGGCGGCCAGTCGGAGGTCCTTTTGGTCGGGGAGAGAGCCCCGTCTGGGCGCCAGAGAAAGGCTCGCCTTCAGTTCGTAGCCTTCTCCGGGTGACAGCAGCTGGAGAGGGCTTTCTGGAGAGGCCCCGCCCGCGGCGGCGGGGGCGACGAGGCCAGGAGACAAGGCCTCGCTGCCGTTCAGCACCGGTGAGCTATCATCTCTGGCCGGTGACAAGCTTCCTTCCCGGGACCCGCAGGGCGTCTGCCTCTGCCCCCGAGGTCTCAGGGTGCCCCACCGGCCGTTCACGCAGGGAGCCTCGTCTGCAGTCCGAAGGGGAGACTGAGAGCGGCATTCTCGTGTCTCGGGAAGCAGGGCGGGCGGCGTGGCGCTGATGGGAGAAGGACGAGAGTTCAAGCTAGGGCTAAGCGGGGCCCTCCCGCTGGGGGCTTGGCTGAAGACGACCACGCACTGCCCCACCTGGAAGAAAAAGAAGCCGCTGGGCTAGGACGGACACAAGACCCGTTCCACGGACAGGTGGGCTCAGCCTAAGACAGGAGGTGGGGAGACAAAGGATCCCTCCGGCATTCCCCCCACTGAGCCATGCTGCTGCTCAGTACAATGTGTCCCCTGTGCAGGTGTGTGCAACCCCTTACCTGTACTGTGCATGTGTGCACCTCCCAGCTGATTTTCGGCCCGTTTGAGGCCGTTTCACCCTCCTGGGAGGTTGAGGGAAGCCTCTGCATCCTTTGGAGGCCGAAAAACGGGCCCGTTTCGGCAGTTTTGGCACTTCCGGAAGCCCTGTTTTTCGTCCTCCAAAGGCTGCAGAGGCTTCCCTCGAACCCCAGGGATGGTGAAAAAGGCCTCAAATGGGCCTCAAATCAGCGGGGAGGCGCACGCATGCGCAGTACAGGTAAATTGGGCTGGAGCTTGCGTGCCTGCACAAAATGGCTCTGCATGCCACCTGTGGCACGTTTCATAGGTTCGCCGTCACAGGCTTAGTGCATCACACTCTTGAAATCAGAGCTGTTCCGCCCATCTCATTGGTGCGGAAGATGAGATGTGGAAGAGGAAGAGGAAGAATTTCATCAGGGGGGGTCTTTTGCCCTTCCCTCCCGTTCACCTTGCAGGCCGGGTGGCACCACAGCTCAGGGGCTCCGTGGTCCTCGTTCTCCACCTTCAGGGGCTGCCATGTCCACAGACGGTCGGATCTCATATGCAGCAGCCAGGCGTCCTTGAAAAGCTGCAAATTGGGTGAGAGCTCAAACGCCCGTAAGACGGGATCCTCCTCCCCCACCTATTGCCTGGCCCTCCTCCACCGTTGTTCTCTTGGTCCCGAAAGGTTCTGCCACCTGTCGGGCCATGCTCCATCTTTCCTCCATCTGGAGAGGACGGTTTCTGCATCACCTCCCCAAGGAGAAAACCTTTGCTAGGGGCCAACTCAGACCCTGGGGGCCTGAGGAAGATGGGCATTGCCCCTGCGTTGACTGGAGCCTTTTCAAAAAGACGCCGTGCTAGACACAAAGGGAAGGGCAGAAAAGGGCCGGAACAATCCTAGCTTTGTCTACTCACCGCATTTGGACCTCCGCAGCCCCCAAGGACCAGGATGGTTTCGTCGTCTATGACAATCTATGACAACAGGGAAAAGAAAAGCCTGAAGACGTCGCCCAAAGAGATCGAAGAAGGCCCGGCTAGCCCAGGCGGCGATGCTGTCTGCTGATGGAGGAGGGAGTGCCAGGGGTATTCCTTCCCACCCGCTTTGCAAGCCGAATTAAAATCTCCCAAATTTATGGAGGGAAGACTCATCAGTTGTGTTCTGACGCAGCTCCCCAAACACGACCAACCCTCTGACGTGAACTCAAAAGATTCCTTTATTAGGAAGGCTGGCAGCCCCAGCAAAAGAGTTTCTTTCAAATGCAGGATTACGTCCTATTGTGCCACAACTATTCATCTCCGCCCCCGGCCTTTTATCCCCAGAGCTAAGGTGGGGTCTCGCTAGTAGTGGTGGCTCTTCCTTCCCCAGGACCAGCCCATAGATTTCCACTGCTCTCCTCTCCACTGCCTTCTGTGCATCAGGCACTGGACCCAGCTGTTCCTCCAGACCACCTCCAGACCTGAGGGCTGTGGACTCTCCATCTGAGGGGTGACGGACAGCCCAGGCTCCGCCTCTGTCTGTCTGTCTCTCTCTGCCAGCTCCATTCCCTCTTTCCCCCTTGGTTGCCCTGATGCTGACCCTGATCCCATGCCTCCTCTGATTCGGCTGATGGAGGGGTTGGCGGCCAACAGGCCACAACGGGTTGCCTCTTCTGGGACGATGCCATGTCTGGTGGGAAACGGTCTGCCAGGCCCTGCTCCCACCGGGACCTTCTTGGCTCTGGGAAGGTCTGTCTTTGGGCAAAATTTTGCCCCCAACGGTCTCAGTTTCCATCTCCTGCTTCTGCTCCGGCTAGGAAAAACCGTGCCAGGAGCACTTGCTCCCCTTCCTCTCAAATCTTACAGGAAAAGCCAGGGCTTTTATGTGAGAGGTGGAAGATTCGTTTCCTTGGGAGGAAAAACGGGACGTTTTCCGCCTGCCCCGTTTACGACAAGAACTGCTGGAACGCTACCTGGGATTGTCCTCCTCGTGGGTGAGGCCCAGGCCCGGAGATGTTCGGCTTGGACCAGGTCCAGTGCTCCAGATCAAGGACCCAGACGTCGCTGCTCCTGCAAGGAAGAGCGACATGGGAAGGTGCAGCGACATCCAGTTGGTGCAAAATGCAGCGGCCCGCATGGTTTTGTGCAGACCGCGGTGTGCACATCTATCACCTCTCCTGCGGGAGCCGCATTGGAGGAGAGATGCGGCTCTCCTCGACCCTGCTGGCGGTCTCTCCCCTCTTCACCACCTCTACGGGGTGGCTTAGCCCCAAAACCAGCCAGCTCGGGGCGCTCCAGCGGCGAACCCAGACAGAAACCGCGCACGATCACGGATTCCTGTCTGTCGCCGAAGCCCTTCAAACCAGAAGTCCCAAATCAATATTAATTTATTTGATTCTCTTTTGTTAGTTTTTTTTGTTTTAAATGAGGTTTTATGTTCTGTAAGCTGCCTTGAGTCGCCATGTGCGAATAGGCCGCACTATAAATTCAATAAATAAATAGCTTTTTGGAGAACGCGGAGCTTCAGAACAGGAGGAGCATTGGAGACTTACATCTGCCGCGACCCCAGAGAGCCTCCGAAGACAATCATCCGGTCCTGGATCACGCAGGAGGAGTGGCCGGCCATGGGAGGAGGGCCATGGGTGGTCACCACACAGTTCCACCTGGAGGAGGAAGAGGAGGGTTAAACGCTCAAAAAAAAAAAAAAAAAAAAGGCAGCCGTGCGCCTGCTGCTGCCCACACCTCTTTTCTCAGCAAAAACCAGGCGCCTGAAAACGGCTGAAATGCTCGTACCAATTTTTGGAAGGCGAGTAGGTGTGTATTTCGTCAAAGAACCTCTCCGGCTGGTGCAGGGGGTAAGGGCTCGGCCGCGTCCAGCCTCCGAACAGCACCAGCAGGTCCTTATACACAACAAGGGTCGCTCCGGCTTTCGGTGACGGGTAGGAACCTGCAAGAGGAGAGGGGTTTTTTTTAGGCGATGTCCCCAAAGGGGTTCCAGGTGGTTGAGCCTTATGGTTGAGGCTGCAGTGAAACACTTTTGGGCAGTGCCATTTTGGGGCAGAGCCGTTTCCTCCCTCAGAACGTCCTCGCCAACTGACTTGTGATAAACTGTCCGCCAAACGATTTGAACCAGGCCACTGTTTGCCACAGTCCGTAGTTTTGTCTTCAAAGGAAAACTTTACTGGAGGCAGGTGTCCAATTCTGACTTGGGAGGCAGATAGGTGAGCGGAGTGCTTTGGGCTGCAATGTTCAAAGCTAGTTATTATCATCATCATCATCCTCTTTTAACGACCCCATAATCCCTTGAGGGATGGAGTCTGGGCAACTGAACAGAGCTGAGTGTTTACTGGCCGGATGCCCTTCCTGTCACCAATGTGGACTTTTTTCTTTTCAGCAAATATATTCTGTGTGTCCAGAGAGAGATATCTGCCCTCTAACCATTTGTCTGAAGTGGTATAGGGTTTCCTGCCTAGGCAGGGGGTTGGACTAGAAGACCTCCAAGATCCCTTCCAATTATTCTATTCTATTCTATCCTACCCTATCTCTATTCTATTCTAGCCTATTCTATATTCTATTCTATTCTATTCTATTCTAACCTATCTCTATTCTACTCTACTCTACTCTACTCTACTCTACTCCAATTTCTTTTCTATTCTATTCTATTCTATTCTATTCTATTCTATTCTATTCTATTCTCCTTTCCTCTTCCCTCCTTCTCTTCTGTTCTCTTCTACTCTACCTGGGATTGAACTCACAGCCTTCTGATTGTGAGGCGAGAGCTCCGCTCCTAGGCTACTGCACCACTCCATGTTCAAAGCTACTTATCCTCTTTCCAAATTTCAGGGGTACCACTGGACGGTGCTCCTGGCAAGGGAAGCAGAGCCGCCCACTGAGCAGGGCAGAGTGTCCAGAGCCAAAGGAACTGGGGCCTCTGTCTGCCTTCAATCCTGTCTCTGAGACACTGAAGGGGCCCGATTCCAAAGAAAGCAAGCCAGGGGCCAGGAATACACCGAGGCCAGACAGCTCTGTTCCCTCTTGAGAAAAACAGGGGTGGGGGTACTCCGTTGCCCCTTCCAAAAAAGCAGCACGACAAAGGTACGTTGGGGGGAGGGGGGGGCTGACCTCGCTCCTTGGGAGCTATTGACCCCAGGGATCCTAATTGGGGAGGGGGCTATTTATGGCCCGGGGACCGATCAAACGAACCATCCCAGACCTTTCTAAAAGAGGTAGCTAAAGTTAAGAGCCCTGGAGAACCCAGTGGGGGGGGCTCTTGGCTGGCAATTCCCCGGAGAAAAGCAACCGAATTCCGCAAGAGGCGAGGATGAGGCAAGCGGAAGGAAGGCCTGGCCCAAAATAGCCCCCCCTTTGCCTGCTGGGATGCTATGAAAACTACCCAAACAGCAGGGGAGCACGAGGGCCCTACCAGTGATCCAGGGGAAAATGGGGGGGAGGGGGGGGTGCTGAGGGCCCTCCAAGGTCCACCAGAAAGGCCGGCTACTGGTTCCCTTTCCTAGCAGTTCTGAGGTGTGTCCTGGAACGGGCTGAATTTCCAGGAGCCTCTTAAGAAACGTCTTGCTTTCTTTTTCCCCGGAAGTCTGCCAGTCCTGGGGAATTCAGCTCCCACGGTCATTTAATCACGTCAGCTCCGGAAACCTATAATTGCTGCTCTCGCTAAGCAGTTTATAGGGCTTTTCTCTTTCAAAAGGGGAAGTGTGAGAAAGGCCCAATTTAGCTCTAAGAAAGTTTTGCCAGGAGTTTGGGAATTGAGGAGGGGAAATAATAAAAATGGCACGGCTGCAAATAAAGGCATTTTTTAAAAAAAATCTTTTGGACTCAAAAAACTTTCTAACTAAGGCGCGAGAGAATGGTAGAATCTCCTTACTCTGAAAAAGATCTTTAAAAAAAAAAAACTAGGCTTCAGGGATTGGGCCTCCCTAAAGAGATGGATGTTGTCCCCAGTCTCAAACCTCAAAATAGGTTTAATTTAATATTTAATTATCCATGTATTAACGGCAGCTAGAACTGTATTGGCACAAAATTGGAAAAGTGAAGAGATTCCCACCGAAGAGAATGTTATTAGGAAAATATTAGAATGTGCAGAAATGAATAGATTAATGCTAGCAATTAAGGAGAAAGAACAAACTGAATATTATATGACATGGGAATTCTTTTATCAATGGCTAGAGGAGAAAAATTTAATCAGAGTTGGAAGGGGCCTTGTAGGTCATCTAGTCCAATCCCCTGCCCAAGCGGGAGCCCCTACCCCATTTCTCCTTGAAAGTCTCAAGTGCTGACCCTCCTTCTGTATCCCCCAAAAAGTGTTCCTGCAGGAAACCCCCTCCTTTGAAGGCAGTTAGAAATGCGGTTGCCTTGCGAGAATGCAGAGATTAGTGAAATATAGAAAGTATGCTTAAGATAGAGATGTAAATAATATGACGACTGTTACTGAAATGATTATTAACACTCTCACTATATTCTTACCGAAAGATATGTTAAAAGGGAAAAATGAATAGGTTTGTTATATACAAAATCACAATTATAAGATTAGAAAATCAATATTAATGCAATGTATACTGTAGTAAATTCTTATTGCACAGAGATATTTGTAGCCAGGCGACACACTGTTTAATGGAAGATGGAATGTTTACATTTAAAAAAATCAGAGAGTGAGTGAGTGAGTGTGTGTGTGTGTGTGTGTGTGTGTGTGAGAGAGAGAGAGAGAGAGAGAGAGAAGCCTGAGCACCTAGCCAAAATGTATTTTGTATCGACACGCTTGAGGTTTGAATGGCGGGGGGGGGGAGGCTTTTGTTTACGACAAAGGGATTGTTCCTCGTGGTGTGAACCAGAGGATTGTGAGAACCTGCTGATTTCCCACACTCTTTTCTGGCTGGTGGCTCTAACCAGCAGAGACATGCCTGATCAGCTTGATCACATACCTGTCCCAGGGAACGCCCAGGGAGCCCTTGGCCTGGAGGAGAGGGTGAGAACAGGCAGGCAAGGCCGCCAGAGAGCTACCCGCCCCTCCCCTCCTGGAGGCGAAGCGGGAGCTGCCAACCGCTTCTCACCAGAGTCATCCCTCTGGAATTGGCCGATTGGAGCCACCTGAGGGACTTGGATGCCCTCAAGGAGGCCACCCGCAAGGGATTTGGTGTCCCTTCCCACCTGGCTCTTCTTTGCAAGGGGAAACCTCTTTTCCCCTTGGCTCCCCAACAATACGGTCTCCGCTCCCAATAGCTAGAGAGCTGTGAAGGAGAACAGGGTATTGGGGACACCCAAACAAAAGGCAGAGTGTCAGGAGCCCTTTCCCCTCTCCTTTTCTGTTGGCAACTCTAAAAAGACCATAGAAATATTTTGTCCTGCCCCTGGTGGAGAGGAGGAACAGCCGACAGGGAGTGGAAGTGTGGCTCCGGAGGTTGTGGAGGAGGCTGGGGAAGGGCAGAGGCCTGCTGGGCAGACAGAGGAGGACCCAGGCCCATCCTCTCTCCATCCTAGGGCACGCAGGTAGGAACGCAGAAGGCAACAACTTGGCTTATGAGAGAGGCAGTGGCCATGATCCCCTACATGGACTGCAGCTGTGACAACTGAATACGAGTTTGGACCTGCGTACTGGCGAACGCTGGAAACAAAGCATGTAAATATCTCTAGTTGATCGTTCCTCTCTGAGTTAGGCGTCCTTCCCAGTATGTATTATCTGTGGACATCCTCCAGCCCTTAGCTTGACTGGTTTGTGTTGCTTTTTTCCTTCTTCGTGTAACTGTTTGTGTGGGAGTTTTTTTGGTCTTCCGTCAAAGGTATTCAGAGCTTGGAGGCAAAGTGAAGGAATAAAAGGGGCTTCCCCTGTTTTCTGTGACTGTGTTTGTTTTGTATCCCACCCTGGGTCATCACAGATTTTATGAGTTGACACAGAATGGAGGAAATCAAACAAGGCTGGAGCCCCTGAGTCAGGCCTGCCTCCACCTGGCTGCAGGTGTCCAAGTTTCTCCCAGCATGAAGGAAGCCAGTAGGTCCCCTCCCCACTGCTGCTCTGCGGTGGGCACTGGGCTCCCAGCAGCTTCCCTAGAAGCCCTCCTGGGGGCAGCTGCTGCAACCACCCAAGACATGCCCCTCACCTGAGGCCAAGGGCCGGATCCATTCCTTGCTGTTCAGGTCAAGTCTCCAGAGGTCGTTAAAAGCTGCGTTGCAACTGCTCTGGGTGCAGCCCCCAAAGACGTACATGGACTGATTGGCATCGTAGTAACAAGCACCTACAAAGCAGCAGAGCAAAAACAGGCCGGCTTTAGAGCTTCTTCCCCGCAACAACACTCCCCCATCTCCCAGGAAAGCCACAATTTCCCTCTCCCTGAAAACCCACAAGGTGCACTCTACCCCACTGTGTATTATTTAATGACCCCCTCCTGTCCTGAATACCATCCATCCACCCCCATCCTGAAGGATCAGTGAGGATTATGAGTGGTCAGAAGGCAGTATTGCAGGCTAATTCTGCAGTCGGCAGTTCGATCCTAATCGGCTTAAGGTTGACTCAGCCTTCCGTCCTTCCAAGGTTGGTAAAATGAGGACCCAGATTGTTTGGGGACAAGAGGCTGACTCTGTCAACCGCTTAGAGAGGGCTGTGAAGCACTGTGAAGCGGTATGTAAGTCTAAGTGCTATTGCTATCTAAGCCGCGGTTTAGCAGGGATTAGAATGAAATCTAGCAGGCTAACTCTGCCCACTGCCAGCAGTTCGATTCTCACCGGCTGAAGGTTGACTCAGCCTTCCATCCTTCTGAGGTCGGTAAAACGAGGACCCAGATTGTTGGGGGCAAGAGGCTGACTCTGTCACCCGCTTAGGGAGGGCTGTAAAGCACTGTGAAGCGGTAGAGGTGTTTAAGTTGCTATTGCTGTTGCTATTGTTTAATCTCCTTTGAAATGGAGGAGTCCAGACAGATTTTATGGTTGTCCCTAACTGACCCTATTCCCGTTGCGATTGCCTGGTTTGAAAAAAAAAAAGTGCTATTTTACATAGCTACCCAATCTTGGCCTTCCTCTCACCAGAACTCGCCTGGATGGAAATGGGAGAAGTATAAACACTTGGAAATAAAAAAGACCACCTTGCTTCCTCTAACAGCCTTGAACTGACCCTTCCTCTTTTTTTCCCCTAGGACCGGTGTTCAAGCGGCAAGAGATCTGACTCCGTAGAGGCAGCTCCAGAAGCGGCTTCTCCTAGAAACCTTCCGCTTCCCAGCTAAGCGAGGGGCCTCTCCTCTCCTCAGGTGCTGCAGCCTTCCCCCGCAGTCTGTGCCCCCCATCCAGCTTCTCCGGGAAAGGGACGAGCGTGGCCTTTCCCCACGGGGCACCTTGGGGCCAGTGAGTACTCACTGTGCGAGAAGCGCTGAGTGATGGGAGTCCCGGGATAGGGGTAGGTGCGGCTCTCCCACTGAATGTTCCCTTCCTGGACGGACCTGATGAAGCCGTGGTAACACTGGTGGGCGACACCTGGAAGGAGGGGAAGAGAGCAGCGAGAGAGTTGGGACTGGGGACGGATCTCGGGGCAGCAAAGGGAGAAAGGCCGAGATTTACGGGGTCTCCGCTTTTTTGAGAGGGAGGCAGCGTAACACAGGAGGCCAACACACCCTCTGTGTTCTCATGCCCGGAGACTAGTAGTAGTCGTAGAAGCCGGCACCTCACAGGAAGTCCTCGAGCTCAGAGAAAAGCCCAAGAGTTGCGGAGTCTTGCTTGTTACCAATCCTCATCCTCATCGTCCTCTTTTAACAATCCCATAATCCCTTGCAGGGTGGAATCTGGGCAATTGAACGGAGCTGAGTGTTTACTGGCCAGATACCTTTCCTGTTGCCAGTGCAGAGTTTTTTGTTCATCAGATATATTCTCAGCGTGCCCAGAGAGACAGAAAGAAATACCTGCCTCTACCTAGGATTGAACTCGCAACCTCCTGATTGGGAGGCGAGACCTCCGCCTCTAGTCAGTCTTGTTTGCTACCAATATAAAAGGAGAATATTTTTAGCTCAGGGATGAAATAAGGGGTGCTTTCTGGGCTATTTTGCAGATGTTTCATGACCCAAACTAGGTAATATCAGTGCTAGTGCTAGTCTTGCTTGCTTTTACTGCAGGCGGCCTTACAGCCACCGGAGGGGCTTGGAGGGGCTCTCTGACCTGAGGTTTAAAGGGTCATTCTTCATCATTTATCTCCTCCTCCTCCTCCGAGAGATCAGAGTGGCCCCCAAACAGCCACCCCGTCTTATGGCAGAGAGAAAGCGACTGGCCCAGGTGTGTCCCCCAACTCCTCCCTCCCACGTGACGCTTGCACGGGTCGCCTTTCCACCTGGGCATCTCTCCTCCAAGTGCAGCCCCTTAACCACACCACTCTCTTCTTCTTCCAGCGTTTTGTTAAAAGTGCTGAAAGCAACTGACCCCCACTATATATCACTACTCTGAAGAACAAGACAAGATTCTACTTCTGGGGATTGACATGAAAACTAACACATTGAAATACTGAATAACCAAATAACGAAGGGTTACAAGTGGAACAAGCAAACCATGGAAGATTTCAATTTCACATAAATGTGTGTATTATTAGAATTATATAAGCTCGCTAATTGCAATAAATATGATAATATTTTATTTGTATTAAAAAGGTACGACACAGTCATTGGCATAAAAGTGACACATTGCAATACTGAATAACTCAATAATGAAAGATTACAATTTAACAAAAATAGGTGCGTTTATCCCTAGAATTATATAAGCTTGTTAAGTGAAACAAATGCAATTAACACTATTTTATTTGCATCAAAATGTACGACACTCAGGTGCTACGCTGCTCCCGCTGTCAACTTTGGAAGCCATATTAGTACCAGCAGCTGCCACGCTGCCACATTCCTGTGCTTGGGAAAGTAGGAAGGAGGGGTGGGATTTTTAGAGTGTTGGTAGTTAGACGTAATAGCATTCTTCTTTTCGGTCAAGGTCATGTTATTCCTGCACCTGGAGGAGGAGTGGTTGAAGGGACGTCCCAAGTTGGGACAGATGGTGATTGGACCATGGGATGGGCTGATGATGAGTGCAAGGGTTGGGTTTTGACTTTTGAATTACCTAAGGGAAAACCCGGAACTCTCAGGTTCGGATTTTCCCAGATGTGCCAATATAATAAAAGATGTGCCAACTCTAATAAAAGGAAACTTTGAGAAAATGCCTGTCTCGGAGTTTTTAATTGGAGTTGGATTTTCTGGAACCCTGGCACCCGCGTTGGTATGTTTGTAAAAAATAAAAAAATTACCTAAATAATAAAAAATAATAATAAATTGAATTTACAAAAAAAAAGCGGGGGAAACAAATATCAAGAGGGTTCCCTGCCTCTGATTAGAACAGGCCTCTGGACTAGCCAACAGTTCATAGTATCACATACATACAGACATAGAGATACATAGAGATATCTCGCCTCGTGGGCTTTAGGTCAGGACTTGCAATGGCAAGCAAACATAACTCCAGAGGGCAATCCAAGCCATCTTCTCGATCTCAGAGCAAGTCAAAACATCCCAGGGAGAATTCTAAAGCTGAGGAAAAGGATGCAAAGAGACGCCAGAAGGCGTTGGACAAGCGTATTTAAAAAATGCATGAGAGAGGCTGAACAGAAGCCTCAGTCCTCTTCTCCAGCCAATAAAAAAATAGATAGATTAAAAAATAGAGGGGTGGGGGGGGGTAGGGAGAATAAGACAGCTTCTACTTCTACACCAACGCAACTGCCTGCTTGCCCGGGTTCCCATCGCTGCCTTTTTTGCTGATCTTTCTTCCAACCTGTTTGGGCCTAGGAAAGCACCTGGAGGAGGAAGAAGAAGAAGAAAAAGAAAAGAAAAGAAACACCCTTTCCTGTACCTTTGATGAGTCGATACCACTGCTTGCAAACGAGGGCGGCCGTTTTGTGCTCCTGATACGGGGAGAGGAAGGACAAGATGTACTCCAGCACCTCTTCCGGCAACTCCTGCATGGATCGGTGAGGCCGAGCCCCTTCCTCTTCCTCCTCCTCCTCCTCTGGGCGAGCAGCAGCACACACTCCCTCCTCCTGGTCCATGGTCCCTTCCGCCACGGTGTCCTCGGAATCCACAGCCATGAAGCTGTCGTCGTCGCTCTCTGAGTTAGCCATGGCATTCCAGTCCCCTGCTTCCCCAAAAAAAGTAGGGGGGGAGGGAAAAGGCTATGGGTTACTGGCGGAGGGGTGGGGGGATACCTTATCTTAGAGGCCCATGCCAAGATGTTGAGCTGGGCAACTCAGGAACCCCTAGAAAATGGGCTTAGGATGGTGCAAATATTTTCACAATTCCTGGAAAAATAAAGATATAAAGCAGGGGTCCCCAAACTTGGCAACTTTAAGACTTGTGGGTTTCAACACCCCGAATTCTCCAGCCAGCTAGAATTCTGGGAGTTGAAGTCCACAAGTCTTAAAGTTGCCAAGTTTGGAGACCTCTGATATAAAGAGACAGTCAAGAAAATACTAGATGGTGCAGGAAATGGATAGATTGGACATTGAAAATTAGACAGAAAGAAGATGTGGGCTATTATCAAATGTGGAATAGTTGGGGGAGAAGGGAGGTGGAGATTAAGAATGTAAGTTGGTCTTGTTGAGCACATTAAATACCCAAGCCAACACTATGTTTATTCAGCACTAAGAAATGTATTTACCGTATTTTCCGGACTATAAGCCACTACTTTTTTCCCACGCTTTGAACCCTGTGGCTTGTACAACAATGCAGCTTATCTATAGATTTTTCTTCGCTAACTGCCATCAGGGGGGGTGCATAAATGTGACAGACGCAAGAGGTCAATGCAAAGACAACAACGCTACCGGCAGTTTTTGGCGCACTCGACGCAAGCAGCACGACACGCACGAACACAAAATATTTGTCACACCCTCATCATGGAAAGTACACAAAGAAAAGCATATGATGCAGCTTTTAAGGTGAAAGCAATCGATCTGTCTATCCAGGAAGGAAATAGAGCTGCTGCACGTAAGCTTGGCGTTAATGAATCAATGGTGAGACTTTGGAGACGTCTGGCCGCATGCGAAGAGCATTCTTCTCTTTCTGTGTAAATATCTCATTTCACAACGTATATATCTGCGGTTTATAGTCTGGTGCAGCTAATATATGTAAAGATATTTTTTTCTTTTAAAATTTAGTGGGTGCGGCTTATATTCAGATACGCTCTATAGTCCGGAAAAGACGGTACTAGAAAATCAATAAAAAGGAGAGAGAGAGAAAAAAGAAAATGGGCTCATGAGGCAGTCATATTGGTTTTGTGCAGACTCGGGTGTGCACATCTGTCACCTCTTCTGCAGGAGCTGCATTGGTGGCCGATTTGCTTCCGGGTGCAATTCAAGGTGCTGGTTGTCACCTTTAAAGCCCTTCATGGCTTGGGACCAGGTGATCTCAGGGAACATCTGTTGCCGGTCACATCTACCCGACCCATTAAAGTGGGGAGGTAGGGAATGTTGCAGGTCCCACTCCCGAGAGAGATACACCTGGTGGGACCCCGAAGAAGGGCCTCCTCCGTGGTGGCTCCCTCTCTCTGGAATATCATTTCCCAGAGATTAGACTGGCCCCCTGTCTAATACTCTTCTCCAGAAGGCACTGGAGACCTGGTTTTGCCAATGGGCCTGGGGAACCCGGAGAGGGATGGAGCCCATCAAATGGCTCGTGTGATCTGCGGTCGTCGGGGCGAGGGTTGGGAGTTGGTTTTTTTATTTTTTGTTTTCCCAAATTTTGTCCTGTTGTCCTTTACTAATTTATTTGATTCTTTTTTGTTAGTTTTTGTTTTTTTTATTTTTTGTTTTAAATATGGTTTGACATTGTGTAAGCCGCCTCGAGTCGCCATGGGCAAATAGGCGGCAATATAAATTAAATAAATATACAAACAAACCAACAAACCGAGTCCCCTGCCCAGCATTTTCATTCCTTTTCCTGGGTGTGTGTGAGAGAAAGGGAGGGGACATCGCCCTCCCTCGACAGACATCCCTGCACACTGCCCAGAACCCTCCCAATGCACAGGAGCATCTGGGCAACTAGGGAGCAACTGGGATGGGGGCTGCTCTGTTGACATCCGGCCCTCCTGGAAATAAGCAGGACTTTTTTCTGCAGAAGTTGTGGGAGCTTCATCCCAGTAAACTTTTAAGAAGAGACTGGGCTGCCCTCTGTCAGGAATGGTATATAGGGTTTCCTGCTTGACAGGGGGTTGGACTAGAAGACCTCCAAGGTCCCTTCCGACTCAACTCTATTCCCCTGCTTCCCTTCTCCTCACAAATGGACTTGCATCATCTGGGAGCCTTCCTTTCACCACAGGAAGCCAACCCTCCAAATATCAACTCTGGCCCACTAGCTGGGGGGGCAGGGAAGGGTTAGGGAAGCATTGTAGGGTCCTGCAAGGATCTTCCATATTAGAAGCTGAAGGCCAAACATGGAAGAAGGGTCAAGGGGTTCTAAGTCTCCCTATCCTTTCCCTCACTTCCTCTGGGAAAAAGGAGCAATCTTCAGAAGGGTTTCTTGCCAGCCGCAGCTGTTTACTAATTACATCCTCCCCGATTGTTCAGATCCCCGAGTAACACTTCCTTCAGGAAAAGATCAAAGGGGCAACAGTACCACTCACCTCCCCACCCCACAAAGGATCAAGGAAGATGCCCGTCGCTCCCTCCCCCCCTGAGAATCTCCCACATGTTGTGCAAGTGAATTTACGACACTGCTTATGGGGGGGGGGGGGATATGGAATGCTGCCCATCAGAAAGATCCATCCGGGAATTTTCTCACAGACCGCTGACGAACCTTTTGCACGGTTTCTGGGATGGCTTGGATGGAAGAGTGGGAAAAAGGGAATCAAAAGAGGATGCAAGGAACGAAGCAATCCCACGGATTCTCCCTCTGCTCCTCTACAAGAGGAAGACATTGTCTTGGCTTCTGAACGTAGCCTTTTTTTTAGCTTTTGAATGTTGAATCCTGTATTCTAATATTTGAGGGGCTGCCACAAAGAAGAGGGAGGGTCAAGCTGTTCTCCAAAGGACCAGAGGGCAGGACAAGAAGCAACAGATAGAAACTGATAAAGAGAGAGAAGCAACCTTGAATTGAGGAGAAACTTCTTCCTAACAGTGAGGACAATTAACCAGTGGAACAGTTTGCCACTGGAAATTGTGGGTGCTCCATCACTGGAGGTTTTGAAGAAGAGGCTGGACAGTCACTTGTCTGAGGTGCTACAGGATCTCCTGCTTGAGCAGAAGGCTGGACTAAAAGACCTCTAAAGTGCCTTCCAGTTTCTATTCTGATTCTATCTCTGGCTTCTTACCGAACAGGCTCTGCAAACAGTGATGTCCTGGCCCTTCGTTGGAGGGAAGGGGCTTCTTATCCGCTCTGTGCTACAGGCAGTGTCATTTACGTTTCAGAGCTGGGTCCTCCATCAGCAGGAAGTAGGGGATATAAATGCAAATTATTGAAGCTTAATTGGAACAGGGGGGGGGGAGTGTGCAAAAGATGAGACCAAAGTGGAGCCAGTTGTCCGGCCATCTCCGAAAGGAGCCAGAAGAGCTTCCCTGCCTTAGCTCTGCACGTGATGGGAGGGGACCCCCTTTTCTTTCAAGCTTCAGGGTCAGAAAACATCGGGCATCAGACATGACACAGAACAGAAAAGAGAAAAATAGCTCCCTTAATTGCCAGATTGAGCCAATGTTTCCAATAGCTTAATGGGGAATGAATCTGAAGGCCTGAAAACTTTCCGTTGCAAGACGACAAAAGCAACGACAGGTTTATACTTTCTACAGGTCTTCCCTTCTCCTGCATTGCTCCCCAAGGCTCAGATCAGCCAGGATTCCCCCAAGGCAGCAAGCTCACACACAGGCAGGGGTCGGATGCTGCTGGTTCTACCCAGTTCTAAAGAACCAGTAGCTCTGAAGAGCAGCAGACACAGAACCAGCCCACCTACCCGGGCTCTTACCTGTCCTTTATTTCCTGCTTTTGCAACCTCAGGATTTTCTAACGCTGCCCACCTGCGGGCAGCGCTTTTCAGCTGTCCAGGAGGCACAGCCTAAGGTTATTTTACACGTGCGAACACCGTGTGTCAGGTGCGCCTGCGCGCAAAACGTAATCCCTGAACCAGTAGTAACGCCGGTTGAATCCCACCCCCGCACACATGTTGTTCAACTGTCCCAGACAACAATCCTAAGTTGCATTAACAGAGGGGTTCAATCAAGATCGCATGAGGTACTAGCACCGCTCTTACAAAGCCTTAAGTAAGACCTCACCTAGAATACTGCACCCAGTTTTGGTCACCACACCATAAAAAAAAAAAGAGATGTTGAGACTCTGGAAAGAGTGCAGAGAAGAGCATCCAGGATGATTAGGGGACTGGAGGCTGAAATATATGATGAATGGTTGCAGGAATTGGGTCTGGCTAATCTAAAGAAAAGAAGAATTAGGGATGACATGATAGCAATATTGCAGTATTTGAGGGGCTGCCACAAAGAAGAGGGGGGTCAGATGATTCTCCAAAGCACCCGAAGGTAAGAGAAGAAACAATGGATGGAAACTGACCAAGGAAAAGAAGCAACCTGGAATTACAGAGAAACTTCCTAACAGCGAAGACAATTAACCAGTAGAACTGCTTGCCACCAGAAGTGCTGGGTGCTCCCGTCACTGGAGGCTTTTAAGAAGAGACTGGAGAACCATTTGTCTGAAATGGCATAAGGCTTCCTACTAGAGCAGGGGGCTGGACTAGAAGACCTCCAAGGCCCCCACTTGCAGCTCTATTCGGATTGACTGATTGACAGTGAGGACAATTAAGCGGGGCAACTTCCCCCCTTCAGAAGTTGTGGATGCTTCAACACCGGAGGCTTTTAAGAGACGGGACATGGGGTCTCTCCTACTCGAGCAGGGGGCTGGACTAGAAGACCTCCAAGGCCCCTTCCAGCTTCTATCCTGGGTTGATTCAGCGAAGTTGATTCCCCACCCAGGGGAAAAGCCCGGCCGAGCCCCCTCCCTTTTAAATCCAGCCGGCTGACGTTGAACACCCTCCCCCCTTTATAATGGATCCAACGAAGGCCGGGACCGGTCCAACGGAGGCGGAGAGGGCGGTTTGGCTTCCCTCCTCCAGCCTTTCAGCGGTCTCTGCGCCATCGGCTTCCCGGCAGCCTTGCAGCCGCTGTTGATCGGGGAGAGAGGCGGCATCCGGGCATCCCCACCCCCGCCCCGGCCTCGCAACGGCAGCCCAGGGCCGAAGGAGAAAGGCCGTCCCCAGGCCAGGAGACCCGCCACGGTCCCCGGGGAGCCGAGAGGCCGCGTTTGGCCGGCCGGGCAGGGCACGTGGATTCCTCACCACCACCTCCTTCTCCTCACCCGGGTCGGAGGAGGCGAGCGCTCCCGAGGGTGCGAAGGGCGCCTCGGAAGAAGAAGGGGGCCGCGCGCGCGTTCGCTGGGAAATGAGGAAAACCCGAGGCCCGCCGCCGCCGCCGCCTCACCTCAGGTCGCCCCGCCGGCTTCACAGCGCTTCTTGCCTCTTGAGCGGGCGCCCGCAGGCCCGCGGCGGCCGACTTCGCGCAGAGCTTGGACCTTCCCGGCCGCCGTGGCAAACGCCGACGCCATCTTGCAGCTGTCCCAACCGGGAAGGGGGAAGAAGGGCGCGGGTCAAGGCGGGGCGGCTTGAGGTGAGGCGCATGCGCGCGTGGGCAGAGCCGGGCGAGGCTCCGCCTGGCGGGCGTGAGGCGCATGCGCTTTGGCCAGCCCCAGAAGGTCAAAGTGGGGAAGAGGGGAAGATGGCGCCATGATAGGCGTGGCGGAAGGAGAAAGGTCCGGGGTCGCGTCCAAAAGGCTGGGCGTGCCTGGAGGCAAAAAGAGATTCCCGCCTGTAGCTTGCGTCTGGTCCCCCCGCCATTGCACACTACCGTTGGCGGGGAAGTTGTGCCTCTCTCTTCCACGTGGAAGAGAGAGTTAGTGGCGTATTGTGGTTCGGTATGCGGGCTAATGGGGCCCTCAAGGCCGCACATATCCACTTTCGGGAGCAGGGCAGGCGAGAGTCCTGCTTTCCTCCCCGCGAATTGGTATTTGGGCCCGTCCGCTCCCGCTTCAGCCCGGCGATCGTGAACGGAGCGAGGCCGAGACGCGAAAAATTTGCGCTATTGGGAGGGCTGACAGCGCAAACCGCGCATGCGCAAAAAACCTTCCAGGGCGTCTCCCGATGAGCTGTTTTGAGGTGGGCGGGCATTAGACGGCAGGGTATGAAGTCGTCCGGCAGGGGGCGCTCACTCGGCAGCCGGGCAAGCCGGCCCCGCTTTATATAGAAAGCAACCCGGGAAAAAGGGCCGCCGGCGCATGCGCATTTGCGCGAGCCGACGCCAAAGGTGGGGCCGGCCGGCCGCGGCCGCCGACAGGATAGGACTGGGCGCCGCGCGCATGCGCTCCGGGCGGGCTGGCGGCGGAGGGGCATTACAATGGAAGATGAGGAGGTCGCCGAGAGTTGGGAGGAGGCGGCCGACAGCGGAGTGAGTCCCGGCGAACGCCGCCGAGTCCGAGCGGGGCCCCGAGAGGAGGCGGACCCGTCCCGCCGGGTGGGATGGCGAGGTCGGGATGGGGCGGGGGTGGGGCGGGGGGTGGCGAGGCATCCCGGGTCGGCCGAGGCTCTTTAGGCCTCTTAAAGGGGCCGCGCCCCCATTTCACCCAACACGTGGTCTCGGAGCCACCGGTTCTCCCTCTGGGCCGGGGGAAAGGCTGCGACGCCGGCGGGACAGCCGGGTCCTCCCGGGCTCCGGAGGGACCGCGGCAGAGCCCGATCGCCTCTCGGCCTTCTGCAGGGAGGGATTTCCTGCTTTAGCGGGGAGGGGGGGTTGGGCTAGAAGACCTCCAGGGTCCCTTCCTGCTCTGTCATTCTGTATTCTGACAGCGAGCGCCCGAAGGAGGAGGGGGCTGCCCTCCGCAGCAGAGCAGGGGCCGATCTCCGTCGGGGCCGCTTCCCAAATGGAGAAGCAGCCGCCGGGAGCGGAGTCGAGCCCTTCCGCCTGCGGACGAGGGTGGAGACGGAAGAGCCTCTGTGCCCCGGGGGGGCTCGTGGCCCCTGGGATCGCTCGTCCTCCTCTGTCCTGTCCTCCCGCAGCTCCGCAATCCGGGCTCAGCCGCCTCCCCGTTGCATGGATCCCTGGAAGGGGACGGGGTGCCTGCATATCTGCCTGCAGATCCACCGGCAGGGCCCCCGAGGCCCCACTTTCTACGGCATTTTGGAGCCAGGGAGGAAATCCTTGGCTTAGGCAAGGCAGTCCTCGACGTTACGACCCAACCACGGTGCCCCGACCTGGATGTTGCCGAGGGAGGCTTTGGTTTTTGACCCGTTTTACGACCTTCCTTGCCGCGGTTGTTAAGGGAATCTGGCTTCCCCGTTGACTTGTTGGAAGGTCGCAAAAGGGGATTGCATCACACACACACACACACACGCAAAAGACACGGCGACTGGCATTAATATGAACCAGTTGTCAATCATCCAAATGTAAATCGCGTGACCTGTGGTTGTGCTTCAGCAGTCAGAAGTGTGAAAGCAAGTCACTGGTTTTTTTTTTGTTTTTTTTTGGTGCCGTTGTAACTCCCAGCGGTCACTAAAATGAACTGTTGTAAGTCGAGGACTGCCAGCAAAGTAAAAGGAGTAACTTCCTGAGAAGCCTCCATTCCAGGCTTCTATGCTGGTTTCTATGCGCCGCCCCTTTGGGGGGCTTCTACCTCTCTGCCCTTTGCAGGTGATATACCTGAGAAGTTATATCTTGCATGGCTTTGGACGGTTGTTTCCTTCTTCCCAGGACTGCAGAGCAGGGGCCAAAAGCACCCCCACCCCCTGCTCACCCTCATCCGTCCTTCCCAGGGAGGGAGGGAGGCTTAGCAATTGTCTGCCAGGACCCCAAAGGGAAGGTGGCTATGTTCCTACAAGCCCTCTCTTAGGGATGCAAGAGTTCCTGCCTGCCACTTCCAATTCCTACCCGACCCTTTTGAGTGAAGGGAGGACTGTGAAGGGCAGAGAAGCCTCTAGAATAGGGGTGTGACACAAATTGGGGTCTCTCTTGTGTATGTGCACATGTACACGTCGCTGCCTTTCAGACTTCTGGAACCTCCCATGCAGGTTTGACAGTCGCTTCCCATCCTGGTGTCTCCATTCCCTCCTGGGTAATGGATTTAGTGCCACCACTTGTTTCCCATAACCCTATGCAATCACCTTGCACAATTATTCTCACCGAATTTCGCCGTTGCTTTCTGTAATTTTTTTGTGACTGTACTTATTTGTTGCATTTATGTTGACACCCCCCCCCTCTCACTCTGTGAATAACTTTGGAGTAAGATGCTGGCTGGCTTGGCTGCTTCTACCAGCTGCAGATCATTTAACGGGGGGGGGCAGCGGTAGGGAGAATCCATTCTCTGAATGAAATTCAGCAGAGAGAGGGAGGGGGGCCACCTCGACACAGGAAATGGCGGTGTTTCATACAGGCGATCTGACCTGAACCAAGAGCCCAATTTTGGCCAATTGTAAAATGAACTACTTGGATAAGACGGGCATCTACCAAGGCGTGTTTGGAGTTGGCTGGAGAAGAAAACTCATTCAGCCCAAGCGAGCTTGCCTTCACTTTCAAAGATTAACTTGCCTTCCAGACTTTGGACTACAAAGCAAAACGCAGTCACACGTCAGTGGGGAAGCTACTAAGGGAATACCTCCCTTATTGCAAAACTAGTGCAGGACGGCCTCCCATCAGGGAAGGGCCACCAGAGCAACCATTTCCTACAGAGCCAGCAGCCTCAGAAAGTCGCCTTGGGCGAGCTGGGACCACGTCTCTGTTCTGGGAAACGCCCCCCCACCCCCACCCCTCGGACTCTGTCCTGGGCAGAGGGAGAGTTGAGCCAACTGGCCAGGCTGTTGGGCCACCTCTTAGTGGCCTCGCTTGCTTGGAATGAGAGCAATGGTCCCCCAAGTCTTAAGGCGGAGAACTGATTCTCATCTTTCTGGTTAGCGCTCTTGAACGATGACGTCCGCCCACTCCCTTCCCCATGGTTTTGACAGTGAGAATGACCAGGCATGCACTGTGCTCATGATGGTAAGTACGCCACTGGAAGTGGTCTTGGTCAGCAGGGCCAAAGGCGCGCCATCTCCTGGGACTCTAGCCGAGAAGTCCGTCTGATTCTCAGCTGCTGCCGATCGGGGCAACCTGCAAACCACCCGGGCTCTAATTTTATCTCGCTTGTTTGCTCAAATGCGAAGCATCAGCAGGCGCAGCTGCTAGGGGATCCGATGCCTGGCAAGAGCCCATTTTGATTCTGGGCTGTGGATAAGGTTCACCCTGGGCTCCCTTCCCAGGGAAGGCCTTGGCTTTCTCCACCTGAAAAGCAAAGGGTTGAGAGGGTCTTTCTCTCTCTCTCTCTCTCTCTCTCTCTCTCTCTCTCTCTCTCTCTCTCATTTCTCTCTCTGTCTCTCTCTGTCTCTCTCTCTCTGTCTCTCTCTCTCTCACTCTCTCTCTCTGTCTGTCTCTCATCTCTCCTTCTCTCCCTCCCTCTTCCCCCTCTCATATCTCTCCCTTTCTCATCTCCCCCTCTCTCCCTCTTATCTATCTATCTATCTATCTATCTATCTATCTATCTATCTATCTATCTATCTATCTATCTATCTATCTATCATCTCTCCTCTCCCTCCCTCTTCCCCCCTCTCATCTCTCCCCTTTCTCCCCCCTCTCTCTCTCCCTTCCCCCTCTCTCTCTCTGTGGAACCTCTTGATGCTTCAAAGATGAGTTAGTAACGGAGGGTGAGACGGTGGCATTGTCTTGCTGGGGAAAGGGAGGGCCCGGCTTGCCGCTTGGTACTGCCAGGTGTCTGACCCCAGAGGGATGGAACGTGACCCACTTGACGTTGCCTTGCAGGAAATAGACAGACGACTGGAAAAGAAACTGAAAATCAGCCAAAAAGAAAGGTGAGACTGTTTAGAATCATTCGGTAGCGTTCTCCTCTGTGGGGGCTGGGAAAATCAGAGTGGCGTTCCGATTTTTGTTTTTAAAGAATCTTATCTCGAACCTCCAAGCCCTGATTCTGCTGATTTAGTCAGAAAATCTTGATCGGCAACCAAGAGAATAAGCCTTGGCCTGGTGCCTTGCGTTTTCGGTGATGAGGCAGAGGCTCTTAGTTCAAAGCAGGGGTCTCCAACCTTGGCCACTTTTAAGTTTTGTGGACTTCAACTCCCAGAATTCCTCAGCCAGCTTTGCTCTGGGAGTTGGAAGTCCACAAGTCTTAAAGTGGCCAAGTTTGGAGACCCCTGGTTCTAAGGACTGGGGGGGTTGGCCAACAGCATTAAAATATTGTCTCCCCCTCTGCTTCCTTACAGCAGGAAATCCAAGTCCCCCCCAAAAGTGCCGATTGTAATTCAGGACGACAGTCTTCCTTCGGGCCCGCCTCCGCAGATCCGGATCTTAAAGCGGCCCACGAGCAACGGGGTGCTGACCAACCCCAACTCCACCAGCCGACCTGCCTTCCCCGTGAAGACCCTGGCCCAGAGGGAGGCCGAATACGCAGAGGCCCGGAAGCGGATTCTGGGCAGCGCTAGCCCGGAAGAGGAGCAAGAAAAACCCATCCTTGACAGGTAAGAGAGTCCTGGCGCTGCCGCCGCTGCTCAATTTCTCTGCCTTGCTCTCCTTCTGACCTCTGGGTCTCTGCTGCCCTGAGGCCAAGATCCTGTCCATGCCCAGAAGATGAGGATGTAGGGCCTTCCAGCTCAGGCTTTTGTCCCATTGGGCTCAGCTTGGGGGAAGAGGGGAAGTGGGGAGAGAAGCATGTGGTCAACTCATAAAACATCCCTATGCCTGTTTTAGTAGTTGCCATAAAAAAAAGTGGGAGGAGAGGAAGGAAATCTGGAAAAGCAGTGCAGCATTTGAAAGCAAAAGTACATTCCAACTCTTATCTTTAAAAGATTGTAGCTAAACTACCAGAGCTTTTGCCAGCAAATATATTTAATTGGAGAAGGTGATTGATGACACCCAGCCTGTGAAGGTGCTCAACTGGTTTGTGAGACACCCAGGGTGGAGTGGGGGAAACAGGGTCACAGGGGACTGTAAATTACATGTGCCAGAGTTGGCTTCATACAGGGCAGGGCCAGTATGTTGCCTCTAATGAATCCTTTGGAGTTTTTTGAAGTTTGGCTCGAGAATCATGATTTAATTAGGGCAACTTCTGGAATCCTGACCCATGTTCAGAAAGCCACTTCGAGGGGATTGGTTTCCCAAAGGAGGATCTCGTCCTGAGCCTCCTTGGGTCTGGACCACCAATCCTTTTCTTCGGAGAGCTGGGCCTCATCCCTCCTTCGGAGCCCCCTGTGGGGGGAGCTTTTAGCTGGACTGAGTGTTCTTCCCCTTCCCTCCCCCAGGCCCACGAGGATCTCCCAGCCAGAAGACTCCAGGCAGCCCAGCAATGTGATCCGGCAGCCGTTGGGCCCCGACGGTTCGCAGGGCTTCAAGCAACGCAGATAGGCTCGGCCGGCTGACCAGCTGCAATGAAAGCAGGGTGCTCCCCCTCCTCAGCAGGCCAATGGACCTGAGCCACAGGGGCGGGACTTGCTCTAAGCGTCCTCTAGGCCTTTTGCCTCTGGTGACCCTCCGCACTGGGACTCCTGCTAGAATCGACATGCCAAGGAGGGCCCACCGAGGGAGGAGCCGGCAGCAGGGCAGGCTTCTCTTCCGGGGGACCGGCTTGCTGCAACTCGCTGCCTGCTGAAGCGAGCATCCGGTCCCGGCAAAGGAATGACTTTCTCCCGCTGGCTCCCTCCGGGATCGGAAGCGAGAGGCAGGGGTGGGCTTCTACCTCTCAACATGTGCACGTCGGTGCGTGTTACGTTTGGAGCAAGGTACAGACGGGGCGGGGGCGGAAGGTTGGATCCGCAAAGGTTGGATCCTTTGCCTTGGGGGCGGGATGGCTTCGCGCATGGGAAGAAGAAGAAGAAGAAGATGAAGAAGAAGAAGATGATGAAGAAGAGGAGGAGGAGGAGGTGTGTTAGCTGTTTTGACTTGTTTATCTGAGAAACGGTAGTTGCTAGCGTCGAGAAAGGAGGAGGGGAGTTTGGAGAAAGCGGCGGTGGGCCACTCTTCCTATTCCTGCTTGCTGCCCTTTGGAATGGACGGACTGGAGGAGGGTGCCTCGGCCTCTTCTTTCCACCAGGTCGTCCTCCACCGCTTCGTGAGACGGCAGAGATCCCTCTGCCTCTGTGGGACGAGCTGGGACCCTTCCTCTGCCTCAGGGCAGGAGGGTTTCCCCTGCCCTCTGGTCTTGACCGGCCCTTTGCCTCTTGGTGCTGCTTCTAGACAAAGATATGGGAGGCCTGCTATATTTTGCCACTAGGACTCCTGGGCTAGGAATAGAATAGTTCCTGCCTCCCTGCTGGTCCTCCGGAGGATGCAGGCGGCGGGGGTGGGTGGGTGGGAGAGCAAATGTCGCTTGTGTTGGCCGTGGACGTCAGGCCAGCTGGGGCCCCCGTGCGTTGAGGCGTTCGGCCTTGTTCGTTCTTGGTCAAGTCTGCTTATTGGGAAGGCAAAAGAAGTGCGCAAGGGATGGAGATCAGGTGTCCTTTCCCCTCTCGAAACGGGACGGATCCCCCAAGACTCCGAAGGCCTCAAGAACAGGACCGTTTTCAAGATGGGAATAATGGATTTGCAGTGATGGGGGGGTCGCTCCGTGGCTTGCAGGCCCTAAGCAATACTACTTTAGCTTTTTCCCAGGTGGTCGGACAAAAAAAAAGACACTCGAGGTGGACTGGTTAGGAGACCCTGCCAAATGTCGGACCAGCTGGGGCTTTGCTCCCTAGCAGCCATATTTGAGGGTGGGGAGGGGGAGAGCCTCCCTCCCCCATCACTTCCAGGTGCCTGGGCTAGCTCGCTTCACTGTGTTTCCCAAGTCTGCCTTTCGGTTTTTTGCTGTGTGGTTTCGGGAGGACAGGAGCGGCGTAGAAGGGGACACCTCCGCTGCGACCTGTCTCAAGGGGAACCCCACCCTTAAAAATCCTCTCCTCCTGGGAGAGAAGGAAAACACGGAGGGGGGCAGGAGGGTGTAACTGTCTCTCTCTGCGTGCGTGTGTGGGGTGGGCGGGTGGGTGTGCCGGAACGGTGTCTCTTTGTACATCAACACAGGAAGTGTGTCAAAATACCGCAAAAGAAGTAACCGGTCAAAAGAGTAATAATAGAAATAAAAGTACCTGTGTACAAAAAAAGTGAAAAACCCGGCTGGCCCTTGAGTGTGTGTATATCCTCTCTGTCCATCCCTGCCTCTCCCTGGTTTGCTTTTCTGACCCTTCCCCAGATCTTCGGCCTCCCCTTGTTCTCCCCCATTCTTGAAACTGCCTCTCCCCTTCTAACCCTGGAACTGCCTCACTCCAGCTGCCTTCCCACCCATAGTGGCTAAGGTTCGAATCATTTGTACAGATTAACGGAAAGGGTGCTTGGAGGTCATCTAGTCCAACCCCGCCCCTCCCGCCCAAGCAGGAGACCCCACACCATTTCTGACAAATGACAGTCCAGTCTCTTCTTGAAAGCCTCCCTTTCGTACCTCCCTTAGGATGTTAAAAAGACGAAAGGACGGGGGAGCCGTGCAATTGTTTGAGCAACTTTTAATTTTCCCACGGTAGCGGAAGGGCAAGCGGCGGCTCCCCCCCCGCCGGCTCTTAACCGCTGACTCGGGACTTGGGTTTTTTCGGCTCCCGAGGCTGGATCCCGGCCGAGGGGGGTGGGGGCGTCAAAGGGAAGGCAAAGACAAACACACACACACACACCCCATGATCTAATCGGAGCCGGTCCCGGGGCGGGGTGGTTACTGTGGACCCGCGGGCCGGGAAGCGGCGCCCTTCGGGGGAGAGTCCGGGTGGGGGGGTCTGCTTTGCGTTGCGGTAGGAGAGGAGGGATCGGCGCTAAAAGTCCCCCGAGGCGCGCCGGGGTCCCCAAACTTGGCAACCTTTAAGACTTGTGGACTTCAACTCCCAGAATTCCTTAGCCCGCATAGGAGCGGCTGCCAGCACAAGTGGAATTCTGGGAATTGAAGTCCACAAGTCTTAAAGGTTGCCAAGTTTGGAGACCTGATTTGCAACGCTGTGTTTGAAATAAACGCGCCGACTTTTTCAACGTGCCCCTCCTGCTTCTCATTCCCTGGGGCGAAGGGAGGTTTGGGAGGGGCGGCGAGGGGGCCAGCCAGGGCAGAGCCGTCTCAGAATCTTCTCCCACGCCCCCCGAGCGTCGCTGCAACCCGCGTGGCGCCCGGGAGCGGCTCCTCCGCCGACCCGCCAGGGGGCGCCAGAGCCGCTTTATGAAAACATAAAGGGCGGCGTGGGTGGGGCTTCCCGTTTCCGCGGCGAGGGAGTGACGGCAGGCGCGTTCCTCGCGGAGAGAAGACTCCTGCGCATGCCCGGAAGAGCCCAGCGTTCCGGTGGAGGGGGGGGGCAAGATGGCGGAAGGCGAAGACTACGAGTCCGTCTTGTGCGTCAAGCCGGAGGTCCACGTCTACCGGGTGCCCCCGCGCGCCTCCAACCGCGGCTACCGGTGAGTCTCCCCCCCCGGCGGTTAAGGGTCGTGGGCGGTGCGGGATTCCCAGACCCATCATCCCCTGGCTGGGCTGACCGGCTTCCAGGTTCCTCGGAAGAAAACCCTGCTGCTGCTGCTGGGCATGCGCAGAGATCTCCTGCCCCCGTTCCCCCAAACTTTCCCGGCAAAGCGGATAACGGGGAGCCGGTCGTGGGAGACTCCCCAGAGCGAGAAGCGGCGCTGGAGGGCCGGGCTAGCTTGGCTTTTCCTCCCGCCGCTAGTGCCGCGGAGTGGCAGCTGGACCAGCCGTCCTGGAGCGGCCGAATGCGCATCACAGCCCGGGGCAGCGTGGCCTTCATTAAGCTGGAGGACAAGAACTCGGGTAAGGGGCCGCCCGGGGGTGGGGCTGAGGGGTCTCCCCGGAGGGCATGGCCCGAGGGCCGCGGGATACCGGTGGGCAGGCAACAGCGGACCGGCTGCCCACCTGGCCCTCCTCCCCTCCCCCAGGAGAGCTTTTCGCCCAGGCTTCCGTGGACCAGTTTCCTGGCATCGCCGTGGAGGGCGTGACGGACTCGAGCCGGTACTTTGTCATCCGGGTCGAAGATGGGAATAGTACGACTGGTGAGATGCTTTGGATCCTGCCCTCTATGGGGTGGGTGGGTGGGAGGGGAGATCCAGTCTTTGGAGAGGGAGGGGCAAAGTTGGTTGTAATTTTACCGGGAAAGCCTTGTCTGTGGCATCCGACCCCTGTCCTTGGTGCTGATGGTGGAGGCTTTCCCCGGTGCTAGGGGAAAAAGGGCAGAAATCATTCTAAGGGAACCTAGTGACACGCTCTTCACTCTTTCTTTCCTTAAGTGGCGTGCAAGGCTGTGGGCAGCCCTCCCTTGGGCCATCCGCTTCCCCCTTCTCTATTTATTGGGCTGCTTCCCAACCTGGGCTCTTCTGCGAATATCCTTGGTTCTCTAAGCTTCCGCTCGGCTCTCCTCTCTCAATGCCTCTTCCTTGTTCGATCCGCCGAATCTTCTTTGCTATCCACGATAACTCTCTGTTAACCGGATCCACGGGCACCTGCGTGGGTGGCTACGGCCCATCCTAGCAGACAGGCACCGTGAGAAGGTTGAACTCTCGGCAGCCCTCCTTAGTGGGCCTGTGGCTTCTCACCAGGTCACCAGCCTGGGTGGAGAGGGCCCTTTGGGCGGTTCTGCTGCAATCGAGCTCTGTGTGCGCGAATGCTTTGGTACGACTCTGCCTTCCTGAGGTCTTTCTTTCAGGCTTCCCAGTGGGCTAAGCTGACAGCCAGTGACTTCCGCCGCCATCCTGAGCCTAGTTTTCCTTACAGGGCGGCGTGCATTCATCGGAATTGGCTTTGTTGACCGAGGTGATGCTTTTGACTTCAATGTGGCGCTGCAAGATCATTTCAAGTGAGCAGCCTTTCCTTGGTGCCAGGACTCTGCTGGAGGCTCTTTTCCCAGGAAGGGAAATCCAGCAGAGTTGGTCTCCCATGACCAGTCACGGTTGATCCTTCTTGACCTGCACCCGCCACTCAAAACCTGGCAAAAAACCTGGCGTTTGGGAACAACGCTGACAACCTTTGTTTATATCGTGTTTTGCATTTATTCGCTGCCCATCTCGCTGTCATGCAACTCTGGGAGATTTAAAATTTGATAAAACAATATAAAAGGCCCAACACAATAAGACAATAAATTAAAAAAATAAAGAGGAAATAGTTAAGGTAGTGGGGGTGGGTGGGTGTACAATAGAGTGGCGGAGGTATCTTTTAATGCAATAACCACCTCCAAGACAGCACATGCCCAGTCTGCAACCTTGGTAGAATGGCTCCACTTTAACAGCCTTCCTTGACCTTGTTTGGGAGAGCGCCCTCAGAATCAGCGGGGGAAGGCTTGTTCTAGAGCAGGGCCATTGAACTCCTATCCTGCTGGCCAGATGTGACACCTGCTGGCTCCGCCCCTGCCCAGTTTAGCGAAGGAGGGGGGGGAAAGTCCTGATACGTCACGTGATGCTGCCATGACGACGCGAGTTTGACACCCCTGTTCTAGAGGGAGGAAACTACAGAAAACATTCCAGTTCTCCTCCTCTCCTCCAGGTGTTTCAGAAACCTCTCGGGAGCCATACCTGGGCCAAACAAGGGAACGAGATCCAAGGCAGCAGGGGTGGGGGACCACAGATTCCATCCCTGCTTGTTTCTCACCCCCTTGTTTCCTGCTCTGGGGGGAAATAACAGATTTGGGAGGTCACCTTTGCTACGTGGATTTTTTTTTTCTTCTTCTTCCAGGAATAGAAATGCCTGTCTTAAGTAACTGGCCTCTCCCTTACCGATTTGGCCTGCATCTTTTCTTGCTCTCCACCGCTTTTCTTTCTCTTTCTTTCTCTCTCTCTCTCTCTCTGTAGGTGGGTCAGACAACAGAATGAGTTGGCCAAAGAAGCCCAAAACCCAACCCCGGTGCCCAAACTTGACCTGGGCTTCAAGGAAGGGCAGACCATCAAGCTCAACATTGCGGTAAGAAAGGCCTTGGAGGGGTTTTTTTTGTCCAGGGTTGTGGAAGCAGGACAGATGCATTCAACTCCAGTTATAAGGCTCGGCAGTGCAGTGGCCCTCTGTCAGTTCGGTGGGTGATTCCTGCCCTGTTTGAGTCCTGGGAAGGGAAGCGGAACCTGAAGTCCGACGTTTGGGGAAGAAGTGAGGGCGAATCCCTCCTCCTCCTTGGGCTCTGTCCTCAAGTGGGAGGCTTCCAAGGGTGCCTTTTTTGGTCTTCCCCCAGAACATGAAAAAAAAGGATGGCTCCTCGGGAAGCAGGCCACGAACTTCTGACACCACAGGACTCCCCCTTCTTCCCCCGCCTCCCGGGGGGAAGAACCTCTTGCCTCTTCCGGGAACCTCACCAGATGCCATCCAAACAGGTCTGTGTGGCTCCTCGAAGGGGGTGGTGGTGGTGGGTGGATTCACTTTGGTACCAAAGTAGTAAAGGGAGCTCCTGCTTTGAGACTTCCTGAGCTGTCTGGTGGTGTAGGTGGGATCACCTGGGGCCTTTTACACCCACCTCAAGGACCACAGGCCCCATTTCCCTCCCCCGTCATCTAGCCGCCCCTTAGCAGATGCATCCGTTGTGCAAAGGTCTTTTTAAGGAAACGGACGCATGCTAAGTAATAGGACTTCTTTTTGCCAGCTCAGACAAAAGCCCTTTCTTGGAGGAACATCTGGAAACAGGAAAGACAAAGCTAACCTCTTTTTTTCCTCCCTGCACTTTGTTTGCCAGCAGATGTTGCCGGGTCTCGGACCTCACAGCCGCCAAGTTCTTCAAGAGAAGCTTCTGCAGACATCTGGGGAGATTTCACCCAAGCTTCTGGGTAAGGAGATGCCCCTTTTGTCATGTTTTGGGAGGTTAAGTCCTGCTCCCTCGCGTTCTCCAGCACATTTTCTTTCTCCCAAAAGGACAGGAGCAGTGGAACTATTGTGCCCATACAGTGGGGAATTGTCTTGAAGTCCTGCACCATGACAAATTTAGCGTTGCTGTCCCTTTTTTTATAATATAGCCTAGACCAGGGGTGTCCAACCTTGGCAACTTTAAGACTTGTGGACTTCAACTCCCAGAATTCCTCAGCCAGGAGTTGAAGTCCACAAGTCTTAAAGTTGCCAAGGTTGGACACCCCTGGCCTAGACCTTATCAAAGAATGTGCTAGCCCCTCTATTTACATAAGACCACAAAATCAACTTCCCAGGAAGGATAAAGCCACTTTTAGTGAGATTGGGTATAAATTCTGATTGTATAACTTCTCCTTCATGCTTCAGTGAATCAGGGAAGGTCTACCTGCACAGCTTTCAAATGTTATCTGGACTCTCTGAACTTAAAGTTTTGGCCCATTTTTGCCTAGGCCAGAGTTTTTATATATCTTCGTCATCTCCCATCCTCTGAACCAGCATTTCCCAACCAAAGGCAAAGACCTTATGGACTTCAGCTCCCAGAATTGCCCCGGCTGCTTGTCTATGGAATTCTGGGACTTGTAGTCAACCTATGTTAAAATTGTTCATGTTGGGAAACAGTGTTTTAAACCGTAGGACAATCTCAGTAGCTTGAGCAAGAACTACATTAGTCTTTTCGAATCAGTAAAATTTATAATTCATCAATCAAGTATGGTATTTTAAATAGTATTCTTCTACTGAACGATAATTGTAAATAGTGGGTGAATTTTTCCATTAAACAATAGAATTAAGTGCAGATCAAAGAGATATGTTGCATATTTGACTTTGGAGTTTTATCTCCTTTAATGGCCAGCGCCAAGTCAAGGTTGCTTGCCTGCTGTTAATTTTCACAGTAGCTGTAATTTAATTAATCAGTGAATTGTTTAAGAGATCAGCTGCTCCATTTGTTAGAGCAGGGGTCCCCAACCCCACGGGCTGTGGCCTACTACTGGGCCATAGCCCCTTCAGAACTGGGCTCCCACAAGTGGGGAGCATGCATGGACGCAGCTCCATTTGTGTGCCTGCCGTTTTCACAAATGCACACACTCATGCACACACACCTGCCATTCACAGAGAAGTCCGTCAAGCCGGAAAAGTTTTGGGACTGTTGTGTTAGAGCACAAGTTTTCAGACTCCGCTAAAGGGCTGCCACGGGGTGCTAAGTATCATTTCAGGCGACTTCTGCTTTCCTCCCTTGGAAATTCTTGCTGGAGTCCTTAAGAGGTGTCTCCAGCACAGAGGCTGCCTACCTGGTTAAAATTCCTGGAGGTTGTAAGTACCACTTGTTGATCGCAGAACATCCGAGTTTCTGCCCAAACCATGGACCCCCAAGGTGTGGCTTCTGGTTCCAGCAAGTGCCGGGGAATATCTCTAGTTCAAGGGCTGTGTTTGTCTTTGTCTCCTCGTAGGTCCGGCTCTCAGCCTCAGCAGAACTCGGGTTGGGTCCAGTTCTGAAGCAGAAGGGAAGGCCCAAAGGCCAAGGAGAGGAACTGCTTTTGGAGGCCAGAGACCGGGAGATGGGCTGTGCCTCGCTGGCTCTCCCAACAGATCCTCTGCCTGGATGGGTTTGGCTTTGGCTTTGGACCTTGTGGCAAAGCAGAGGAGGGGGCTCCCTGCAAATCGCACAGCTCTCTCTTCCACCAGCACCTGGGACTTGTGTGTGTGTGTGTGTGTGTGTGTGTAGGGGGGGCTGCAGTGGCTCAAATGCCAGCCTGTTGCTTATGAAGCAGAGATCTTCTCGCCTGCTCCTCTGTCTCTCTTCCTTCCCAAGAGGAGCAATGTACTTTGGAGGGTGGGGAATGGTTGCGCCAGGACAACCAACAATGTTGGGTTAGGGTCAGAGCCCAAAGGGTTGGGAAGTAGCCTTTGGAGGGACTCTGCCCCGCGGGGGCTTGGGCGCGTCGTTTTCTCTTTCGGGGACTCCACGCGCGGCGGCGGCGGCGGCGGCGTCTTTCTCTCCTGCACTCCGTGTCCCGAATAAAAACCTTTCTTGCCAGCCAGCCTCGCGCTTCCTTGTTTTGACAGCTGGGGGAGGGGCGGCGGCGGCGGCGGCGTTGCGGGTGGGCGGGAATGACCTCAGGCGGCCACCGTAGCCAGGCGGAGGGGAGGGAGGCGGGAAACGCTCGCGCGCGCCTCTTCAGCACGGGGCCCGCCTCCTCGCCCGGTGCCATAGCAACCGCCGGTGTGTGTGTGGGGGGAGCCCTTCAGACTGCGGCCCTCGCGCCCTTTCCTCGCCGGGCGCCCTCCGGCTCTGAGGCAGCCGCGTCGGCGGTCTGGTCCGGGGCTAGGAGGACGGGGGTGCAGCGCCTTGAGAAAAGGCCTCTGCGGCAAGCCCCCTACTCGACTTCGGCGGCGACCCTTCGGCGGGAGGGAGCCCCTCGCGCAAGGGATGCTGGGAGTTGTAGTCTAAATAAGAGGAGGGGTTTGGTCCGTTGAGCAGCCCGGGCTGAGTTGGGCCGCCGCTTCTCCCCCCGCAGCCTCCGCCTCCGCCGCCGCTTCTTCTTTCGCGGGGCGAAGAGATGTCGTCCCTTCTGTCCGTGCAGGAGGAGAACCGGCTCCTGCAGCAGGAACTGTCCCGCGTGGAGGACCTGCTGGCCCAGAGCCGAGCCGAGCGCGATGAGCTGGCCATCAAGTACAACGCTCTCAGCGAGAGGGTACGGGGAGGGACTGGGGGGGTTCCTGTGGGGCGGGGGAGAAGAAGGGAAGGGGTTCCCGGGGGTGCCAAGGGGGAGGGGAGAGGGTCCTTGGCGGGAGGGGGAGGCTCGGGGGTGGGAGGGTGGTCCTGGGGGTGCTAGAGGGAGGGTCCTGAGGAGGGAAGGGGAGGGCCCTAGGGGGTGCTGAGGGGAGGGGGCAGGGAGGGTGCTGAGGGGGAGGAAAGGTGGGCCCTGGGTGGGAGGGAGGGTCCTGGGGGATGCAGAGGGGGAGGGAAGAGGGTCCTGGGGGAGGGGGTTCTGGGGAGAGGGGGACTGAGGGTCCTGGGGGAGGGGGCTGAGGGTCCTGGGGAGGGGGCAGGGAGGGTGCTGAGGGAGGAGGAGACGTGGGCCTTGCATGGGAGGGGGAACTGGTTGGGAGGGGGACTGAGGGTCCTGAGTGGGGAGGGG